>NW_024100888.1:0-300000 GCF_016161935.1 Mauremys reevesii | reverse complement strand
CAAATTCTGCCACCTGAAGCCAGTGCTGTCTGAGCCTAGAATGCTGCCTGCGCCAGGTGGATCAGACAGAACAGGTTCCAAACCTCTCTGTGCCTCTTACCTTCTCAAAGGGAAGTTTGTTTTCGGCACAATCAGTGGTAGGAAAGGAGAAAACTCCACAGAGGTTCCTCCTCATGCTCACAACTCTGAATCCTAATTCTCTCTCAGCCCTCGAGGAGAGACCTCGCGAAGGAGAGTTGCGGCAGCAAAGCCGGGAGGTCTCAGAGACTGGCCTGGCCCTGCACCTCTGTCCTGCCTGGCTGATGTCGGGATCTCTTTGTGAGGTCACCCCCTCCCCACCACCTTTGCCCAATAGGCCGCGGTCCTGCAAAAGGCCTTTGTGATGTCACTGCCACACCCACCCCTCCCCTCAAAGCTGATGTCCTGCCCCTGGCCAGACTCATTGGGTGTTTGAGTTGTTTCCCCTGGATCTGGAGTTGCCAACTTTCTGACCCAACAAAACTGAACACCCTCATCCTGCCCCTTCACCGAGGTCCCGGCCCGCTCAATCCATCTCCCTCCATCGCTCGCTCTCCGCCACGCTCACTCACTCGCTCGTTTTCACCGGGCTGAGGAGGGCTGGGGAGAGTCCCTTTTCAACTGGGTGTTGTCGGGACAGACCTGGGAAGGAGGCTGCTTCCAACACACACCTGATATCCAATTTTGCAGCCAAAAGAAAAGTGATAGGCTTTCTTAACCATAGTGTTTATACTGCACTTTTGTGATGCAAAAGTCACTTCACCACAAACATAGCACAAGTTATCTGCACTGTTCACACAAGTACGAGGCATCTCTGCTCACTTCGGCTAAAGAGAAATGGGTCCCTTTGCAAAATCAAACACTGACAAATAAGAGAGCAAGACACTGTATGATTTCTAGAGCTGATATAGGGCAATTGGTTCAGCTTCATTATGATTGCATCATCCATGACTTCTAGGAATAACATGATGCAATTCATATCATGTATGAGGCAATACCAGCTTCAGATTGTATCCTTCATTGTTTTGCCTAAAAAGCAAGTACTGTCCAAAGCCATTCATAGATTTATTCATAGATCCAGTCAAAGATGTATTATAGTCATTACTGGTTTAAATTGAGATCCCGTCCCTTTATAACTCACTTATCCTCCGCCATTCCCAAGTCAAGGGTCATAAATACTGACTCAATAGCATATCTTGAAAACTAGAGCCAATCAAGAATTTTAAGCATCATTTTCGTTCTC
Organism: Mauremys reevesii; assembly: GCF_016161935.1. NCBI lineage: Eukaryota > Metazoa > Chordata > Testudines > Geoemydidae > Mauremys > Mauremys reevesii. The sequence continues at coordinate 298,739 of NW_024100888.1, read as the reverse complement.
AGTGACCCAGAATTAGTAAAGTTGGACTCCATTTATTTCAGAAGCATTTTGGCTGTAGAGCAGTGTAACAAGCCCCTCCTAGCTGCCTCCTGGTGGAGGGAGGCTGGGGAGCTGTGGGGACCTGTTTGAGAGGGTCACTAGTAGCAGCGTAGCACAGGAGGTGTCCTATCGGGTTGAGTCATTGCAGATGATGATGTAGTGCAGCAGACCCCCGTTTTGCCAACCTTGCATTAGGCAGCTTTCCATGTTAAGCGAACTCCCAGTGTCCAAAGGTGCAGCAGCCAGCGATTTGTCCACAGGCCGCTAGGTGGCGCTGCAGCCTCGCACTTTCCCGTTCCCCCGGGTATGGGAAGGTTTGATAAGGTGAGCTGGCTCCACCCGGCCCCAGGGAGATGCGGTCAGTGGGGTCTGCTGTGTAAGGGCTGAACTATGCTTAAGAAAGCCTATCACTTTTCTTTTGGCTACAAAATTGGAGATCAGGTGTGTGTTGGAAACAATGAGTGTGGCAATCTCAGTGAACCGACGGAGAGTGACGGTGGTCAGAGAGAGACAATGGAAGGTTAAAGGGGCAACGATGGGCATAACGAGTCTGGCCAGGGGCAGGACATCAGCTTTGAGGGGAGGGGTGGGTGTGGCAGTGACATCACAAAGGCCTTTTGCAGGAACTCGGCCTATTGGGCAAAGGTGGTGGGGAGGGGGTGACCTCACAGAGAGACCCCGACATCAGTCTCAGTGCTGATTGGCTGAGCAGGGGGCTATCGACACCAAGGAGACTCAGGTCAGTTTGGTCTCTTTTCAAATCAGGCAAATAAGTCACAACCAATCCAATGTATGGAATTAATCTTGCTGCTTCTCTCCATTAATTGTCTCTTGGCAGGTCATGATTTTCAGTAATGTCCTAGGTCTTCTAAAATACTTGCTGAATAATTACTATGAACCACTGTTGGTCTCTAGCTCACTTGAGGGCACTTTATTCTGATTACTCAATGTGTGAAATTCAAGATGTGAGAGAGAGGCTGAAGGGCAGGAGCAGTGTTTCCTCTAATTTGTTATGTCCATGTGTGGAATGAATTTTGTTTTGGGCACAAATATGGAGGTGAGGTGTGACACATCACCTGCATATTGCGCTCCTTACAAAATTCATTCTGCACATGGATGGTGTGTGGCAGGGGTGAGGCTGAAAGGTTTGGAGTGTGGGAGGCTGGGGTTGGGGCGCAGTGATGTGAGGGCTCCGGCTGGGGGTGCAGGCTCTGGAGTGGGGCTAGCGATGAGGGTCTCAGAATTGGAGCAGAGGGTAGGGGTGCAGGGGGTGAGGGCTCTGGGGTGGGGCTGGGAATGAGGAGATTGGGGAGCAGGTTGCCCCAGGGAGAAAAAACTGCCCCCTCCAGCCCTCTCTCCCCACAGCAGTTCAGGGCCAGATGAGAGGGCACCTGTCTCCAAGCCGCAGCAGCGCCGGTGGGGCTGGGTTGGGACTGAGGGAGGCGACAGGATTTATTTTTCCGAAGTCAAAAGGAGGAAGGGATGGAGTTATGCTTCAGTTTTTACCTCATAAACTTATTCCCGTCTAACCTACAGGACACTATGGGAATAAGACACTATGTCATGTGGTGACATCACAAGAGCAGAGGATGTGAGAACTACAGCAACTGAGAGGGTGGGGGATTTAGAGTCGGATTGTTTCAAATGCTGCATTTGTCGGCTGACATTTAACAGCAACGCTTAGCTAACACAATGGAGAAAGGAATTCTCTGCTAAAGATTCAACCTGCCCCTTTGGCCAACTCCACCCCTTCCTGACCGGTGTGCTCAGAACAGCCCCACCTCCCCGCACACACACACACACAAGCCCACAGCTGGGCACCCAGCACAAAGCCAGGAAGTGGTTGCTTGGCTTGTTTTACTTTTGCTTTGCAGAAGGTTTTCAAAAGCATTTTCTGCTCCTGTTCCCCATGGTGAGGAAGCAGATGGTTGTGGGAAGGGAACCTGAGAGCTGTGGAGCCGGGGCAGTGGGGAGTTGGGGAGGCTGAAGAGGGCAACGGGAGGCTGGAGGTGACTGGGGCGATGGGGAAAGGGAACAGTTTGGAGGAGGCTGAAGGGGAGATGGGGAATGGGACATTTGGGGGCTAAAGGGGCAATTGGGGCAGTTGTGGGAGGCTGAAGAGGCTGATGGGAGAAGTTGGGGAGGCTAAAGGGAGCAATGGGGAAGTTGGGGGAGGCTGAAGAGGGTGATGGGGAAGTTGGGGAGGCCGAGCCGGAGCAGAGAGGCTGTTGGGGCTGCTCGTCCCCACGGGAGGAGGAGGAAGAGGAGCTGACCCTTCTTTCTGAAGCTGTTTCCTGTTAGATCTTGCAACTTCACTGTTCCTGAGCAGGGTCCTGTGATGAAAAGGAAAGTAGAGAGATTCGTGGTCCTGCTTTCAACAGGGGCTTAGGCTGGATGACCTCCTGGGGTCTCTTCCAACCCTAATTGTCTATGATTCTGTGTTTCTGTGGAGGACAGCTCCATCAATGGCTGTTGGCCAGGGTGGGCAGGGATGGTGCCCCTAACCTCTGTCTGTCAGAAGCTGGGAATTGGGCGACAGGGGATGGCTCACTGGATGATTCCTGTCTGTTCATTCCCTCTGGGGCACCTGGCACCGGCCACTATCGGCCGACAGGACACTGGGCTAGATGGAGCTTTGGTTTGACCCAGTCTGGCCGTTCTTCTCTTCTAATGCTCTTCTCACATGCTCAGTAACAGCTGCAAGCTGCTGCCCTTACGCGCCATCAGAATCTGCTCCCTGCAATCAAAGGCCGGAAAATCCCCCTGAAGGGGGGAAATCGGAGGGGCGGGATGGGCAGAGGGACAAAACTGGGACAGGATCAGGGGTTCAGACGGGGGCTGCCCTGCCAGGTAAGTGCAGAAGGGAAAACCCCCAGCTAGAGGGAGGCAGAGGGGATAGAAGTTCCCACAGATGGGGTGAGCCGGCAGCAGCAGTTCCAAACTAGGGTGTGGTGGATGGTAGAAGGACTCGTGTTCCTCGCAGGATGGTCCATCTCAGGGCTGTGGTGTTAAAGGCCCCGAGTGGCCCAGTGCCCAGGCTCCACCGCTCTGCTCTAGCTGAAATGGTGACTGAGCTGCCAAGGGAGATGTGATTCAGGGAAATAGTTTAAACCTCCCTCCCCCCATCCCCTCATCATAAAGCAAACGGATACTTTTAGACGTGTTTACGCCGTTTCAAAGAATTCCTGGCCAGTTCCGTCTCGGTAACATGTCTGCTTGGAGCCTCAGAGTAGCTCAAGATTTGTCTTATCTGCTGCTCTGATTGCCTGAATTAGTCTCCCTGTCCTGAGCTCCCTGGAGTTCTGCACCTTTTCATTGTTTATTTCTAGCAATGGTATTTGGATGACAGTGTCCAGTAGTTTAGGCACCCAGCTGAGAGGCAGGAATTAGGACACACCGGGGAGCTGATCCCCCTGCCCCACTCGCTCTCATTAGTTAGCCCCAATGAACCCCCTTCAAAGGGAGAGCTGGACAGAGCCCCACCACGGCACACTGCTTCGTGCACTGACCTGAAACATGGGGGACCCTGGTTCAAATCCTTTCTCCCTTGTGGACAGTGGCGGGGGTGATGCTGGCAGCCCAAGCTCATGCCTGTGGCCTCAGGCCTCCCTGAGGCACAGATCTAGCCCAAAGGCAGACTTGCCTAGGTGGCAGGATAGCCCCGAGTGCCCAAGGGGACTGTCTGTGACTCCCTGCTCAGGCTTTTCGTGTGCCGGGGGAGTTCGCTCTCGGGGGGTGGAAGCTCCCAGTCCCCATGGGGGGTGCCCTGGTGTGTAACAGTCTGCCCTGAGCTTGGTACTCACGTCCCTGAGCTACTCTCTGCAGCTAGACAGAGGGAATTGAACCTGGCTCTCCCACATGGCAGGTGGGTGCTGGGAGCACAGGACCTATCTGTGAGAGAGGGGCAGGGCTAGGACACCTCCCCGTTGTCAGTGTCTCCCTGGGCGGGCTTGGCTGGCTCCCTGCCTGGGGAGCTGGTGGTTGTGAGTTGTGTTGTAAGGTGCCTGTGTCGCCCGTGCATCGTACAGGGAGTTCAGGCCCCTAACTCCGCTTAGTGGATCACTGGGTTGTTCCTGTAAAAGCAGCAAAGAATCCTGTGGCACCTTATAGACTAACAGACGTTTTTGCAGCATGAGCTTTCGTGGGTGAAACAACAATTCGGTTGTTCCTGGATTTTCTCGCTGCTGAAACCAGGTCCTGTGACACTCAGCACTGCCCCTTCCTCAGTCCCGTCACGGGGTGTAGCCAGGCCGGTCTCTGCAGAGCCCAGCTGAGCAATGCCTGATTGACATGGGTGTGCACAGGAGAAGAGACAGAGCACAGGCTGGAAAGTGACACATCACAGCAAAGCCCAAACGCTCCTCCTAGGGGCACGATATTCCCTGTGGGTGCTGGGGGGACACGCTGTGATGGGATCCACTGTGCCCCCGAACCCTCTCCAGCCTGGGCTGTCTCCCACAATGCCCTGCTAGTGACCAGCAGCAACCCCTCCAGGCGCTGTTATCCCTCGGCACAATGGCATGTGGAGCGGCTTGATTGCATGGATGCTCCCGGAGCCACTCGTGAATCCCACAGTGAGGTGCCCGCCAGATCCCCCCCAGCTCCCAGCACTGCGCCTCAGGAATATGCTGTGTTTGTTAGTAATTGGTTCCTCACTTCCTCACTGGAAGGTGGAGCTACACCAGGAACGTGGGGTCTGTGGTGTCGTGGTTTGGGTGGGTTATTGGAAGAGCGGGGAGGACTAGTCTATGGCAGAAGCCTGCGATTTGCCTTGCCTGCCCAGCTTGTGCTTTTGGCTTCAATTTTGGTTTTTGATTTTTTTCCTCCACTGTCATCAGTTCATCCCTTCCCACTGAACTGCCCAGTGCCTGGCTTGGAGGTGGAGGCAGGAGGAGAGAGACAAGAGTGAGATTTCAGCATCTCCAGTAGCCCCAACAAACACTGTGGGGTTTTAATTCATAGCTGTTGTCGGTCTGGGGGAGACCCTGGTGCACCAGCAGGGGAGGGTGTCTGATGGGGTTGGTGGTCTGGCTGGGGGCAGACATTGCATCCCCTTTCCCACTGCTAATTGAATGAGAAGACAGACGTCCCTGTGGAGCAGATAAGAGCCTCAGAGAGGTTTCATGTTGTTGTTTTATGTTGTCCTAGGTTTCCTTCCTATGGACTGCATCACCAAGTGGAATTCATGACAAACCATTGCCATTATGCAGTAAAACATCTTTAAGACTTCGTCTTCGATGAATCAATGAACAGTCTCCACTCATGAGGATTGTGAACGATGTTGCAATGTCCTGGTGAAATCACTCGCCCAAAACTGTGGAGCTGCAGTAGTGCTGGGGCAGTGATACCCACCAGTGACCTGGGCCATCCTTTGAGCTCTCTGGTGAGACCCCTCAGCCTTCCATCCTCAGTCTCTACCCTGATTGTCTGAGCAGGGCGTTAATGACAGGGAGGAGACTCAAGGCCTTTTTGTTCTCTTTTAAGACCAAGTAAATAAGTCATAACCAGTTATATGTTTCATGGATTGTGCTGCTTCTCTGCATTAGTGGTCTCTGAGCAGTTCATGATTCTCTATAACATTGCTGTTCTCCTAAAATACTGGCTGAATAATTACTGTGCACACTTGTTGGACTGGAGCTCATCTAAGAGCACTTTATTGAGGTCATTCAATGTACGACATTCAAAATCCGATGGTTAATTTGAAAATCAGGTCTCTGGGGGTCATATTCCCAATTCAGCCATTGACTGGCTTTGTGACCTAAGACAAGTCAATTCTCCTTTTTCAGCCTGAGTGTCTCCCTCTTTCAAGTAGGGATAATAATGATCCGCTACTACCTACCTCAACACACTCACTCTTCCACAACACACACACACTGTCTCTCCCCACACACAAACAGTCTCCACACTGCAGCTGAAAAGCAGCTGGCAGTCTAGTAGGATGACCCTGGAACAATGGGATAGAGAAACCTGCATCACTGAAAGTGCAGCCACAAAGACACCACACACCAGCTTCCCCTAGCTGGCAAGAATCAAACCTCCACAGAAAGATTCCTGTGGTATCGTAGGCCAGCTTCCTAAGGCCTCAGCCTCAACCACTTAACACAGGGACCTTTCTACACTCTGGTTCTGTTCTAACGGAAGGATCATTTCCAAGTGTTCGTTCAGACCAGCTTGCCCAGCACCCTCACTGCTGTGCATCTCTGTATGTGTGGCCATGGCTGAACAGCAAGAATTCCTGCCCATTTCCCTTCTGGCTGGAGCATGGTTAGAGTGTGTTTGTGGTTAATGATTTTGCTGTAGATTGTTGGCTTCCTGCTTTGGCAATTCAGACAGTCCCTTTTCCCAACATATCTCCAGCACATCAGTCCCTGGCTGAGTCTCCTGGGCAGTGGAAAACATCCCTTGTTTGGTGCTGCCAAGGGGATCGTGCAGAGCTGAGATGTCTCTCGGCTTGGATCAAAGGGGAATGTTGGATGGAATATATCACACAACCCTCCCTGCTTCGCAGAGCCCCATGGGGAGAATGTAGAGAAGGGGGAGTCATTCCTCCCCTGCACTCCCAGAAGAGTTGCTAGGACTCCTTCCTGCCAGCTACTCACCCCTGGATTCATCCTTAGCTCCTAGGATCTTTCTGCTCCAAAGGCTCCATAGTCCTGGGGTGGGGAGGGTGTCACTGCACAGTCTGAACCACGAGAGAGGTTTCTGGAATTGAAGGAAGGAGCAGAAAATGGAGAGGAAAGAAACAGAGAGAAAACGCCTTGTCTCTCTCCCTTCCCCCCTCCCCATCAAGAAATGTTACCAAGGACCAGCGTTAGGGGAAACGGTGCCCTGGGCAAAACTTGTACTTTGGCAAAGTGCCACCAAATGTTCTGAGGGCTGGAGAAAAATGCCTTCTAGTCAGCTATTGAAAGAGCTCAACCTGTTTAGCTTCTCAAAAGAAGATTGAAAGGTGACTTCATTGAAACGTTGAAGTGCCTTAATGGAGAGAAAAGATTGGCTATTAAAGGGCTCTTTAATGTAGCAGAGAAAGGCATAAAAAAACCCAATGGCTGGAAGGTGAAAAGAGACAAATTCATATTACAATTAAGGCACAAATATTCAACAGTGAGGATGATTCACCACAGGAACAAGCTACCAAGGAAATTGGTGCATTCTCCATCTCGTGACGTCATTTCATGAAGACTAGATGCCTTTCTGGAATGTGTTTACCCCAAAAGTAGCTCTTGTGTCATACAGGAGGCCTGTGATATGCAGGGGTCAGATTAGATGCTCTAATGATCTCTTCTGGCCATAAAGTCAACTAATTTCTGAAAAACTAAGTGTAGCATTGGGAGCAGCGTCTGATGTTTTACTGTCTAGCTGGCTTGCTTCCTAGAACGAACGCTCCTTGAGTGGGGTGATCCACAGGGAGTAGCTCAAACCTCCAAAGTGCCTGGCCAGGGGCAGGACATTAGCCCAGCAAGGGAGGGGTGTGGCAGTGACATCACAAAGGCCTGTTGCAGGGGCTCAGACTATTGGTCAAAGGTGGTGGGGAGGTAGTGACCTCACAGAGAGATGCTGACATCAGCCAGGCAGGACAGGGGCGAGGGGCCAGGGAAACCTCAGAGACCCTGTGGCTTTGCTTCAGCAAGTCTCCTTCTCCAGGTCTCTCTTTGAGGACTGAGAGTATTCGGGTTCACGGACGTGAGCGCCAGGAGGAACCTCTTTTGAGTTTTCTCCTTCCTTTTAGTGATTTTACTAGAAAACAGATGTCCCTGTTTAGAGGGTTAGAGCCTCCTCGAGGTTTGAAACTGTTCGGTCTGATCATTCTGGTGACAGTTGAATTCATGGAAAGCATGATGTTAAGGAGGCAGAATTTTATTCCACACCTGGGATTTTGTCCCTTAGAATCACTGGGGACATTAGGGTTTGTCCTTTTTGTTTCAACCTTTCCTCCATCCCCCCCCCGCTTTCTCTTCCTCTCTTGCTTCCTGATCCCCTCCCAACACCAGGAGGTGTGTGTGTGTGTGTGTGTGTCTGTGGTTGCGGGGGAGTGCTCGGCAGCTCTCACTGTGGGAGGTCCACCCAAAACTGTGGAGCTGCAGTAGTGCTGGGGCAGTGATCCCCGCCAGTGACCTGGGCCATCCTTTTAGCTCTCTGGTGAGACCCCTCAGCCTCCCCTCCTCAGTCTCTACCCTGATTGGCTGAGCAGGGGGTTATTGACAGGGAGGAGACTCAGGTCCTTGTTGTTCTCTTTTAAGACCAAGTAAATAAGTCATAACCACTTATATGTTTGACAAATTTTGCTGCTTCTCTGCATTAGTGGTCTCTCAGCAGTTCATGATTCTCTCTAACATTGCAGTTCTCCTCAAATACTGGCTGAATAATTACTGTGCTCACTTGTTGGACTGGAGCTCATCTAAGAGCACTTTATTGAGGTCATTCAATGTATGAAATTCAAAATCCGACGGTTAATTTGAAAATCAGGGCTCTGGGGGTCCTATTCCCAATTCAGCCATTGACTGGCTTTGTGACCTAAGACAAGTCAATTCTCCTTTCTCAGCCTGAGTGTCTCCCTCTTTCAAGTAGGGATAATAATGATCCGCTCCTACCTACCTCAACACACTCACTCTTCCCCAACACACACAGACTGTCTCTCCCCACACACAAACAGTCTCCACACTGCAGCTGAAAAGCAGCTGGCAGTCTAGTAGGATGACCCTGGAACAATGGGATAGAGAAACCTGCATCACTGAAAGTGCAGCCACAAAGACACCAGCTTCCCCTAGCTGGCAAGAATCAAACCTCCACAGAAAGATCCCTGTGGTATCGTAGGCCAGCTTCCTAAGGCCTCAGCCTCAACCACTTAACACAGGGACCTTTCTACACTCTGGTTCTGTTCTAACGGAAGGATCATTTCCAATTGTTCGCTCAGACCAGCTTGCCCAGCACCCTCACTGCTGTGCATCTCTGTATGTGTGGCCATGGCTGAACAGCAAGAATTCCTGCCCATTTCCCTTCTGGCTGGAGCATGGTTAGAGTGAGTTTGTGGTTAATGATGTTGCTGTAGATTGTTGGCTTCCTGCCTTGGCAATTCAGACAGTTCCTTTTCCCAACATATCTCCAGCACATCAGTCCCTGGCTGGGTCTCCTGGGCAGTGGAAAACATAAGAAAGGCCGTACCTGGTCAGACCAATGGTCCATCTAGCCCAGTATCTGTCTACTGACTGTGGCCAATGCCAGGTGCCCCAGAGGGAGTGAACCTAACAGGCAATGATCAAGTGATCTTCCTCCTGCCATCCATCTCCATCCTCTGACAAACAGAGGCTAGGGACACCATTCTTACCCATCCTCGCTAATAGCCATTTATGGACTTAGCCACCATGAATTTATCCAGTTCCCTTTTAAACATTGTTATAGTCCTAGCCTTCACAACCTCTTCAGGTAAGGAGTTCCACAAGTTGACTGTGCGCTGCATGAAGAAGAACTTCCTTTTATTTGTTTTAAACCTGCTGCCTATTAATTTCATTTGGTGACCTCTAGTTCTTGTATTATGGGAATAAGTAAATAACTTTTCCTTATCCACTTTCTCAATGTCACTCATGACTTTATATACCTCTGTCATATCCCCCCTTAGTCTCCTCTTTTCCAAGCTGAAGAGTCCTAGCCTCTTTAATCTTTCCTCGTATGGGACCCTCTCCAAACCCCCAATCATATTAGCTGCCCTTTTTTGAACCTTTTCTAGTGCTAGAATATCTTTTTTGAGGTGAGGAGACCACATCTGTACACAGTATTCGAGATGTGGGCATACCATGGATTTATATAAGGGCAATACTATATTCTCCGTCTTGTTCTCTATCCCCTTTTTAACGATTCCTAACATGCGTGGACATCTTCAGAGAACTATCCACAATGACTCCAAGATCTTTTTCCTGACGCGTTGTAGCTAAATTAGCCCCCATCATATTGTATGTTTATTTGGGGTTATTTTTCCCAATGTGCATTACTTTACATTTATCCACATTAAATTTCATTTGCCATTTTGTTCCCCAATCACTTAGTTTTGTGAGAGCTTTTTGAAGTTCTTCACAATCTGCTTAACTATCTTGAGTAGTTTCGTATCATCTGTAAACTTTGCTACCTCACTGTTTACCCCTTTCTCCAGATCATTTATGAATAAATTGAATAGGATTGGTGCTAGGACTGACCCTTGGGGAACACCACTAGTTACCCCTCTCCATTCTGAGAATTTACCATTAATTCCTACCCTTTGTTCCCTGTCTTTTAACCAGTTCTCAATCCATGAAAGGACCTTCCCTTTTATCCCATGACAACTTAATTTACGTAAGAGCCTTTGGTGAGGGACCTTGTCAAAGGCTTTCAGGAAATCCAAGTACACTATGTCCACCGGATCCCCCTTGTCCACATGTTTGTTGACCCCTTCAAAGAACTCTAATAGATTAGTAAGACACGATTTCCCTTTACAGAAACCATGTTGACTACTGCTCAATAATTTATGTTTTTCTATGTGTCTGACAATTTTATTCTTAACTATTGTTTCAACTAATTTGCCCCGTACCGACGTTAGACTTACCGGTCTGTAATTGCCGGGATCACCTCTAGAGCCCTTTTTAAATATTGGCGTTACATTAGCTAACTTCCAATCATTGGGTACCGAAGCCAATTTAAAGGACAGGTTACAAACCTTAGTTAATAGTTCCGCAACTTCACATTTGAGTTCTTTCAGAACTCTTGGGTGAATGCCATCTGGTCCCGGTGACTTGTTAATGTTGAGTTTATCAATTAAATTCCAAAACCTCCTCTAGTGATACTTCAATCTGTGACAGTTCCTCAGATTTGTCACCTACAAAAGCCAGCTCAGGTTTGGGAATCTCCCTAACATCCTCAGCTGTGAAGACTGAAGCAAAGAATCCATTTAGTTTCTCCATTATGACTTTATCGTCTTTAAGCGCTCCTTTTGTATTTTGATCGTCAAGGGGCCCCACTGGTAGTTTAGCAGGCTTCCTGCTTCTGATGTACTTAAAAAACATTGTTATTACTTTTGGAGTTTTTGGCTAGCCGTTCTTCAAACTCCTCTTTGGCTTTTCTTATTACACTCTTGCACTTAAGTTGGCAGTGTTTATGCTCCTTTCTATTAGCCTCACTAGGATTTGACTTCCACTTTTTAAAGGAAGTCTTTTTATCTCTCACTGCTTCTTTTACAAGGTTGTTAAGCCACGATGGCTCTTTTTTAGTTCTTTTACTGTGTTTCTTAATTTTGGGTATACATTGAAGTTGGGCCTCTATTATGGTGTCTTTAAAAAGGGCCCATGCAACTTGCAGGGATTTCATTTTAGTCACTCTACCTTTTAACTTTTGTTTAACTAACCATCTGCTTCCTCACCATGGGGAACAGGGGCAGAAAATGCTTTTTAAAAAGCCTTTTGAAAAGTAAAAAGTAAAACAAGCCAAGCAACCCCCTCCCTTGCTTTGTGCTGGGTGCCCAGCTGTGGGGTTGTGTGTGTGTGTGGTGGGGGGGAGGCTGGCAGGAGAGGTGTTCTGAGCACACTCCGGTCAGGGAAGGGGTGGAGTTGGCCAAAGGGGCAGGTTGAATCTTTAGCAGAGAATTCCTTTCTCCATTGTGTTAGCTAAGCGTTGCTGTTAAATGTCAGCCGACAAATCCAGCATTTGAAACAATCCAACTCTAAATCCCCCACCCTCTCAGTTGCTGTAGTTCTCACATCCTCTGCTCTTGTGATGTCACTACATGACATAGTGTCTTATTCCCATAGTGTCCTGTAGGTTAGACAGGAATAAGTTTATGAGTAAAAACTGAAGCATAACTCCATCCCTTCCTCCTTTTGACTTCGGAAAAATAAATCCTGTCACCTCCCTCAGTCCCAATCCAGCCCCACCGGCGCTGCTGCGGCTTGGAGACAGGTGCCCTCTCATCTGGCCCTGAGCTGCTGTGGGGAGAGAGGGCTGGAGGGGGCAGTTCTTTCTCCCTGGGGCAACCTGCTCCCCAATCTCCTCATTCCCAGCCCCACCCCAGAGCCCTCACCCCCTGCACCCCTACCCTCTGCTCCAATGCTGAGACCCTCATCGCTAGCCCCACTCCAGAGCCTGCACCCCCAGCCGGAGCCCTCACATCACAGCGCCCCAACCCCCCCCCCCCCGAGCCTCTCCCACACTCCAAACCTTTCAGCCTCACCCCTGCCACACACCATCCATGTGCAGAATGAATTTTGTAAGGAGCGCAATATGCAGGTGATGTGTCACAGCTCACCTCCATATTTGTGCCCAAAACAAAATTCATTCCACACATGGACATAACAAATTAGAGGAAACACTGCTCCTGACTTTCAGCCTCTCTCTCACATCTTGAATTTCACACATTGAGTGATCAGAATAAAGTGCCCTCAAGTGAGCTAGAGACCAACAGTGGTTCATAGTAATTATTCAGCAAGTAGTTTTAGAAGACCTAGGACATTACTGAAAATCATGACCTGCCAAGAGACAATTAATGGAGAGAAGCAGCAAGATTAATTCCATACATTGGATTGGTTGTGACTTATTTGCCTGATTTGAAAAGAGACCAAACTGACCTGAGTCTCCTTGGTGTCGATAGCCCCCTGCTCAGCCAATCAGCACTGAGACTCTGAGGGGCAGGAGGCTGAGGGGTCTCACCAGATGTCCCAAAGGACGGCCCAGGACACCATCAGAGGGGATCACTCTCAGACCCAGACCCACCTCTTGGTGAGGACCTCCCGCAATGAGAGCAATACCCCTCCCCTGCCCGCACTCCAGACCCGTCCCTCCTAGGTAGAGGGAGGGAAGCTGGAAAGGGTAAAAAAGAAGCAAGAGAAGAGGAGAAAGGAGGGAGGAAAGAGGAAAAGATAAACCAAAAAGGATACACCCCAATGTCCCCAGGGATTCCAATCATCAAAACCTAGGGAGGAAATCAAATTCTGCCACCTGAAGCCAGTGTTGTCTGGGCCTAGAATGCTGCCTGCGCCAGGTGGATCAGACGGAACAGGTTCCAAAGCTCTCTGAGCCTCTTACCTTCTCAAAGGGAAGTTTGTTTTCGGCACAATCAGTGGTAGGAAAGGAGAAAACTCCACAGAGGTTCCTCCTCATGCTCACAATTCTGAATCCTAATTCTCTCTCAGCCCTCGAGGAGAGACCTCGCGAAGGAGAGTTGCGGCAGCAAAGCCGGGAGGTCTCAGAGACTGGCCTGGCCCTGCACCTCTGTCCTGCCCGGCTGATGTCGGGGTCTCTCTGTGAGGTCACCCCTTCCCCACCACCTTTGCCCAATAGGCCGAGTTCCTGCAAAAGGCCTTTGTGATGTCACTGCCACACCCACCCCTCCCCTCAAAGCTGATGTCCTGCCCCTGGCCAGACTCGTTGGGTATTTGAGTTGTTTCCCCTGGATCTGGGGTTGCCAACTTTCTGACCCAACAAAACTGAACACCCTCATCCTCCCCCTTCACCGAGGTCCCGGCCCGCTCAATCCATCTCCCTCCGTCGCTCGCTCTCCCCCACGCTCACTCACTCGCTCGTTTTCACCGGGCTGAGGAGTGCTGGGGAGAGTCCCTTTTCAACTGGGTGTTGTCGGGACAGACCTGGGAAGGAGGCTGCCTGCCAAACACCTTTAAGAGGAGCTATCCCTCCCTGTCAGAAAATCATCTCCCTCCTTCAGTTCAGTGACCGCCTGAATTGTTCCTTGTCTCGGCAGAGCCGGAGGATTGAAAGCAGCAACGTCAAACCCCTGTGCAGCTAGCAGGAATGGACACAGACTCTCCCTTGTATCTCAACAGATATTTAGTTTTACTCTTGGTAAACTATAAGGCTAAAGGGACGGGCGCTGGCACCAGATCTAAGGAATGAAATACAACACAATCATCATCGTTATGCCCATCGTTGCCCCTTTAATCTTCCGTTGTCTCTCTCTGACCACCGTCACCCTCCGTCGGTTCACTGAGATTGCCACACTCATTGCTTCCAACACACACCTGATCTCCAATTTTGCAGCCAAAAGAAAAGTGATAGGCTTTCTTAACCATAGTGTTTATACTGCACTTTTGTGATGCAAAAGTCACTTCACCACAAACATAGCACAAGTTATCTGCACTGTTCACACAAGTACGAGGCATCTCTGCTCACTTTGGCTAAAGAGAAATGGGTCCCTTTGCAAAATCAAACACTGACAAATAAGAGAGCAAGACACTGTATGATTTCTAGGGCAATTGGTTCAGCTTCATTATGATTGCATCATCCATGACTTCTAGGAATAACATGATGCAATTCATATCATGTATGAGGCAATACCAGCTTCAGATTGTATCCTTCATTGTTTTGCCTAAAAAGGAAGTACTGTCCAAAGCCATTCATAGATTTATTCATAGATCCAGTCAAAGATGTATTATAGTCATTACTGGTTTAAATTGAGATCCCGTCCCTTTATAACTCACTTATCCTCCGCCATTCCCAAGTCAAGGGTCATAAATACTGACTCAATAGCATATCTTGAAAACTAGAGCCAATCAAGAATTTTAAGCATCATTTTCGTTCTCAGTGACCCAGAATTAGTAAAGTTGGACTCCATTTATTTCAGAAGCATTTTGGCTGTAGAGCAGTGTAACAAGCCTCTCCTAGCTGCCTCCTGGTCGGGGGAGGCTGGGGAGCTGTGGGGACCTGTTTGAGAGAGTCACTAGTAGCAGCGTAGCACAGGAGGTGTCCTATCGGGTTGACTCATTGCAGATGATGATGTAGTGCAGCAGACCCCCGTTTTGCCAACCTTGCATTAGGCAGCTTTCCATGTTAAGCGAACTCCCAGTGCCCACAGGTGCAGCAGCCGGCGATTTGTCCTGTGGCCACTAGGTGGCGCTGCAGCCTCGCACTTTCCCGTTCACCCGGGTATAGGAAGGTTTGATAAGGTGAGCTGGCTCCACCCGGCCCCGGGGAGATGCCATCAGTGGGGTCTGCTGTGTAAGGGCTGAAAGTCAATTTTACTGGCATTTTATGATCTTTCAATCATGAAGGGGAGCAACTGCTTACCCTGACTGAAGCATCTTATCTCGTTTCCAAATTAAAGTGTCTCCTCTTTGTGTGCGAAGAGACAGTTTAAGGGGACGCCACAAACGGGAGATGCTTTTGGTTTGGAAAACAAAATATTTTTGCAAAGATTTTTCATCCAAATTGATTTAGGATTAATGGGGTCAAATTCCATGCTGTGCCCTGTGGCTTTAAGGCATTGGAGAACTGCTGAAGAGGTTAAAGGCCGCAGAGCTGGGTAGCTGGGTGTGGGGCCTCCAAAGTTATTGTGCTCTGGTGAGACTGAGCAGTTGTGGGGATTGTGCAAGCTGTGGTGTTTACATGCACATAGAAAATGGAATGAAACTCCATTTTTAAAACCACTCATGTCTGGGAATGGAAGAGAAGCTCTTTGAAATAAGTGTCCCCTTCATACTCTTCAAGATCACTGGCTCCAACACTCAGCTGCCTCAGGGAACTCAGTGGTGGTGCATTTGAGAGCGGATCAAGAGGTTTCTGGTTCAAGTCCAGCTGCTCTCTTACATGTCCTCTTTTTTTAATTGATCTATATTTTCATATCCATCTCCTGTATGTTCAGGAGTTCCGCTGAACGGGGACGTGAAATGAATTTAATCATTCAATATATTCCTGTTAAAATGTACAAACACTGAGCAAAGCTGTCCATCAGCTGAAATCCGTTCCGGTCCTCTGAGGCGGTAGTTTGTTTTCATTCTTGAAACAAAGATAGAGTACGACTGTAGATGTGCAGGTCCTTGTTCTCCACGAGCGATGCTGTGCAGAAGAAGAAGAACCAGTGGCTATCAAGTGGACACTAGGGAGTTTAGACTTGCCTTCCAAGGGGAGTATTGGGGGCAAAAGACATATCTGGCTTCAAGACTAAGCTTAATACGTTTATGGAGGGGATGGTATGATGGGCTAGCCTAATTTTGGCAATGAATTTGGCAATTGATCTTTGATTCTCAGCAGGTAAGTATGCCCAGTGGTCTGGATGGGATGTTAGATGGGTTGGGATGTGAGTTACTGCAGAGAATTCTCTCGTGGGTGCTGGCTGGTGAGTCTTGCCCACATGCTAAGGGTTTAAGTGATCAGCATCTTTGGGGTCGGGAAGGAATTTTCCTCCAGGGCAGATTGGCAGAGGCCCTGGAGGTTTCTCGCCTTCCTCTGCAGCATGGGGCACTGGTCACTTGCTAGAGGATTCTCTGCAGCTTGAGGTCTTCAAAGCACAATTTGAGGAGTTCAGTAAGTCAGACATAGGTTAGGGGTTTGCTATAGAAGTGGATGGGTGAGATTGTGTGGCCTGCGTTGTGAAGGAGGTGGGACTAGATGATCATTATGGTCCCTTCTGACCTTCGAGTCTATGAGTCTATGAGCCCATGAGACCATGGGAGGGTGGGGAGGAGCTGTGAGGCCGGCGGGTGTGTGCGGTGCAGGGCATTTGGAGTGTGGGAGCTGCTGGGGGGCTGGTGGGTGCCTGGGCTGCTGCTGCTGCCCCAGCCGGGTCTGTATGGGGGAGAGATCTGCATTAGCCCCCTTTGTGCCCAGCTCTGGGGGGCAGGGAGGGTTCGGACTCTTTGCGGTGGCTGGAGCCAGCCGCTGAGCTGGAGCCTGCCGGCGAGGGGAGAGACCTGGGGGAAAGAGCTGCGGCTGAGCAGGAAAGTGAGTCTGGAATTCAGCTCTCACCGCCCCAGATCTGCTGCTGAGGCCAAAGCAGAGGGTTCTTTTGGTTCAGTTCTTGGGTAACCTGCATTGAGCTGTGCGCTCATTGCTTACAATCCCTTCAAGCCTATCTTTGCATAGTTAATCAATGTGTGTTCTATTTCCCCCTAAAACTCTTTGTTTTGCTAGATGTGGTTGGGGCACCTGCTCAGGACCAGAGACTGGTGCATGATCCTCTCCACTTGGAGGGAGGAGCAGACTGGGTAATAAAGTGATCTCGTCAGGCTTTTGGCCAGGGCAAGACGCTGCAGCACTGGGGACCTAGGCTGGGGAGCTGGGGAGAAGCTTCCTGGTCCCTGCAGCTGGGTGTGTCCCTGCCTGTGCAAAGGTTTGTGTGAGTGCAGGGACGGGAGCGAGCTGCATCTTCTCCCAGCAGAAGTGTGAGGGAGCCCAGGCTGGGGAGACAGAGAGCTCAGCGGTACCCCAGCTCCAAGTTGCACCCCTGGGGGCCTTTAAACGTTAGGAACCATCAGAGTTAAGGTGACGTTTATAAACTTTGTGCAGTGCTGTTGTGCATGCGTGTTATGATACAGACTCACAAGTGTGGCCTTGGGGTGAATTCTCTGCCCCCGACAGCCTGTGAGCGCGAGGAGGAGCCTCCTTGGGGTTTTCCCCTTTCCCACTGCTAATTGAGTGAGAAGACAGACGTCCCTGTGGAGCAGATAAGAGCCTCAGAGAGGTTTCATGGTGTAGCACCTCAGCTACTATCTATTACTTGGGATAATCTCGGCTCCTACCATTTTGGGGCATTCAGAGAAATGGACCCTGAGCCCCAGAAGGAACTGCAAGGGAAGCCCAGAGCTCTCACTTCAGATGCCAGGCAGAAGCCCTGAGCCCAGGTACCCAGAGTGCCGTCAGGAGTTGGGAAGGGCATGAAAGTCCTGAGCCCAGTGCCCCAGCACTGGCTGCAGCCACAGGGGGCCAGAAGCTCTGAGTCCGGGCACCCAGAGATGTGACTGGAGCAGAAGCTGCCAAGGCCAAAGCCCTGAGCCCAACACCGGGCTGATGCAGCACACTCACTTCTGCATTGCCTCTGCAAGTGCGTCTGATATCCCCACGGAGAGGAAGTCCTGTCCCCAGCCGGGCAGAGAAACAGCTAGGAGGCCCCTACTGGGTTCTCCTGGCTGGGGGGTCCAGCAGGACAGGGAGATCGGATTTCACGGGGCAGGGCTAATTCGATCTAGCCAAAAATGGCACAACAAGAACCAATGGCTGTCAGCTGGAGCGTAAAAATTTCGTAAGCTTTTAATCGTTTTTGAAAATCCTGACTTTCTTTTCCTAATTATTTTATGGTTTATTTTATTAATGAAAGCAAACTTAAGTAACGTTAAATGAAGGGGTTTTGGTTTGTTACTTTCCTTATTTTTTTCTTAATATGTACTGTTTAAACAATGAAGCTCTTACTCATCTGTTCTTTTCAATATATATTTTATTGCCATTCTTATCTTTGTGAAGGTCCCTTTTTCACCACTCAATCCTGTGTTTATCAGAGAATTGAAAGTAATTAAATTAAACTGTATTAAAACAAAACTCATTTTATGCAACTTCAGTTTCCGCTAAAGTTCTAAGCTATAACCCTGAATGTGCAAGGAGCAGATAAACAATATCCAAGAAAAAGAGCTGGAATTTTTCATCTTATTTTCACCTAGTCCTTACTAAGGAAAGTAGCAAACAATTGCCCTTTGTAAAGAAACACTGCACCCTACTACAGTACAAACTCAAATGAGCACAGCAGGAGGCTATCGCGGCTATCCACATCTGGCCCTGTTTCTTTACAAACTTCCTTTCTGTAATGATGCTCTGGTAATAAGGGGGCAATCAGTCATCAAAGGTAGCTCTTGCCATGGTAGCCAGGTTGCTATTCATTCTCCATAAGTATGCAAATGAACTGGAGGGACGGGTGCTGAGTGGTGGATCCTCTCTGATGTCACAATGCTACTGCTCAGCCAGCACCAGGTAGCAGCAAATGTGCAGTGTGTATGAGGGGAGGAGGGGAACAGGGTTTCCCAGGGCTCCTGTTTCCCCAAATTTCCTAAAGAAGACAATAACCTAACTACATAGAACACGCATTAATGATGATGCCACACACATGATAATCAGTCACTGAAATTTGATTCAAGTCTCGCATGGCTTTTTTAGAAACAAGGGTTCCAAAAAAGGAGAGACCTTGTAAAACAGAAAATGTTGATGCTCTGATGTATTTGCAGTTGTGTTAAAATTGAATACTGTGACGTTACATGTTGGGCAGCGTTTCTGTATGTGCTTGCATGCTAGGCAGCTCAGTAAGGCAGAACAAACTTGGGACTTAGCACCAGTCAGTCAGCAGGTACCCAGTGAGTTGTGCCTCTCTGTTATAGGCAGTAGCCTATGTTCTCTCCCTCTGATTTTTGGGTTCTTATGTGCTATTGTTCTGGTCTTAATAAACAAATTGACAAGATATTGCAAACTTTCAGCAAGAATATTTTATGTTTTCTCTAACTTGTCTGCTTGTGTGCCACAAAACAGAAAAGCCACATTTAAAAAAAAAATAAAATAAAAAAAAAATCTGAAGCCAAAAGTCCTTTCGAAAGAAGAAAAAAAAGAAAGTTTTCCAGCACAACATTTATTTCAGCTGGGAAATGTTGATTCCTTGTAATTGAGACATTCCCTGGGAACACGTCCATCTCAATGAGATGTTGTTTGGTGGGCTTCCCCACCAAAATGGAAGAGTGGAAGAGTTCAAAGGTTGTTGTAGGAGAGTCACAGCATTGCCACCCTCACTGCCGTCCTGCCGTCAGACCTGGGCTTGGAGGGAAGGAGCCACCAACCGTTCTGAAACTACAAGACATTCCCAAATGTGGAGGTGGCCACAGGGGTCAGAAGCCCTGAGCCTGGGCACCCAGAGATGTGGCTGAAGCAGAAGCTGTCAAGGCCAAAGCCCTGATCCCAATGACAGGCTGATGCAGTGCACTTGCTTCTGCACTGCCTCTGGAGGTGCATCTGATATCCCTACGGAGAGCATCCATACAGGGGAAGTCCTGTCCCAAATCCAGAAAACAAACAGCTAGGAGGCACCTACTGGGGTGCTCCTGCCTGAGGGGCTCCCAGCAGGACGGGGAGATCAGATTTCATGGGGCAGGGCTAATTCAATCTAGCCAAGAAAGGCACAACAAGAACCAATGGCTGTCAGCTGAAGCCTGAGAAATTCAAATGAAATGTAAGGCACACATTTTTGACAGTGAGAGACACTAGCCACTGGAACAAATTACCTAGGGGAAAGGTGGATTCTCTGTTTCCAGCTATCCTCACATCACAACTTGTTGTCATTCTGGAAGGTGCCTTTTAGTGAATTCCTACAAGCGATTGGGCTTAATATGGTGCTAAGTGTGTGAAATTTCATAGCCTGAGAAATAGAGGCCGGATTAGGCCATCAAATTGTTTCTCAACTGACACCTCTGTGAAAAACTCATTGTGGGGTGAGGAACAGACTCTGCTGTTTTACAGGGTAGCCTGCTTGCTCCCCAGAATCAATAATGACCAAGTGGGGAGATCTTGGGGTGCAACTCAAACATCGAACCGGGCTGGCCAGGGGCAGACATCAGGCCTGCAAGGGAAAGGTGAGTGTGGCAGTGACTTCACAAAGGCCTTTGGCAGGAATTCAGCCTATTGGGCAAAGACGATGAGGCGGATGTGACCTCACAGAGCTCCCTTGACAACAGCCAGACAGGACAGGGATGGGGCAGGGGGAAGCTCGGAGACCCCTGTAGCCTGGTTGCAGCAAGCCTCCATCTTTGCTGTCTCTCTGTGAGGACCAAGGGGATTGGTGGGGAGGAGATACTTTGTGAGTTTTTTTCATTTCTGTGTTTAGATTTTGTCGAAAGAAGTCATCATCTGTGTAGAAAGTAAGACAAAATATAGGCTCTGTGTACAAGATAGAGGATTCAAACCTGGGAACCACCAACTCTGAAAAAGACTTGGGGTCATGGGGGATAATCAGCTCCCCATGAGTTCCCAGTGGCCAAAGGGGCAAATGTGACTCTTGGAGCCATACAAAGAGCAGAATCTCAAGTAGAAATAGAGAGGTTCCATATTTGTGTACTGAGCACTGGTGCAACCACTCCTGGAAAATTGTGTCCACTTCTGGTGTCCACAGTTTGAGACAGATGCTCTCACATTGGACAGGGTTCACAGAAGAGCCACATGAATGATGAAAGGATTAGAAAACCCTCCTTGTGCTGACAGAGTACAGGAGCTCATTCAAAGAGAAGGGTAAGCGGTGAGCCTAAGGGAAGAAATATTTACTATTGAGCTCTTCACTTTAGCAGATAAAGGTTAAGAGTAGACAACGGCTGAAAGTTGAAGCCTAGACCAATTCACACTAGAGAGAAAGCGTGCATTTTTAACCTCAGGGTTTGGAGCCATTCACCGAGGGTAGTGCTGGATCCTCCACAACTGGCCTTTTTAAAAAAAAATCAAGATTGTGTGATTTTCTAAACAATCTGCTTTAATTTCTGTGGGAATTATTTTCAGGGAAATTCAATGGCCGATGTTAAATAGAAAGTCAGACCAGAGTGGTTCCTTTTGGCCTTGGAATTTATGAATCTGTGACTCGCTGCGGGTGTTTGAAATTTGTCCTTTTGGGCTTCCCTCTTCCTCCTTTCCTCTTTTCTCATCTTCTCTTTCCTCTTATTCCATTTCTTCCTGCTGATCTTCTTCCTGGGATCAGGTAATGAAAGTCTGCATCATCATGGAAATGCACAAGAGGACTGAATTAAGGGTGCCCAGGGCAACACTTATTTGGACATTTGCTAACAAGAGAACGTAAAATTTCGTAACCTTTTAATCGTTTTTGAAAATCTTGACTTTGTATTTCCTAATTATTTTATGGTTTATTTTATTGATGAAAGCAAACGTAAGTAACGTTAAATGAAGGTTTTTTTGGTTTGTTAATTTCCCTATTTTTTTCTTAATATATAATAGTTTTTTCTTTCTATGTACTGTTTAAACAATGAAGCTCTTACTCATCTGTTCTTTTCAGTATATATTTTATTGCCATTCTTATCTTTGTGACAGGCCCTTTTTCACCACTCAGTCCTGTGTTTATCAGAGAATTGAAAGTAATTAAATTAAACTGTATTAAAACAAAACTCATTTTATGCAACTTCAGTTTCAGTGAAAGTTCTAAGCTATTACCCTGAATGTGCAAGGAGCAGATAAACAATATCCAACAAAAAAGTGGAATTTTTCATCTTATTTTCACCTAGTCCCTACTAAGGAAAGTAGCAAACAATTGCCCTTTGTAAAGAAACACTGCACCGTACTACAGTACAAACCCAAATGAGCACAGCAGGAGGCTATCGCGGCTATCCACATCTGGCCCTGTTTCATTACAAGCTTCCTTTCTGTAATGATGTTCTGGTAATAAGGAGGCAATCAGTTGTCAAAGGTAGCTCATGCCATGGTAGCCAGGTTGCTAGTCATTTTCCCCAAGTATAAGAACATAAGAACGGCCGTACCGGCTCAGACCAAAGGTCCATCTAGCCCAGTATCTGTCTACCGACAGTGGCCAATGCCAGGTGCTCCAGAGCCAGAAGAGTACCCTGAAGTGACCTACCACAGGACAGGCCCAACAAAGAAAATAACAGAACGCCACTAGCCGTCACCTTCAGCCCCAACTAAAACCTCTCCAGCGCATCATCAAGGATCTACAACCTATCCTGAAGGATGATCCTCACTCTCACAGACCTTGGGAGACAGGACAGTCCTCGCTTACAGACAGCCCCCCAACCTGAAGCAAGCACACACCACACAACAACAATAATAACCAAGGAACCTATCCTTGCAACAAAGCCAGTTGCCAACTCAGTCCACATATCTATTCAGGGGACACCATCATAGGACCTAATCACATCAGCCCCACCATCAGGGGCTCCTTCACCTGCACATCTACCAACGTGATATATGCCATCATGTGCCAGCAATGCCCCTCTGCCATATACATTGGCCAACCCAGACAGTCTCTACATAAAAGAATAAAAGGACACAAATCAGACGTCAAGAATTATAACATTCAAAAACCAGTCGGAGAACACTTCAACCTCCCTGGACGCTTGATTACAGACCTAAAAGTCGCAATTCTTCAACAAAATAACTTTTCCAAAAAAATTTCCCCATGCTAATTTTTCCCCTAGTGTTACTCACACCTTCTTGTCAACTGTTTGCTATCCTGATTATCACTACAAAAAGTTTTTTTTCTCCTGCTGATAATATCCCACCTTAATTGATTAATCTTGTTAGAGTTGGTATGGCAACCCCCATTTTTTCATGTTCTCTGTATATATATCTTCTTACTGTATTTTCCACTGCATGCATCTGATGAAGTGGGTTTTAGCCCATGAAAGCTTATGCCCAAATAAATGTGTTAGTCTCTAAGGTGACACGAGTACTCCTCGTTCTATAAACTACAATAGGGCCAGGATTTCGTCCCATGATATCAAAATTCATCTTAGTAAAAGTATCAATGAATCAGTTTGCAGGATTTATATCAAGCATCCTAAAGTAGTTTACATATTGCTCTAATTAAGAGATCATCTCTCTGCTGGAGAATGTTATCTTAGGATAATGGTCCCGCTGCCGAAGCATTTATGGAAAAAATGTTGACGTGTGATATTTATTTTCAAAACCTAAGGCTTTGATCCTCTCTCAATGTTCTGTTACGATGACTTTGTTTCTGTTCAAATTATCAGAATATATATCTAATAATTTTCTCAGCTGAATGTTGAAGCAGTAAAGTAACAGATGTTTCCCAGTTATTGACCTGAAGCATCGTGATTCGTTTAGAACAACTTATTGTTTGATTCAGCCAGTCAGATCAGTTCAGTTTATCCATAAAAACACATCCAGAGAAAGTTGACAATGGTGATGGAGAGAGGGTGGGTGAGAGGGGCTGAGCTGTTGTCTTAAATACTCTTTATGCATCTGATTAATTAGCACAGATTTAATTTAATATACATCTAGTTTAAAATTGGAAGAACTTTACTACTTACTCTCTACTTTCTCTTCGTGTAAATTCAAGCATTGCACTATGCAAACTTGGGACAGCTATAATGTTAAAGAACCTGAATCTCTAAACAGGACTCAGGGAGGGCATTCTGATAAAAATCCCAGCACCTTCCCTCTTCTGACATTTGGGGAAGAGGAGTTCTCTGGGCTTCTCCCCAGGGCATCGCCCTGATCCCACCCCCCTATATTTCATATTTACTGCTGATTGATAGATTTAACCCTCCAGTTGGTTTGGTGGCTTTAGCTGGTTTTATTTCCCTATGTTAAGTTCTCCCCACACCTTCTATGGGCCATCTTAATTATCACTTCAAAAAGTTTTTTTTCCTCCTGCTAACGATAGCTCATCTCAATTGATTAGACTCTGCCTGTTGGTATGCATACTTCCGCCTTTTCATGTTCTCTGTATGTATAAATATCTCCTGTCTGTGTGTTCCATTCTATGCATCCGAAGAAGTGAGCTTTAGCTCACGAAAGCTCATGCTACAATAAATTTGTTAGTCTTTAAGGTGCCACAAGTACTCCTCTTTTTTTTAAAAATACAGTGAATTTAAAAGACACTATTATTGTTTATTTTTTGTTTGCACAGGTTCCATTCTGGGAGCTATGTATACAAGTCATTGTTAAACCTCAGGAACATCTGAGTTCAACTCCTTTAAAATAATGTTTGAACTATAAAGAAAATTAAACAGTGATTTCTTTTGAAATGTCAAGCTATTTTGCCCTTTTTCTAAAAAAATTCTCCGTGTCAACTAAGTCCTTGGATTGTTTGAAAACAAAATGTATTTTTGCATGGGGAAAATTTTATGTTCAATACCCACATGAGTAACTCGTGGGTGCTGGGAATCCTTGCAAGGGGGGACACAAGGAAGCACTCTCCCTCCTCAGTATGCAAAATGGGAAAAGATCAATGGCTGGAGTAGCTTCCACTGCTCTAATACCCTATTCAAGTCAATGATTTAGGTACATAACTATAGGCACTCAAGTATGGAAATTTTGGCCTATGTGACTTGACCAGGGCCACAGTGGGAGCCAGTGTCAACGCTAGGATTAGTCTCTTGTTCTCATCCCTGAGCCCACTACATACTATATTGCCTCTTCTATTTGTCTGCCCCTTTTTGTGGTCAAACGTCATGCTGGATGCTCAGCAGAAGAACATGTGATAGTCCTAGTGTATCAACGGTAGCCTGAGTGGTGCTGCCCAATCCAGCTGCAAAATGATCTGGGGCCTTCCCAAAAATCAAAGAGCTTCTGGCTGTGATTTGTCAGTCCTCAAAGGCCAGCCAGGTGACTGTAAATAACTTACAATCATTAGGAAAAATTAGTATCAAGATTCCAACTCTAGCAGTCAGACAACATTGGTTCAATTTACAAGAGATTACTTTTTATATTCCTTGGTTCCCCCCAAATTAGGAAGGGCCTGTGACCACAGGTCCTGCAGGGTACAAAGGGCAGGTCTACATCCCTTTTCTCTTTGTGCATAGTCCTGCCTGCTACCTTTTCAGTTTCAGTTCTGCTACCACAGTACTGATCAGCACATAAGAATAGGAAAGGGCACACACACACACCCCTCCTGGTGTTGGGAGGGGAACATAGGAATGTTATGTGCTCTTATTCAGCACATAAGAATGTTATGGCACATAGGAATGTTATGGAATAACACAGGAATGCCTTAGGGCACATAGGAAAGGGCACGCTGGTAGCACACGGCCAGGCGGACCAGTGTGCCTCTGGCTCCCAACGGGGCTGCGCACCTGTGTCTGTCTGTCTCCCCCCCAGCTCCACCAACGTGGCCTGATAGTTCACGCTTGCGATCTGGTCACCCTCCCCCTCCGTCCATCCTTCACTCCCTTCCCTGCGTCTCTCCATCCTTGTCCTTTGTCCCGTCCCCTCTGTCCATCCGTCCCTGCCCCCTTCATCCCCTCCCTGCATCCCCCCAGCCCTGTCCTCTGTCCCGTCCCCTGTCTCCATCTCTCCCTGCCCCCTTCGTCCCCTCCGTCCCGTCCCTGCATCCCACCAGCCCTGTCCTCTGTCCCGTCCACTGTCTGCATCCGTTCCTGCCCCCTTCGTCCCCTCCGTCCCATCCCTGCATCCCCCCAGCCCTGTCCTCTGTCCCGTCCTGTCTCCATCCGTCCCTGCCCCCTTCGTCCCGTCCCTGCATCCCCCCAGCCCTGTCCTCTGTCCTGTCCCCTGTCTGCATCCGTCCCTGCCCCCTTCGTCCCCTCCGTCCCGTCCCTGCATCCCCCCAGCCCTGTCCTCTGTCCCGTCTCCATCCGTCCCTGCTCCTCCGTCCCCTCAGTCCCGTCCCTGCATCCCCCCAGCCCTGTCCTCCGTCCCGTCCGGTCTGCATCAGTCCTTGCCCCTGTCCCCTCCGTCCGTCCCTGCATCCCCCCAGCCCTGTCCTCTGTCCTGTCCCGTCTCCATCCGTCCCTGCCCCCGTCGTCCCCACCCTCCCGTCCCAGCCTCCCCCCCGCCCAGTCCTCCGGCCCGGCCAGTCTCCACCCCTCCCAGCCCCTTCGTCCCCTCCATCCCGTCCCTGCATCCCCCAGCCCTGTCCTCTGTCCTGCTCCATCCATCCCTGCCCCTCCGTCCCCTCCGTCCCGTCCCTGCGTCCCCCCAGCCCTGTCCTCCGTCCCGTCCTGTCTCCATCCGTCCCTGCCCCTTTCGCCCCTCGGTCCCGTCCCTGCATACCCCAGCCCTGTCCTCCGTCCCGTCCGTCTCCATCCGTCCCTGCCCCTTCGCCCCTCCGTCCCTGCCCCTGCATCCCCCCTGCATCCCCAGCCCTGTCCTCTGTCCTGCCCCTGTCTGCATCCGTCCCTGCCCCTTCGTCCCTCCGTCCCATCCCTGCATCCCCAGCCCTGTCCTCCATCCCGTCCGGTCTCCATCCATCCCTGCCCCTTCGCCCCTCCGTCCTGCCCCTGCATCCCCAGCACTGTCCTCCGTCCTGCCCCATCCATCCCTGCCCCTCCGCCCTCCGTCCCGTCCCTGCATCCCCCAGCCCTGTCCTCCGTCCCGTCCTGTCTCCATCCATCCCTGCCCCTTCGCCCTCCGTCCCTGCATCCCCAGCCCTGTCCTCCGTCCCGTCCGTCTCCATCCATCCCTGCCCCTTCGTCCCCTCCGTCCCGTCCCTGCATCCCCAGCCCTGTCCTCCGTCCGTCCCGCTCCATCCATCCCTGCCCCTCTTCGTCCGTCCCTGCATCCCCCAGCCCTGTCCTCCGTCCCGTCCCCTGTCTGCATCCGTCCCTGCCCCCTTCGTCCCCTCCGTCCCGTCCCTGCATCCCCCCAGCGCTGTCCTCCTTCCCGTCCCGTCTCCATCCGTCCCTGCCCCCTCCGTCCTGTCCCTGCCTCCCCCCAGCCCTGTCCTCCGTCCCGTCCCGTCTCCATCCGTCCCTGCCCCCTTCGTCCCCTCCGTCCGTCCCTGCATCCCCAGCCCTGTCCTCCGTCCCGTCCCGTCTCCATCCGTCCCTGCCCCCTTCGTCCCCTCCGTCCCGTCCCTGCATCCCCCCAGCCCTGTCCTCCTTCCCGTCCCGTCTCCATCCGTCCCTGCCCCCTCCGTCCCGTCCCTGCATCCCCTCAGCCCTGTCCTCCGTCCCGTCCCGTCTCCATCCGTCCCTGTCCCCTCCGTCCCCTCGGTCCCGTCCCTGCATCCCCCCAGCCCTGTCCTCCGTCCCGTCCCGTCTCCATCCGTCCCTGCCCCCTCCGTCCCGTCCCTGCATCCGCCGCCGCCTCCCCTCCAGCACAGGTGCGCGAGGCGCTGGGTCGCTGCCCGCGAGCGGGGGGGCGGGAGGAGGAGCCTCCCCTGCGTCGCGGACTCCTCCTCGGGGACGTCATTGCCGCGCGCTGCCAGCCAGCTGCTTTGGTTGCGTCACGGCCCATCCTTTCCCCCTTCCCTGCCCCACGTGTTCCGAGAACGTTTGTTTTGGTGGTTGCCGCGGCGACAGTGGGCGGTGCCCGGGTGACCACGCTGGTTGGGCGGGGGCAGAGGGCGGTGACGTCATAAGTGGGGCGGCCGGCCGAGGGCGTCACAGTTCCGAACGGACAGTGTCAGCGCTCTGGGCGCGAGCCCCGCCCGCGAGGACACCCCCCACTCCACCCCCCGCGCACCAGCGGCTCCCCGCGGCAGCGGCGCGAGCAGGGAATCCCCGGGAACCGTCTCGCGCCGCCCCCTCCTGCTGCCTCGCTGCTGCTGCTGCTGCCCGGCGGCGGGACCGCGGCTGGCCCCGAGCCCCCCCTGCTCCGGAGGGGCCCGTCCGAGCTGTAGTTAAAGGGTTTTTGTCTTGCAACTTTTTCATATTTTTGGTGCAACGTTTTTACCCCCCCCCCCTTTGAGCCTCTCCCCAGCTGGACTCTCCGTCGGGCTCCCAGCCCGAGCAGCCCCTGACACTTCAATGGGGTGGGTGGTGTGTCCCCCGCTCCCGTGGCACTTGATGGATCTCGGTGGCACAGCAGCGTGGATCCGGGTCCCGAGCAGCGGCTGCGTTACAGGGCTGTCTGGTTCTCTCCCCGTGTTGTCTGCAGGCAGCCACCCGGCCAATTTGACACGGCTCTCAGCGGCACGCTGCTCCCCTCCCTCGCGATCCTCGCGGCGGGCAGGGAGAAAGCCCTGAGGCAGGCAGGTGTCAGCAATCAGGGGCGGCTCTAGACCCCAGCGCACCAAGCAGGCGCTTGGGGCGGCCGTTTCCCGGGGGGGGCGGCATTTGGCTCCGGTTGAGCTCCCGCAGTCGTGCCTGCGGCAGGTCCACCGGAGCCCGGAACGAGCGGACCTGCCGCAGGCATGACTGCGGCGGGTCCCGTCTTCCCGCGGCTCCGGTTGAGCTCCCGCAGGCATGACTGCGGCAGGTCCGCTCGTCCCGGGCTCCGGTGGACCTGCCGCAGGCATGCCGGCAGGAGCTCAACCGGAGCCGCGGGAAGAGGGGACCCGCCGTGGGACCGGGGAAGGGCCGCGCAGCGCTCCGCGCTGCTTGGGGCAGCGTGATTTGTAGAGCCGCCCCTGTCAGCAATGTGAGTATCCCTCCCAGGGGCGGCTCTAGAAATCAGGCTGCCCCAAGCAGCGCGGTGCGCTGCGCCGCCCTTCCCCTCCCACAGGCATGACTGCGGCAGGTCAACCGGAGCCCGGGACGAGCGGACCTGCCGCAGGCATGACTGCGGCAGGTCCGCCAGCCCAGCCTCCCGCCCTCCCCGGCGGCAGGGGACGCCCCCTACATTTTGCCGCCCTAGGCACCAGCTTGTTTTGCTGGTGCCTAGAACTGCCCCTGATCCCTCCCCACCCTGCACAGCCTGCCCGGTGCTCCGCGGCTGGGAGCAAGACAGTGCCCGGTGCTGGATCGCAGCTGTCGAAGAAAAACTCAGTTCTCACTTTTTGTTTGGATGCAGCAAAATCAAATACTTTATTATTTCTCCAGTAATTACCATGGAGGGAGAGAGTGCCATAGGACACAGGGTCCTGGACAGGTCTCTCAACTGGTAAAACAATCACAGCAAGCCTTTATACCTTTTACAGACAATTTCTAGCAATAATACAGACAGTAAAAAACAACAAATACATTTTGTTTATACATAAGTTTTCCTGCTATCTCACTAGAAAAACAAGACTGCAAGACTGCACATTGCAAGGTCGTAATAACTTTCACACAATTCACTCTGTCTTACATTATCTTGCTTCCTCACGTCACCAGGGTCACAGTTAACCTAACTCATGCTAACTAACATTCATTAAGATCTCTTCAAAACCTTGTTAATTATTTACTGGCTTCCACACTCCCCCCTTTTGTACTTCTAGTACAACAAACATTGCAAATCCCAATTTGCATCAAACCATGGATATCAGATTCTACAGCAAATATGTCAATCTTAGGGTTTTCATGGGATGTAATGACAATGCATGATCAGCACGAACATGAAAGGTATTGCTATTCTTATGTTATTTACAACAACAACAACAACAATATAATCCTAAATAACTAACAACACTACATATAATAACAATCCTATAGGAATAATATAATGGGGCTGTTGTACAATCGTGAACACAAAGCACAAAACATCATACCTAGTACATAAAGTAAACACTCTATAAGCTGTATGAAAGGCATTCCTTCCAGCTTGATATACATTCTAAAACATGGGAATTTGCCCTTGCAATTCAGAGATTCTTTGAACCTTCGGTAACAATGAAAGCAAATTTTGAAACCAATCAGGTACTATTCTAGTCCAATCAAAATATACCTAAAATCTAAGAGCTACTTACAATATTCTATCTGCATTCTATCTGCAGGCCAGTAAATTATAGGATTGCCTGCAGCAGTGGTAAGATCAATATGTATATCTTGTAAAGTGGTGTCATTAACGCACACACAGCTATCATTAGCTTGAAAAAGTGGGTGTCCCGTCAGGGTAGTTCCTTGACCTCCACCCTCTCAACAAATATTGTCATAAACAGTGATAACTTCCCCTAGCGTCAGTTCATAGATACACTGAGCTGTGGTGGTTCTAACGGCCAAAATGTCCATTGACTCTCTATTCTTATCCAAAATGTCAGGTGTCATTCCAGGGGTACTGTCTAGAAATCAGTTGGAGATACCAGGTGGTCTAATTTCCCCAGATGTCTCGGTAAACAATTACAGTCCCACAGGCATCCTCCCCATGGACCCAGCAGGATTCGGTATGTGGGAGCCGACACCCACCCTAACCAGTCCATATGCTTGGAAGGAGCACTGTGAATGTCCACACTTCCATCCAGAAAGTGTCCAAGTATGTCTTCATGACCACAGATCAGATGGTACTCCTGACGTCTGTAAGGGCAGTGGGCCAAGTCTAGTCTAGATCCCACTGCAATGCCTTCCCAGCCTCAGTGATATTCAATACCATCTCTGTCAGTAACTTCTGGGTCATAGAACTAAGGGTGGAAATTACATGTAACTCAGCAACTCCAGCCTGTACTGAAGATAGCTGAGCTTCAAAAATAAGACTAGTGGCCTTTTCTAGTTGCCCCAATTTCCTATCATGTTCTTGGCCTGGAAGAATAGTCCAAATGGCTACTACACTATTGGCCAAATGAAATAACCCAGCCCACAGGGATCTGGTCAATTCCCTTTTTGTCCAGAGGAAATAACCCAGGCCTTGTTGTTGTGCTAATCTAATGGTAGCCTTGTGAGCAATCTGGGTATGTAAAAACTGGATAAGGGCAATGTCAGGTAAAATCCAATTAGGGAGGGCAATACATACTGAAGGATTTATCCAGAACACAGGGCGCAGCCTGTAGAATAAACCCCAAAATCCAATTAATACCACAGTCCCAAGCATGGGTCCCACAAAGTTCTTCTTGCCAGTATGTAATTCTTTGTTTCTTCACCAGGGTCAGTTCTCAGTGTCCTTTTCAGTCAGGAATTCCTGGACTTTGGCAATGTCAGTGGAGTGAGTGTGTCTTCTTCTTTCCCAAAACAATCGAGGTTTAGCATCCCACAGGGAGAGGTTTCCAGCACATATCACCCTGTAATAGCTGTGCTCTTTTCTAGAAAAGTCTAAAGGCACAGTTGGTCTGTCAGTGGTCAAGGAGCTTTTTCCCTGCTGTCCAGAAGTACAGTAGAACTAGAAGAAAGAATAGGCTAATCATCAATAGGAAAATTCCTCTGATGTGGAGGGGTCTTTTTTGCAGTGAGAATCCTGGGTCCAAGCAGTCAGTTTGTGGCACTTCACAGCGGTGTCGGTAGTCAGCAGGACTGGGAAAGGGCCTTTCCAGCATGGAGCCAAGGCAGTCTTTCGCTGAGGATCTTTATGTAGACCCAGGCTCCTGGTTCCAACGAGTGGAAAGGTTGCACAGGATCCTTTGGTAGTGCTTCCATCACCTGTGTATAAAAGACTTAACACATTTCATTAGTGCCTGACAATATTTAAGCATTATGTTATCCAGCAAATGAATGTCCATCTGAGCTGGGGTCAGTGGGGTGCAGTTGGTAGTCAGCATTGGGTGTCCTGTCAAATTTCATGAGGGCTGAGTCCAGTCGTTCGATTGGGAATGGTTCTCATACATTAGTGCCAAAGGAAGGGCATCTGGCCACCTTAAGTTCGTTTCAGCACAAATCTGGGCCAGTTTATTCTGTAAAATCCCGTTCTGGCGTTCCACTGTCCCAACTGTGGGTGGTGAGGGCAGTGAGTTGCACATAACTCCTTCACAATCGGTCCAGTAAAAATGAATTCCACGATCACTGTTGATACCCACAGGGATGGCAAAACGTGGCACAAAATCTTTAAGCAAAATGTCACAACAGTCCTGACACCTGCTTTCCTGCAGGGAAAAGCTTTAACCCAATTGGTAAATACATCAACTAAAACAAATACATATCCATAACCACAACATGTAGACATCGAAATAAAATCAATCTGAATATTTACAAAAGGTCCCCAAGGAGGAGAGTGGGCTGGCCGCTGCACACCAATCTCGTGTAACTGTAGCAACCATTCCCCCCCCCTTCCCTTGGTAGGCAGCCAAGCGGTGTCCTTGACTGGGGCCAGCGCATGTTAGCCATTCTCTACTTGGCTTTTTTTTTTTTTTTCTTCATTTAACCTACAAAGGAAACTTTTACTCTTCAATTATACACCTTTTTCATACCATGAACACATAAACAGTACTGTTATACAGTACAGAAGTATTATCATTCAATGTATGCCACATATACCCTTTCACTAAAATAACCTTATTACAGAACTTTGGAAGAACAAGCCAGGACAAGCACACCCACTTTGAGAAGTTCACTTAATATAACTTCTAGTCCAATAGCTATCCACCATCCCCAGCCCTCTGGCTAAAGTCTGAGGTACCCAGAAGGATCCCTTGTACAATATGGGGAGTGGGTTAACTTTTCATGTCCTTGCTTCCAAAGACTGTCAGTATGCAAATTTTAACAACAATTCTCAATTAAAAGATTTGGCCAATGTAGTTTCTTTCCCTTACTGAAGAAAATGTATTAGACTTTAGTATATCACACTTTTCTGATATAACTAAACACTTTGTACTCTAAGTTGAACAAAACAAGTATCTGCATTGCAATGCAACATTTTCGCTTGATGTCAAATCAGACCATCTCATGAAAATATTAAACACAACAATTCTTTGGCAAAACACCACAAAACAGAACATAGAATACACAACATAATTGTGACTGCCAGTAAATCATAGTATGTTGAATGCTGTGTAGCTGGCATTAATGTTCTTTGATTATCTGAAAGACAAAAACAGAGGTCCACCCCTTCGGGACAGTTAAATACTTAAAATATACAAATACTCTTGTTGATTCTAGGCAAAACAGAGGAATTACCCCATATTTTCTCGTATGTGCTTCTTAGACAGCCCTGGTTCAGCGGCCTCTACCTTATCAGTTAGTTAATTTGCCTTAACACAGATGCTCTCTGGCTCGTTTTTTTTTCTTTTAACTCCTGCTTTTAAACACTGAAAGAAAACATCACTACTTATAGTGCCTGTAGGGCCTAATAAAATGTCATTACATAGCACTGTATACATTCTTCAACTGATTTAACAAAATTGTTCATAGCCAAATGATTGCAATCTAATAAGTTCTTTGCCTGAATTCATTCACAAACATTTCATAGACACCAAAAACTGTCCTCTTAAAAATCACTTGCTTTTCCCTTCCAACAGCCACTTTTATCAACTTAAATCACCATTCCAAATATCCTTCTGAGTATTTGAAATCCTCATGCTTATATTCACTTACTCCTTCTTTCCACTACACCCTCAAAAGTTTCCAAACCTCTCTGTCTGTTGCCCGCCTGCCTGGGCCCGATCCTTTTTTCCTCACTGAATCGTCCCGTCCATGGACACGAGCTTGTTCCACAACCAGTTCTTAGCTAGGAGGGTGAGCTCCTCAACTAGCCCCACCCTTCTGGTCTTTTCCCCAAAACATTTCTACTCACAAGACTACCTGAGTCCTTCCTAGTAAGGCTTGCCACCTGGGCAAAAATACATGGCCATTCACTTAACACATAATCCAAACCCCTTTGGGGGTCTACCCAGAGACCCACCCATTTGTCTGCTGACACTTAAACAGAAAAGAAAATTACACAAAAAGCAAAGAAAATTACAGTCTAAGCCAAATTTTTCTACTTCTATTATATTGTCCGCTATGGGGGGGCGGGACTGTAAAATTTCAGGACAACCCCAGAGCTTCATCGCACACATGGCTTCCACCCTGAGGAATTACGAACGAGAAGTTCAGTTCCGCTCACACACCTAACGCCCAAATGAACAGAGCAGAAAAACATCAGTAACCGGTTAAACAAAACAGAGCCAAAGCTAAATAGTGCACCAAAACCAAATAGTGTTTCCTTATTCTATTAAAGCTCACCTATAATCATGCTATTCTTAACACCTAACACCAACAGTACCAAACAAAGCAAACATAAACTAACAAGGGTAAAACAGATAGATGGTGTAAATTCTACAGTGCTTTCCAATTCTCTATTGCTCACCAAACTGTGACAAATTTCTGTTACCAATTATCCCTTATGTCAGGCGATCAAACTGACATTGCAGGACTGGGGGGGTAGATAGAGAAATCACACCATATATCCAAATGTTAAAGCTTCATTAAAAATAATAAAACAACAATGCTCCCACATCACTCGGGAAAAATATGAATGCCCCAAGCCTTAAGCCACTTTAATACTTACACATATCCAGACTGGCATGTCTGTGTATAATGTTCAGAGAAGGGAAATAGGTGGACGGGAGATTATATACATATATATACTGTATACAGCTTGTCCAGCATTTCCAACATGCTGCCACTCTTGGGATGGCTGTTCTTTTACACCCTGGAATCTCCTGCGGCGTCTCTTTCAGAGATTCCAGTTCAGGTCAGCTGCCTGTCCGGCTTCAGGGTTGCAAAAACTGTTGGATCTCACTGAACCGTTAAGTTTTGCAAATGCAATCTCAGTTTTGTAACTTATACTGCTTTTTTTTTGGTTTGCCCTTTTTTTTTTATTTTCCACAACCAGTTGGGGCTGAAGCAGTTTTACTTAGCACTTAGCATAGTCCGCACTAATTCATGACCTTGAAGACAAAACAACTTCTCCCTTATCTCAGGGCTAAGCCGAATTTCAAATTAACCCGTTCCTAGACAAATTGCTCACACTGTAACAGAGGTTTTTCTTTGTGATTAAAGCTCCACTGAGATATATGATCTTATCTAGATTGAAGGTACCTTCTAATGGGCATTGTTTAAATGAATTTTCACGCGTATACAGATTCCAATCATTTAAATACCTGCAGGTTTTAGGACCATAATGTACGTACATGTAATATGCTGGGGTACCCTTAGGGGGTAAGGTGGAATATTTAGACAGTCCCTTACCCATTTTCCACTCACACAGGAGAGACTCACAAGGAAAGGGGAGGGAAGATGGGTTCACACACTCCTAGACCCAGGCAGCTTCCTCGCCGGACTATGCCAGGCTGAGTCAGCCCACCGTGGGTCGGATCTCCTAAAGATCCAGTAGTAACTGGGCTAGCCCGATAACAGCCACTCACACAGCTTCCACACAGCGCAGGGGAGCTGCCCGGCCCCACCTGGCGAGAGTGACCGGGGCTGAGCTGGGCTGCAAATGAACTGGAGGGGACGGATGGAGACGGGACGGAGGGGACGAAGGGGGCAGGGACGGATGGAGACGGGACGGGACAGAGGACAGGGCTGGGGGGATGCAGGGACGGGACGGAGGGGACGAAGGGGGCAGGGACGGATGGAGACAGGGACGGGACAGAGGACAGGGCTGGAGGATGCAGGGACGGGACGAAGGGGACGGAGGGGCCAGGGACGGATGGAGACGGGACGGGACAGAGGACAGGGCTGGGGGGATGCAGGGACGGGACGGAGTGGACAAAGGGGGTAGGGTTGGATGGAGACAGGGGACGGGACATAGGACAGGGCTGGGGGGATGCAGGGACGGGATGGAGGGGATGAAGGGGGCAGGGACGGATGGACAGAGGGGGGACAGAGGACAGGGCTGGGGGATGCAGGGATGGGGCGGAGGGGACGAAGGGGCAGGGACGGATGGAGACAGGGGCCGGGACAGCGGCCCGGGCTGGGGGCACGCAGGGACGGGAGTGAAGGATGGCGGGAGGGGGAGGGTGACCAGATCGCAAGCGTGAACTATCAGGCCACGTTGGTGGAGCTGGGGGAGACAGACAGACACAGGTGCACCCCGTTGGGAGCCAGAGGCACACTGGTCCGCCTGGCCGTGTGCTACCAGCGTGCCCTTTCCTATTGGGGTGCGCCCATGCTGTGCCACAGAGCTCCCTGCCCAGCGCCCCTACAACTCTTCCACCACAAATGCACAGTGCTGTGCGTGCACACACCTCGCTGCCCACAGCCCCACAGCCCCACCACAGCACCCCACACAGAAACCCCACTCTCTAGTTTCCCAATACACACAGATTTCCTCCCTTCCTTCCTCCCTCCCTCCCAGTGCCCTTCCCCACAGCCCCACCATAACTGCACAATGCCCCACACAGACCCGCAGTGCCCTGACACACACAGATCTCCCCATAGCCCAGCACCCTGTTTTTCACTCTTGTTTTCAAGACCCAAAGGAGAAATCCTCCCCTCTCCTACTCCATGGGAGGAGGGAAGGGATTGAGCTTCTCTATGAATAGCTCCAGTGCCTGATTCTGCTTGAACTTACTTTTCCTGAAAGAGGCACCATTTTTCTCAGTTTTACCGTCACCCCTGGGGTTCTGAATAACAGCAGTGAAACTGACCACAGCTGCTAGTGCTTGGCAGCATTGTGAGGCGGAATAGAAGCTCTGGAACTGCCAGTTTGCAGACTCAGGAAGACAGGTCTGCACTGGTTTACATTTGGAAGGTTATCTTCAGATAATGAAAGCTGGGCATGTGCTTTCTTCAGTCCCTGACAATGCATGGCAGAGAATACAATTATTAAAGAAATACAGTTTTAGCCCCTTTTTGCACAGTTACCTGCACTTATACAGGTTGCAACCTGATATTCCTTGCACAATCTACAAGTTTGGGTGCATCGGTAATGCCCTAATTGTATTACCGTTGCACCGTGATTTTGCTTGGTTCTTTTTAACCAAGGTGAAGTATTCCTAGAAAATAGGTGAAACATTTGGATTTGTAACAGTAATGTAAATACTGTGATAAATTCAGTGCCCTGGCTTCCCATGGTTCCACAATCATAGAAATGGCACTGGAATTTACTTTTATCTTCAGAATTCTTCCCCCCTCCCTCGCAGATCACCATAAGAACTTCAGGAAGGGCATTTGAAATAACACATAAAAGTGATTCCATGCACAAGTCTAGAGTGTTTTCTGTTTCTCTGGAATTTGGCAGTCTATGGTGCTTAATATGGGCATATATGTTTGATTACTATAGAAATTTTTCAGATCCTGTAAAAAAAAGTCTGTCTTCACAGAATCCTCTCATCATTGGTACAGAAAGTGAAACAGAAATGCTGCAGTATTTTAGGGTTTCTGGATTTGTTTTTCTCCAGGAAACAATTTTGGTGCTTTTATTATGCCAGATAATTACAAAAAATGTACTATCTTAAAAATATTGGTGATTGGCAGCAGTAGCCCTGGAAACGAAAATGGGTGAGATTTTCAAAAGAGAGTAAGTGATTTAGGAACATAAGTATCATTAACTTTTAATGAGACTGGCATTTCTAAGTCATGCAGTTTTCAATGTCTCACCCATCATGTAAAATAGGGCTTGAATTTTCTATGATTTAGTTGACCACTGGCATGTACTTTCAGTATTTTCAAAAAGCATATACCAAATGGTAAATTAGAACATGCTGTAGCATGGCTAGTGCTGAATTATCAGAGAAGTAGTTTCAAAACTTCCAATTTTTTATGCAGTATGTAGCTATTTATTTGTTCTAAAATCCATACTCTTACTGGCAGACTATTCTCAGACCTTGTAACCTTGTATGTACATAAACAAAGTTGTAGCTTCTAGTAGAGACTTAACTGATTTGCTCCGCTCTTTGTGTTATAGAGGAAAATCTTGTTCTCAGATGCCGATTCTTGAAATGATGAGGGTTTGTCGATCCCATAAATCACCTTCTTTCAAGGCCGGATCAGATATTCAAACAAGGTTATGAACCTCCTTACTTGTACAGTCATAATTCCAAAACAGGTCGATCAAGAGGAGTTAAGTCCCTGCCCTGTATAATTTATAAACATGAAGCTGAGTAACCTTGGATGACTAAATTAAACTCTAAAATAATAATGAAAAGCTTAGCTTTATTTTAGCAAACTGGTATTACAAGTTTCATGACATAAATGTTAATTATCAATATCTTTGGCACTAGAAAATGGATTTTCTCTGCACAAAGTCCATTTCTTGGCAGAGGATACATTGGAAACTATCAATATAAAAAGGATTAATGTGGAGACATGAAGAATAATAAAACATTAAGGATGTTATCTAACTATTTCAAATAGAGAGAAAGAGGTACATGTCTACCTATAATATGAGTTTTAGGATCAGCGGGCTCAGTTGTTTACAGATTCTGAATGATGCTTTGTTTTGATTCTTGAGAAAGCTTCCTTATTTATTTTCGTGGCCCAGGGTTGTCTCCCTGGTTTCCCTGTTTATATATTATATAATAAGCATGTTAATCAAGGGTGATCATGTTAGGTTCTTTTCATCCATGGTTTAAAACAATTAGAGAAACTCTTTCTTTTCCCCCCCTTAGCTTAGTCAGCAGAAAAATTCACAAGATGAAATAAGCTCTGTGTGGGTTTTTCCCATGTAGAGCAGTGAAATTGTCCTATTTGTTTTTCTATTTCATATTTCTGTACATGTTAATTTATTTTTATTCCTAAACCATTCCATAAGTTCCTATATTTAAATATAATTTGAAAGTCAGAGTCACTCTAGGCAAAAATTAGAATTAAATTCTTTATTAGAAGTACATCATTAAGCATAAAGAATGAGGAGTACTTGTGGCACCTTAGAGACTAACAAATTTAATAGCTCTGTAAAGGCAAAAGGGAAAGGGCATGGGTGGAAATGAAAAAGTGCAGGCATTTGAAGAGGGATTTCACTGGAGAGAGGATGAGGCTAGGAGATGGTAGCACACATTTTAAAAAAAATTCATATTGCTTGTGTTTCAGGCAAAGACTAGGCATTTATTTACCTTTAAAATACATTTTTAACTGGATTTTCAAAACAGTTGCTCTCAGAAACCACTGTGTAACTTAACCCCCTTAATTTAATTGTCTAGTAATTGATAGAATTAGAAACCACAGATATTAAGAAAGATTACACCAGAGGTTATCAAGGTAATTCACTGGACTGCATTTCTGGCATCTTTTGGATGATGCTGCAGAATATTTGGGGCACGGGACCATTGTTTTGTTAGACAGTGCCTAGAACAATGAGGCCCCGAACCCTGATTGGTACAAATCATAATAGAAAGAACTGGGTGGAAATTGCTGAAGGGCCCGATCTTGCTCTAATTGAAGTCAATGGAAAAAATTCCATTGATTTCAATGGTGTAGAATTGAACCACAAAGGAGGCAGTTGGGGGAGGGATACCGCTGGGATAGGTTTACAGAAGGACAAGTGGCATTTGGGACTTCAGACACCTTGCAGAGCCAGAATGAAGTGACATACACAGAAGCAAAGACAGAGGGGTGGTTGGTGAAGCTGTTAACAGCTGGGAGGTCCAGATATGTGAGCCACACTCAACAAAGTGAACATGTACAAGCACCGGGGCCAGAGTTTATTGTTTCCTGAATACTTTAAACAGGATCATTACATGCTGAAATAGATGAGTATTGCTAGAGTTATGAAGGCAAAATTGTCCTGTTAGATTGCACCTGGGGAAATCTGGGTTTTGTTTTATCTGTTGGTTTTATGGTTACTGTATATTTTGTTCCTGTCCTCTTTATAAAGTGCTGCTGATTTTTTTATATTGTTCCTTATTCATTTGATGCCAGGGCCTTATTATATCCCGTTGTTGTTTTTAGGCTACTCTTGTGGAGTATGAAATATAATTAAAAGGCCACATTTTCAAAGGATCCTCCTCTATTCAGGCGTGTAGAAGTTTTCATGCAAATAGCAGCATGTGCATGTTTCAGGTAACAGCAGATGCATGCACAGGTGATAGATTCAGACTTGCAGTGCTCAGAAAGTGTGCATACAGATATTTGCATGGATTTAAATAGAGGCCACTTTTTGAAAACATGTCAAAAAATATCAGTAAGTTAGGCCACCTTATAACTAGGTTACATTTAAATAGCTACATAAGTGGGATCAGGGAGATCTACTTTGTCCTGAGCTGTTACAACTGAAAAGTGCTGGGTCACTTTAATAATTTCAAACCCCTATAAAGAACCCCTTGTTATGGCAGGAGTCTTGTAGGTGATGTATGTGATGATGAATATGCCAGAAAAATTCCAAGATATCGTGTGTAATTGAGCAAAACCCCAGGTTTAATGGAATTGAAAAGTGCTTGTGTCACAGATGTAGGCAATTACTGTTCATAAAGGGGCACCCACAACTTGAAAATCATTTCAATCAGAAAATGCTGCATCTACTATTGTTACAATGAGCCACGGAGGTTGCTGTCACTGAAAGGGATTAATGAAAAAATTAACATTTTCATCTCTTATTTTCATTTGTTTGCTGTGTGCATTTGGCAGGTCTCTGTGTAATAGTCCTTGTGTGATGGTGCCTGCCCTTCCCTATGCTACTGAAGAATGTGCTGATCAGTACTGTGGTAGCAGAACTGAAACTGAAAAGGTAGCAGGCAGGACTATGCACAAAGAGAAAAGGGATGTAGACCTGCCCTTTGTACCCTGCAGGACCTGTGGTCACAGGCCCTTCCTAATTTGGGGGGAACCAAGGAATATAAAAAGTAATCTCTTGTAAATTGAACCAATGTTGTCTGACTGCTAGAGTTGGAATCTTGATACTAATTTTTCCTAATGATTGTAAGTTATTTATAGTCACCTGGCTGGCCTTTGAGGACTGACAAATCACAGCCAGAAGCCCCCTCGAGGTTTGAAACCTGTTCAGTCTCAGTCATCTGGTGAGAGTTGAATTCTAGGCATGGAAAAAACGAGCTTAAGGAGGCAGAATTTTATTGTGTACCTGGGATTTTGTCCCTTAGATTCACTGGGGACATTGGGGTTTGTCCTTTATTTCACCTTTTCATCCATCCCTCCCTCCCTCCTTTCTCTTCGTCTCTTGCTTCTTTTATCCTTTCTTCTATTCCCCTCCCAAAACCAGGACAGGGGTGTGTGTGTGTGTGTGTGTGTGTGTGTTGCGGGGCAGTGATCCCCACCAGTGACCTGGGCCATCCTTTGGGCTCTCTGGTGAGAACTCTCAGCCTCCCATCCTCAGTTTCTACCCTGATTGTCTGAGCAGGGGGTTATTGCCAGAGAAGAGACTCAGGTCTTGTTGTTCTTTTTTAAGACCAATAAATAAGTCATAAGCAGTTGTATGTTTGATGAATTTTGCTGCTTCTCTGCACTAATTGTCTCTGAGCAGTTCATGATTCTCTCTAACATTGCAGTTCTCCTAAAATACTGGCTGAATACTTACTGTGCACTGTTGCTGGTCTGGAGCTCATCTGAGAGCACTTTACTCAGATCATTCAATGTAGGAAATTTAAGATCCGATGCTTAGTTTGAAAATCAGGGCTCTTGGGTCTTATTCCCAACTCTGCCACTGATTATGCGACCTAAGACAAGTCAATTATCCTTTCTCAGCATTATCTTCTCCCTCTTTCAAGTAGGGATAATAATGATCCACTCCTACCTACCTCACGGTGGGTGGAGATAGGGCCAACTATAGGTTTTTTGCTGTCCCAAGCAAAAAAAAAAATTGACTGCCCCCACCCCAGCCCTGGGCTCCTCCCGGAATCTCCCTGCTGCCCCAGCCCTGGGCACTGCCCCCACCCACACCCCTGCTGCCCCAGTTCTGGGCCTCCCCCCAACAACCTGTACCCCCCTGCTGCCAGCCCTGGGCTCTCCCCCACACACCCGCACCCCATGCCATCCCAGCCCTGGGCTCTCCCCCACACACACCAGCACCCTCTGCCACCCCAGCCTTGGGATCTTCCCCACACATGCACCCCGTGCTGCCCCAGCTCTGGGCTCCCCCCAACCCACTTGCACCCTCCTTCCACCCCAGCCCTGGGTCACTGGTAACTTGCTCCCAGAGTGGGTCATTCAGCAGGAATTTTGGATGTGCACAGAAAACAGACAGGATTGGTTCCCATATGGTTACAGAACTGCAGTAACATGGAACAATTTTCAGCTTGTGGTGATTAAAGGATATCTGGATGCATATTGTAAGACTGTCCTACAGAAATGAGGAAACATTGAGGTGCCTTTATTATTCTTATGTTCCATTCTTTGTTTCTATGGGCAATTTGCCAATGCAATATCACTGTCTTCCTTTTAAACAAATAAAACTATAAAACAAACAAACAAAGGCAATGGCTGTTGAAAATAGCAATTCCAGTCCTAAAAACCACTGGGAAGCATTTCTTGCTCAAGTTGATCCTACTTTTTCTACAGCAAATTACAGTGAATCAGTATATTTGATTTGGGA
This sequence comes from Mauremys reevesii, assembly GCF_016161935.1. Taxonomy (NCBI): domain Eukaryota; kingdom Metazoa; phylum Chordata; order Testudines; family Geoemydidae; genus Mauremys; species Mauremys reevesii. The sequence goes on along the minus strand of NW_024100888.1, from coordinate 256,307 downwards.
GAAATGAAGTAACAGCTGCCCAAATTGAGCTTCAGCACCCCTGAATTTTGAGGGTGTTCAAATCTGGAAGGCAGGTGCTAGATTCCCTTTCTGAATATTAGCTAAATCTGGAAAGGAAAAGTCAATTTCTGCTTCGATGGCTCAGAAGTGGAAATCCTCTACGTGCCTGGTACTGTATCTAAAGCTGCCCAGGTCCAGTAGAGCCTCTCCTCCTTACTCTTAAATTCTAGTGGGATCCACGTACCTCCCTTGCTAGGATTCAGATAAAGAGGAACTGTCCATTTAGTCCACCCAATTCCTTCCTTGGGGCTGCAAGGTGAGGTCACACCAGTATCTCTAATCCAGTCTGGGGATGTCTTCTGAAGGGGATATCTAGGCAAAGCCTTCTACAACTTGGGCACACTCGTTCCCCATTCACAGTGCCACCCCGCTCTAGCAGTGAGCTCTCCATTCACAGCAAGCTGCAGCTTGAGGTTTCAGCTACCGTACTCCCTCCCCCTCCCTTTCCTGTTGATAGCGGCCAAGGGAATGCTGAGAAATGTAGTTTTTTTCCTGCTCCAGAGCTGGCTCTATAGGCAGGGAGCTAACCAAGGAACTACAGCTCCCAGGGCCCCCTGTTGGTTCTCAGCTCCCAGGCTGGATCCCTGCTGGCTGCCGCCCCTGCAAATGGGCTGCTCCAAGCACCTGCTTGCTTTGCTGGTGCCTAGAGTCGCCCCTGCCTCCACCCATCCTGCACCCCCACCCTGTGCCCCAGCCTGGAGCCTGCACCCAGCACCCAAACTCCATTCCAGAGCCCAACCTCTCAACCATCCCACACCCCAAACCCCTGCCCCAACCCAGGGCCTGCACCCCAGACCTCCTCACCCGACCCAAACTCCCTTGCAGAGCCTGAGGCAGGTGAGGGGCAGAGTTCGTCGGGGGGAGGGCTCTGTGCAGTAATATAATGACTCCTTGGGTCTTTGAATGAGGCTTTATACTTGGGGTGGGGGGGTGAGGAGGCAAGCAGCGAGTCGGTGGATGGAGAGGGGCAAATCTCCCAGATTCAAAATCTGTGACTGTGTCTGTTGGTCCTTCTAGCTGCTTTTCTCTGGGCTGGGGGTTGTTCCCACAGGAAGGTGTTTGCTTCTTATCCCCGAGGCCATCAGTATGTCTGCTCTTCTCTAGTCAGCCCACTTGCCAAGCTTGATTGTCCTTGGTTGGGCTGCCAGCCCCTCTCCAAGGATGGCAGCTTTCTGGAGGTACTGCCCTCCACGCCTTGCTCAGTCACACCTCATTCATTCAACAGGGCAGTTGATTACCAAGTGGGGGGGGGAGATCTTATTCTACTTCTAGCAAAAAGACACTTTTCTTTTACCTTAATTACACTACCTTAGGGGCCCGCTATAACATATTACCAAGGTTCAATACAAAGTCATATACAAGTTATACAAAAATGCATAATGCAGAGATTTATCTACAACTGCATTGATTGACTGTGCAGTAATATAGTGACCCCTGGTCTTTGAATGAGGCTTCATACTTGCCTCATTAATGCAGAGAAGCAGCAAAATCCATCAAACATATAAGTGGTTATGACTTATTTACTTGGTCTTAAAAGAGAACAAAAGGCCTTGAGTCTCCTCCTGTCATTAACCCCCTGCACTGTACAAAGACTGAATGGCCCATCCCAGTTGTGGATGTACTCCAGAGACTTGATTTGAACCTGCAGTTTATTCCATCACTGCTACAAGCCTGAACCAAGAACTTTGCCAAAGTACAAGTTTTGCCCAGGGCACCATTTCCCCTAACGCTGATTTTCATATTAACCATCAGATCTTGAATTTCATACATTGAATGACCTCAATAAAGTGCTCTCAGATGAGCTCCAGACCAACAAGTATGCACAGTAATTATTCAGCCAGTGTTTTCGGAGAACTGCAATGTTAGAGAGAATCATGAACTGCTCAGAGACAATTAATGCAGAGAAGCAGCAAAATCCATCAAACATATAAGTGGTTATGACTTATTTACTTGGTCTTAAAAGAGAACAAAAAGGCCTTGAGTCTCCTCCCTGTCATTAACCCCCTGCTCAGACAATCGGGATATAGACTGAGGATGGGAGGCTGAGGGGTCTCACCAGAGAGCTCAAAGGATGGCCCAGGTCACTGGCGGGGATCACTGCCCCAGCACTACTGCAGCTCCACAGTTTGGGGTGGACCTCCCACAGCCGAGCACTCCCCCGCAACACACACACACACACACACACACACACCCTCTCCTGGTGTTAGGAGGGGAACAGGAGAAAGGAGAAAAGAAGCAAGAGAGGAAGAGAAAGGAGAGATGGATGGAGGAAAAGGTGAAACAAAAAGGACAAACCCTAATGTCCTCAGTGATTCTAAGGGACAAGATCCCAGGTTTGGAATAAAATTCTGCCTCCTTAAGATCATGTTTTCCATGAATTCAACTGTCACCAGATGGATCAGACTGAACAGTTTCAAACCTCGCGGAAGCTCTTACCTTCTAAACAGGGTCGGCTGTTTTCAAGTAAAATCACTAAAAGGGAAGGAGAAAACTCGAAAGAGGTTCCTCCTGGCGCTCAGGTACGTGAACCCCAATATTCCCCCAGTCCTCAAAGAGAGACCTCGAGAAGGAGACTTGCTGAAGCAAAGCCACAGGGTCTCTGAGGTTTCCCTGGCCCCTCGCCCTGTCCTGCCTGGCTGATGTCAGCATCTCTCTGTGAGGTCACCACCTCCCCACCACCTTTGGCCAATAGTCTGAGGTCCTGCAAAAGGCCTTTGTGATGTCACTGCCACACCCCTCCCTTACTGGGCTAATGTTCTGCCCCTGGCCAGGCACTTTGGAGGTTTGAGCTACTCCCTGTGGATCACCCCACTCAAGGAGCGTTCATTCTAGGAAGCAAGCCGGCTAGACAGGAAAACATCAGACGCTGCTGCTCCCAATGCTGCATTCAGTTTTAAAGAAATTAGTCGACTTTATTGCCAGAAGAGACCATTAGAGCATCTAATCTGACCCCTGCATATCACAGGCCTCCTGTATGACACACTAGCTACTTTTGGGGTAAACACATTCCAGAAAGGCATCTAGTCTTCATGAAATGACGTCACGAGACAGAGAATCCACCACCTTCCTTGGTAGCTTGTTCCTGTGGTGAATCAACCTCGCTGTTGAATATTTGTGCCTTAATTGTAATATGAATTTGTCTCTTTTCACCTTAGGACCCGGCGAGGTGGGAGTGTGCCAGACCTTGGGCTGCAGCCCAAGCCGGAACTTCTACATGACAATTAAACAGCCCCACAGCCTGAGCCGTGTGAGCCCAAGTCAGTGGTACGGGCCAGCCACTGGTGTGTAACAAGTTTGCGTGGAGAATTTGCGGCAAAACTGGGAACTGAACCCAGATTGTTTCAATTCTTGCCTCCCCCCTTAACCGCAAGCCCAGCGTGTGTGTGTACAGCGTTGTTTTGGTCTGTGTTTGCCTTGTATTGGCTTCCAAGGGAGGCTGTGGAATTTCCTTCATTGGAGGTTTTTAAGACCAGGTTAGCGATACACCAGTCTGCAAATGTCTAGGGATACTTGGTCCTGCCTCAACACAGCGGGGTGGAGTAGATGACTTCCCCACATCCCTTCCAGGCCTACATTGAAATAATTCTCTTTTGTGCTGCGTCATGTTCTACGCTGAGCTGTTTTGCATGGTGCCATTTGGAACTGTGATCGCACCATGTTGTGTAGCAGTTTTATGGTGAATTGTTTTGCCTCAGCTTGTTTTCCATTGTGTACTTTTGTCCTAGGATGTCATAGTTCACATCGTGTTGCTTTCTTTTCCTTTGTATTGTCATTTTATGCTGTGGAGTGTAGGTTGTGGTTTTTTTCCCCCTGAATTTGCCTGACATTATGTTGTGGTGAGTTTTATTCTGTATGTTGTGTTTTTATATGTATATATTGCATAGCATCCTAGAAATGTAGGGCTAGATAGGACCTCAAGATGTCATCAAGTCCAGCTTTCTCTGCTGAGGCAGGACCAAGTATATGTAGATTATCTCTGACAGAGCTTTGTCCTATTTGTTCTTAAAAACTTCCAGGGAAAGAGACTCCCCAGCCCCCTTGTAAGAGTGTTCCAGAGCTGAACTGCCTTAGCTCTGGGGACACCCACACAGATTTTAGTGGTGAGCAGCTCTGGAGAGAGAGGAGACCCCTGTGAGTGGGCAGTTGGATAAAGAGACTAAAGTTGGGAGGAGAAACATTGACGTGTCCAAGGTCACCCAGGCTGTTTGTGACCGAGCTAGAAATAGGTTCTAGTGCCACCGTACTGCTGTTTCTGAAGGTCTCTGCCACACTGCTGTTTTAGGCACTGGTGCAAACCCTTAGTGTAGACAGAATTTACACTAGTGCACTCTGGCACTGGTGCACCATGTCCCAGTTTGAAGGTTTGGGGTGGGGAGAGGGGCTGTGACCTCCCTGAGGCCTGAGGCTGACTGAACAGTGCAGCTGGTAATGGAGGGGCAGCAGTGAGTGCTGGAGATATGAGCCAGGAGCACAGCCCCACAGGACTGGACACTGACTTCTCCTGACCCAGGGGACACACCCCCAGCGAGGTGGTTTGTCCATGGATGTGCAGGCTGTCTTGGCAGAGCAGTTCATTTGCAATCTCTGCACAGCTCTTCCTACAGTGTGCACTGGGGACCTTTCCAAGCTGCGAGTGACGGGGCTCGGGAGTTAACAGGATCTGTTCCTGGCTCTGTCATGGACCTGTTTAGTGACCTTGGGGAAGTCAGAGCTCCTCTCTCTGTAACACTGTCTTCAGTGACTCGAGAGCACTAGCACCAGCCTCAGACAGATTGGTGAGAAGCAGGGCACAAACCCCAAATTGGGTGTGAGGTCTGTATGGAGATTTCACCAACCAAGTATCCAGTGTAAACGCTTCAGGCATTGTAACAGCATTAACATGGAATCACAGACAGTCCTCTTGGGTGATCCCATATATCTCACCACGCAGGTGAGCTCACCTTTGTGACAGGTGGTCCCTTACTCCAGGGGTTCCCAACCTTTTTCTTTCTGAGCCTCCCCACCCCCCACCCCCACACACGCTATAAAAACTCCACTGCCCATGTGGGCCACAATAACTGGTTTTCTGCATATAAAATCCAGGGCTGGCGTTAGGGGTAGCAAGCAGGGCAACTGCCTGCGGCCCCATGCCACAGGGGCCCCTGCAAAGCTAGCTTGCTTAGGCTTTGGCTTCAGCCCTGGTGATGGGGCTCAGGGCCCTGGACTTCAGCCCCATGTGCTGGGACTTCAGCTTTCTGCCCTGGGACTCAGTGAGCCTAATGCCGGCTTTGCTTGGCAGCCCCCTGAAAGCTGCTCACGGCCCCCAGGGGGGCCCTGGTTGAGAACCACTGCCTTACAGCACGAATCACAGCAATGTTCAAGTTACTGCCAGTCCCAAAGGACCCGTCACTTCCTTAGGTCAATTAAATCTTAGATCTTCCAACAAAGACACTTGTAGCCAGTCCTGTCATAACTTGTATTAAGACTTATTTAAAAGGAAACGAGAGTTGTTAACAAAGTTAAAGCAGGTAATCCTATAGATGCAGATGAGTTGCAGTCTTAAATTTCAAAGGTAATAGAAGCTTCTGTAATAAGCAAGCTCTACATATTCTTTAGGACTAACCCAGGCTAAGCAGCTGGGGATCTCTTGCTTATGCCTAGAAACTTTGCCCCCCCGCCCCAGAGTCCAGGCAGCATACAGACAATCAGTTCCTTCTCTATGGGGTTTTTCATCCCCTTCCTACCATGTGCTCTGAGCAGGAAACTTAGCTACTGGGAAGTGAAGAGCACAACAATAGTCTTGTGTCTTTGTTAACATCCCATAATAGTCTCTCTGGTGTTGATGGACCTTTCCTGCCAGGCAGGGTGTAATGCATTCTGTTGCCAATCAGCACTTCACATAGGTAAAGTCTCTCTCCTGTTTGGTGATTTACAGAGCCACAGAGGCTCACAATGCAACTAGTCAGATGTTAACTCAGGCAGCAACTTACAAGCATTCAATAAAGTCTAAACACAAAACACATTCTTATGTTCACAGTCTGTATGAGGAGTATCTACTCATTTGGACTCACTGGGGAGCCACAGAAAGAAACAAGGTGTGCTGAGGCAAGAAGGCCCAATCTCAGAGCCCCCAGGGTCACGCTTCCCAAAACCTAAAACTAGGCCCAGCCCATGAAAGGGGCACTCCCAGGAGAGACTGTGTAAAGGCTGGAGCATCAAATAACTTAGTTAATCTGAGAGAGCTGCCTTGGGGACAATGACAGGGAGACTCCCCAGAGTGACTTCTTTGATTCTGCTCATCTCTGGCCTTTGGTTCATAGAATCACAGAACTGGAAGGGACCTTGAGAGGTAGCTAGTCCAGTCCCCTGCACTCAAGGCAGGATGAAGTATTATCCAGACCAGGAGTGGCCAACCTGAGCCTGAGAAAGAGCAAGAATTTACCAATATACATTGCTAAAGAATCATCACCTCCCATCCCCTGCTCCCAGTGCCTCCCACCCATGGGAAGCCACACTAATCAGCACCCCCCCTCCTCGCACTCCCGATCAGCTGTTCATGCTATGCAAGACACTCGGTGTGGGGACGGGGGGGATGGAGCGTGGGCACTGCAGGCTCAGGGAAGGGGGTGGGAAGGGGTGGAGTGGGGGCAGGGCCTATAGCTGAGTAGTGAGCACACCCAGCACATTGGAAAGTTGGTGCCTGTAGCACCAGCCCTGGAGTTGGTGCCTGTACAAGGAGCCGCGTATTAAATTCTAAAGAGCCACATGTTGGCCACCCCTGATCTAGACCATCCCTGAGAGGTATTTGTCCAGCCTGCTCTTAAAAATCCCCAATGATGGAGATTCCACAACCTCCCTAGGCAATTTATTCCAGTGCTTAACCACCCTGACAGGGAGTTTTTCCTAATGTCCAACCTAGACCTTCCTTGCTGCAATTTAAGCCCATTGCTTCTTGTCCTGTCCTCAGAGGTTAAGAACAATGTTTCTCCTTCCTCCTTGAAATGAACTTTTATGTACTTGAAAGCTGATCATATCTTCTCCTGACTAAACAAACACAATTTTTTCAGTCTTCCCTCATAGGTGATGTTTTCTAGACCTTTAATCATTTTTATTGCTCTTCTCTGGACTTTCTCCAATTTTTCCACATCTTTCCTGAAATGTGGCACCCAGAACTGGACACATTACTCCAGTTGAGGCCTAATCAGTGCAGAGTAGAGCGGAAGAATTACTTCTCATGTCTTGCTTACAATACTCCTGCTAATACATCTCAGGATTATACTTGGGTTTTTTCCAACAGTGTAACACTGTTGACTCATATTTAGCTTGTGATCCACTGTGACTCCCAGATCCGTTTCTGCTGTGCTCCTTCCTAGGCAGTCATTTCCTGTCTTGTATGTGTGCCACTGATTGTTCCTTCCTAAGTGGAGTACTTTGGATTTGTCCTCATTGAATTTCATCCTATATTCTCCAGTTTGCCCAGATCATTTTGAATTGTAATTCTAGCCTCCAAAGCACTTGCAGCCCCTCCCAGCTTGGTATCATCTACAAACTGTATAAGTGTAACAGAGAGACTCTGCTACTGGGAGGGTTTCACTATGTCTAGGAGGGTTACACCCTGGTGGGAGGGGGCTAGGCCTGTACTGGAATAAGGTCATTTTGTGCTACACAGTGTGGCAGAACCTAGAATGTCCATTACCAGGGAAAAATGCTGGGGGGAATTGACATGTGGAAAGGACAGAAACCCTGTCTGAATTCTCTCACATTGCCCTTCTTGCCCTGGCAGGCTACAGAATAATGTCCACCTTTCACCCTAAATCATCCCCTCCTCCCAGCAGTAAGGAAACGGCTGCAATGGAGCTGGCTCAGGTAAGGGATTATCAGGGAGCTGGTGGTGGGTTCTGCTTGGAGGGAGAGGAGAAGTAAATGTATAGGAGGGTGGGAGCTGCTAGAGGTAGTGGGAGGCAGGAACTGTCTAGGGTGTGGAATGGGAGGGGAAAGGATGTGACAAACCTGCTGAGACTTGTGTACTCTAGGGTGTGATGGGCTGTCACCCCGGGGGTGCAGTCTGGGGGGCTTCTGGGAAACACTGTCCCTCTAACCCTCAAACTGGGTTGGCCCTTCTCACACTGCCAGCCTCTCCAGGTCCTGTTATTACCCAACAGGACAGCAGGTGGCACCACGCATCCAACTAAGCTACCTGAGTGCTTTACCTAAGCCACTCAAAGACAGATAGAAGACAAAAGCCAATTTCCCAGCCATAAGTGGTAGCAAACAGATCAAAGCAGATTACTTAACAAATAACCAAAAACTCAAACTAAGCTTAACATACTATCTGGATAGAATTTGAATTAGCAGTTTCTCACCCTGACTGATGATACAAGCAGTCCACCAAGTTTCCATACACAAGCTAAAAATCCCTTTACCCTGGGACCAGCAGTTCCCCCAGTTCAGTCTTTCTTCCTCAGGTGTTTCCAGGAGTTCTCTTGTGTGGGGAATGAGGCCAAGAAATGATGTCACACTCCACCTTATGTAGCTTTTCCATATTGCGGGAACCATTTGTTCCAAACTTGTTTCCCAGTCCAGTTTGTGGAAAAATACAGGTACCAAAATGGAGTTTGTTGTCATGTGGTCTGCTCACATGCCCTAGCATGCCCTGCTGAGTCATAGTAGCCATGACTCATAGGCTAGCTGAAAAATTCACAAGAGGGCTAAGCTCTTCCACGGTCCATTGTCTTTCTTGATGAGCCATGAACACTGTCTGGCTTCTTTGTTGTACCTGAAAGGCTTGTTGTGAGTGTTACCCAGAGTAAACACATTTGAAATACAGATACAGAGTCAATATCCATAACTTCAGTTACGAACATGATACATGCACACAAATAGGACAGTCATATTCAGCAAATCATAACTTTTCCAATGACACTGAACATGACGCATCTTGCACAAAATGTAACATAATTATGTCCTAATCATTTTATAATCATACCACTATGCTGAATGTGTGGTGTAGTGTCAGGGCCTAATTTCAAGGCACAGGAGTTGGGAATGGAACTTCCACTCTTTGTGGAACAGGAAATAACCCTCCAGCCAGGGCTGGGAAAACTTCCCGGACTCCCAGTGCTGGAGCCTGAATCTTCTGACACTTCATTAGTTACCACGAACCCCAATCTTTGTGGCAACTGCAAACTTTATCAATGATGATTTTATATTCTCTTCCAGGTCATTGATAAGAATGTTAAATAGCGCAGGGCCAAGAACCAATCCTTGTGGGAACCCCCTAGAAAGAAATCTACTCAAGCATGGTTCCCCATTTACAATCATAGTTTTTAATCTGTTTAATGTATGCTGTGTTTATTTTGTATCTTTCTAGTTTTCTAGTCAAAATATTGTGCTGAACCAAGTCATATGCCTTACAGAAGTCTAGGTAATGTTTTCACCTCTTAGCTCATGAATACTATTAGCTGCAACCAAACTTTTGATCTCACCCAATAAGGATATCCAGTTAGTTTGATTGGATCTGTTGTCTCTGAACCTTTGTTAATTGATACTAATTATATTACCCTCCTTTACCTCTTTATTAATTAAATCCATATTCGCTGCTCTATTATCTTGCCCAGTATCAGACTAACACTCTTGTAATTAGCTGGGTCATCTCTTTTACACTTTTTAAATATTGGCACAGCATTAGCTTTATTCCATTCTTCTGGAATTTCCCCATTGGTCCAAGTCCTAATTAAAATCAACATAAACAGTCCTCCACCAGGTCTTTCAAAACTCTTAATACAAGTTATCTGGACCTGCTTATTTAAACATGTCTAACTGTAATAGCTGCTGTTTAACATCCTCGTGAGTTATTGTTGGGATGGAAAGACTGTCGTTGTCAACGTCTTATATGATTACATCATCTGTTTTTCTCCAACTCCAGGAGTGAAATATTTATTGAACACTTTTACCTCTTCTGTATTATTTTTGATAATTCTGCCATTTCCATCTAGTAATTTACCACTACCATTGTTAGGGATTAATTTTGTACTTAATATACTTTTTTAAAACTTCCTTCTTATTTTCATTAAGTGGTCATTGATTCCTGATAGCTTCCTTACCAATTTTCTACAATTCTGACTTTCTAACTTATATTCTTTACTGTTGACTTCCCCTTTCTTCCATATATTTTATTTGGAGATTCCTACCAGGGAGCCACCAGCAGGGTCCAGAGACAGCCCCATCTCCTATATCAAGCCCTGGCTAGTAGCTATGTGATAAATGTGATGACTCTGCCTCTGTCTGTCAGCTGGGAGACACAAAGGTTCTCTCTTTCCACCTGGAGCTCCCATTTACCTGGTGCTGCTGTTCCGTGAATAGTGGGGTTGTGAGTGGGGCAGCAGGTACTGAGTGTTGGACTCTTGCTCTTTCAGGGGCCGGTGACCTTCGAGGAGGTGGCTGTGTATTTCACCAGGGAAGAGTGGGTTCTGCTGGACCCCACTCAGAGAGCCCTCTACAGGGATGTCATGCAGGAGAACTATGAGACGATGGTCTTGCTGGGTAAGGAGTCCTGTTGCCTGGGTTATTAGAAGCTGTGGGGTCTCTAAAGAACCTGAGTAGTTATAACTGTATACCTTTATTCATCATACAAGTTTTGCAGGTTTTCTTGCCCCCCTTTTTTTGCCTTATCTCCCACACGCTAGTATCATTTTTGGACATGTGCCTTTTTGGTGCCATCAGTCATTTTAAAATTGGATTTAATATATCCTTATTGGCTATATTAATCACTGTAGCTTTCATGCCTTTTCCTCATTTTAAGAGGAAAATATGCCTCCTGTAGAATTCTAAATTGAGTAAATATGTGTATGACTCATGCATGATTTGTGTGACAGTGAGATGAGCTCTTTTAGGAGAGGGTGTAATGTTGCCATTCAGGATCCCATGGGTGAAGGGATAAGAGAGCCGTGGGAGGGGCGGAGAAGGGGGGGAGTAGATAATTCTGGGGTGCCAGGACATGGGGAGGGTGTGTGCAGGGTTAGAGCTAAGAAGCAGCAGGGAGGTAGGAGGTAGTGAGAGATGAGGAGAAAATACAAGAAGCTCCCAAGGTGCCGGGAAGTGGTGCCGGCTGAGAGTAATGGGAAGAAGGGGAGGGGAGTGTGGAGGAAGGGCACCCGGGAAGTGGGCTGGGTGGGTCATTGGGAGGGAGGAGAGGTTTGGGAATCTAGAGCTGTGGGGGATCCCAGACCTTTAACCCTCAATCCCTACTGAAGCCTTGTTGCTTTAGAGCCTACACTCCAGTTTTATTTCTGTTCAGTTTCACTTCTTTTACATTTCCCCCAAATATCATTATTTTAACATTTGACCTCCCTCTCCCACTCATAACCCTCTCCCCATATAATCTCCCCATGTCTATGCTCAGTGACCCTGGCCACTGATCCTGAGTCCTTGCTGCATTCCTCCCTGTGACGATGCGGTTCTGGCGGGACCCAACAGAGAGTGCCAAATCAGGACCAATTGCTCAAACAGGGCAGTCACAGCCCTAGGCTGGGGTTTTTCCACCTCTAAGGCAAACCAAACCAGCCAGACAAAGAGGACTTTGGTTTCACCCCACTGGCTAACCACAAGTCACACAAGCAATTCCCTTAGACACTCCAGTCTCCCAGTATCACCACCAGTGCCACTCGTCCTGGGGATGAATGGTTATGAAAACCAACACCCCAATAAAAGAAAACGGTTCTCTCGATCCCAAAGGACCAAGCCCCAGACCCAGGACAATATACACATCAGATCTTACCCACAAATCACACTGTTGCCAATCCTTTAGAATCTGAAATCTAAAGGTTTATTCATAAAGGAAAAAGGTAGAGATGAGAGCTAGAATTGGTTAAATGGAATCAATTACATTCAGTAATGGCAAAGTTCTTAGTTCAGGCTTGTAGCAGTGATGGCATAAACTGCAGGTTCAAATCAAGTCTCTGGAGTACATCCCCCGCTGGGATGGGTCATCAGTCCTTTGTGCAGAGCTTCAGTTTGTAGCAAAGTCCCTCCAGAGGTAAGAAGCAGGATTGTAGACCAGATGGAGATGAGGCATCAGCCTTAGATAGGTGTAACGGGTTGGGACTCACCCCCGCGGCGCCTCCTGCTGGTGACTCTGGGAATTAGCTCATTCCAGTGGAGCGCCTCCTCCTGGTGGTGTCCCGTCCGTTGTTCTGTCCTCTGTTATCTCTGGACCCGTTGCTCCGTGCTCAGCGGCGTCCTCTTCGAGGCCACTGCCCTCCGGCAGTGCCCCTTAGTCCTTCTGCGCCTTCCCGGGGGTCAGTGCTCAGCGGTCTCACACCCCAGTCACAATGTGAGAGAATTCAGACAGGGTTTCTGTCCTTTCCACATGTCAATTCCCCCCAGCATTTTTCCCTGGTAATGGACATTCTAGGTTCTGCCACACTGTGTAGCACAAAATGACCTTATTCCAGTACAGGCCTAGCCCCCTCCCACCAGGGTGTAACCCTCCTAGACATAGTGAAACCCTCCCAGTAGCAGAGTCTCTCTGTTACACTTATACAGTTTGTAGATGATACCAAGCTGGGAGGGGCTGCAAGTGCTTTGGAGGCTAGAATTACAATTCAAAATGATCTGGGCAAACTGGAGAATATAGGATGAAATTCAATGAGGACAAATCCAAAGTACTCCACTTAGGAAGGAACAATCTGTTGCACACATACAAGACAGGAAATGACTGCCTAGGAAGGAGCACAGCAGAAACGGATCTGGGAGTCACAGTGGATCACAAGCTAAATATGAGTCAACAGTGTTACACTGTTGGAAAAAACCCAAGTATAATCCTGAGATGTATTAGCAGGAGTATTGTAAGCAAGACATGAGAAGTAATTCTTCCGCTCTACTCTGCACTGATTAGGCCTCAACTGGAGTAATGTGTCCAGTTCTGGGTGCCACATTTCAGGAAAGATGTGGAAAAATTGGAGAAAGTCCAGAGAAGAGCAATAAAAATGATTAAAGGTCTAGAAAACATCACCTATGAGGGAAGACTGAAAAAATTGTGTTTGTTTAGTCAGGAGAAGATATGATCAGCTTTCAAGTACATAAAAGTTCATTTCAAGGAGGAAGGAGAAACATTGTTCTTAACCTCTGAGGACAGGACAAGAAGCAATGGGCTTAAATTGCAGCAAGGAAGGTCTAGGTTGGACATTAGGAAAAACTCCCTGTCAGGGTGGTTAAGCACTGGAATAAATTGCCTAGGGAGGTTGTGGAATCTCCATCATTGGGGATTTTTAAGAGCAGGCTGGACAAATACCTCTCAGGGATGGTCTAGATCAGGGGTGGCCAACATGTGGCTCTTTAGAATTTAATACGCGGCTCCTTGTACAGGCACCAACTCCGGGGCTGGTGCTACAGGCACCAACTTTCCAATGTGCTGGGTGTGCTCACTACTCAGCTACAGGCCCTGCCCCCACTCCACCCCTTCCCACCCCCTTCCCTGAGCCTGCAGTGCCCACGCTCCATCCCCCCCGTCCCCCCGACCCGAGTGTCTTGCATAGCATGAACAGCTGATCGGGAGTGCGAGGGGGGGGTGCTGATTAGTGTGGCTTCCCATGGGTGGGAGGCACTGGGAGCAGGGGGTGGGAGCTGATGATTCTTTAGCAATGTATATTGGTAAATACTGGCTCTTTCTCAGGCTCAGGTTGGCCACTCCTGGTCTAGATAATACTTCATCCTGCCTTGAGTGCAGGGGACTGGACTAGCTACCTCTCAAGGTCACTCTGGGGTTTCTCCCTGTCATTGTCCCCAAGGCAGCTCTGGTTCTGTTCTCACTGAAGGATCATTTCCAATTGTTTGCTCAGACCAGCTTGCCCAGCACCCTCACTGCTGTGCAGCTCTGGATGTGTGGCCATGGCTGAACAGCAAGAATTCCTGCCCATTTCCCTTTTGGCTGGAGCATGGTTTGTGGTTAATGATGTTGCTGTAGATTGTTTGCTTCCTGCCTTGGCAATTCAGACAGTCCCTTTTCCCAACATATCTCCAGCACATCAGTCCCTGGCTGGGTCTCCTGGGCAGTGGAAAACATCCCTTGTTTGGTGCTGCCAAGGGGATCGTGCATAGCTGAGATGTCTCTCGGCTTGGATCCAAGGGGAATGTTGGATGGAATTTATCACACAATCTTACCTGCTCCCTAGAGCCCCATGGGGGGAATGTAGAGAAAGGGGAGTCATTCCTCCCCTGCACTCCCAGAAGAGTTGCTAGGACTCCTTCCTGCCAGCTACTCACCCCTGGCTTCATCCTTAGCTCCTAGGATCTTTCTGCTCCAAAGGCTCCATAGTCCTGGGGTGGGGAGGGTGTCACTGCACAGTCTGAAACACAAGGGAGGTTTCTGGAATTGAAGGAAGGAGCAGAAAATGGAGAGGAAAGAAACAGAGAGAAAACGCCTCGTCTCTCTCCCCTCCCCGCCCCCCATCAAGAAATGTTACCAAGGACCAGCGTTAGGGGAAATGGTGCCCTGGGCAAAACTTGTACTTTGGCAAAGTTCATAGAATCATAGAATCATAGAATTCAAAATCAGAAGGGACCATTATGATCATCTAGTCTGACCTCCTGCAAGATGCAGGCCACATAAGCCGATCCACCCACTCCTTAAGCAAGCGACCCCTGCCCCATGCTTCGGAGGAAGGCGAAAAACCTCCAGGGCCACTGCCAATCTACCCTGGAGGATAATTCCTTCCTGACCCCAAATATGGCGGTCAGCTCAACCCCGAGCATGCGGGCAAGACTCTCCAGCCATACCCTCTGGAAAAAGGCTAACAATATCCTATCATTGACCCATTGTACTAATTACCAGTGTGTCACTTAATTGACCTATTGACTAAGCCCGTTATCCTATCATACCATCTCCTCCATAAACTTATCTAGCTTAATCTTAAAGTCATGGAGGTCCTTCGCCCCCACTGTTTCCTTCGGCAGGCTGTTCCAGAATTGCACTCCTCTGATGGTTAGAAACCTTCGTCTAATTTCAAGCCTAAATTTCCTGACTGACAATTTATATCCATTTGTCCTCGTGTCCATATTAGCACTGAGTTGAAATAATTCCTCTCCTTCCCTGGTATTTATCCCTCTGATATATTTAAAGAGTGCAATCATATCTCCTCTTATCCTTCTTTTGGTTAAGGAAAATAAACCGAGCTCCTCAAGTCTCCTTTTGTACGACAGGCTTTCCATTCCTCGGATCATTCTAGTGGCCCTTCTTTGTACCCGTTCCAGTTTGAATTCATCCTTCTTAAACATGGGAGACCAAAACTGCACACAATACTCCAAATGAGGTCTCACCAACGCCTTATATAACGGGACTAGCACCTCCTTATCTCTACTAGAAATACCTCGCCTAATGCATCCCAAGACCGCATTGGCTTTTTTAACGGCCACATCACATTGCCTACTCATAGTCATCCTACGATCAACCAGGACTCCTAGGTCCTTCTCCTCCTCCGTTACTTCCAACTGGTGCGTCCCCAGCTTATAACTAAAGTTCTTGTTAGTCATCCCTAAATGCATAACCTTACACTTCTCACTATTGAATTTCATCCTGTTACTAATACTCCAGTTTACAAGGTCATCCAAATCTCCCTGGAGGATATCCCAATCCTTTTCCGAATTGGCAATACCTCCCAACTTTGTGTCATCCACAAACTTTATCAGCCCACTCCTACTTTTGGTTCCGAGGTCAGCGATAAATAGATTGAATAAAATCGGACCCAAAACCGAACCTTGAGGAACTCCACCGGTAACCCCCCTCCAACCCGACAGTTCACCCTTCAATATGACCCTCTGCAGTCTCCCCTTTAACCAGCTCCTTATCCACCTCTGGATTTTCATTTCGATACCCATCTTTTCCAATTTAACCAGTAATTCCCCATGCGGTACCGTATCAAACGCCTTACTGAAATCAAGATATATTAGATCCACCGCATTTCCCTTGTCTAAAAAAACTGTTACTTTCTCAAAGAAGGAGATCACGTTGTTTTGGCACGATCTACCTTTCGTAAAACCATGCTGTAATTTGTTCTTGGTTCAGGCTTGTAGCAGTGATGGAATAAACTGCAGGTTCAAATCAAGTCTCTGGAGTACATCCACAACTGGGATGGGCCATTCAGTCCTTTGTACAGAGCTTCAGTTTGTAGCAAAGTCCCTCCAGAGGTAGGAAGCAGGACTGAAGACAAGATGAAGATGAGGCATCAGTCTTTTATAGTCTCTTGCCATGTGGTCTTTGCTTTCTTTGTCCCAAGGACACTCTATCCAGCACGTGACATCGAAAAACCTTAGATTTCTGTCCATAGGCAGGTCCCTGCACACCTTGCTGAGCCACAAGGCATATCTGCCTTCTCTCAATGGGTCAATTGTGTAGCTGATGGTCCTTAATGGGCCATCAAGCAGGCTAGGCAGAGCTGACACCAATTTGTCTGGCTGGGGTGTTCCCCAGAAGCATAGCACAAGTTGGAAATACAGGCAGCATAGAGCCAATATTCATAATGTCAACTACAAAAATGATACATATCTAGAGATAGCATAATTATAATCAGCCAATCATAACCTCCCCATAGACCCTTTATGTGACCACCTTTATACAATATTGGCTGCAAATATAGAACAGTGGTCGCAACGGTGATCTATACAGTTACAGATTATGTCAAGAACGTCGCAGGAGGTGACATGGTATCAGCGAGACTCATATTGGAATACTGCCTCCAGTTTTGGTGTCCTCATTTGAAAAAGATGGTGTGAAATTGGAGTTGAGGCAGCAAAGAGCCACCAAATGTTCTGAGGGCTGGAGAAAAATGCCTTCTAGTGAGCTATTGAAAGAGCTCAACCTGTTTAGCTTATCAAAAGAAGATTGAAAGGTGACTTCATTGAAACGTTGAAGTGCCTTAATGGAGAGGAAAGATTGGCTATTAAAGGGCTCTTTAATGTAGCAGAGAAAGGCATAAAAAAACCCAATGGCTGGAAGGTGAAAAGAGACAAATTCATATTACAATTAAGGCACAAATATTCAACAGTGAGGATGATTCACCACAGGAACAAGCTACCAAGGAAAGTGGTGGATTCTCCGTCTCGTGACATCATTTTATGAAGACTAGATGCCTTTCTGGAATGTGTTTACCCCAAAAGTAGCTAGTGTGTCATACAGGAGGCCTGTGATATGCAGGGGTCAGATTAGATGCTCTAATGGTCTCTTCTGGCAATAAAGTTGACTAATTTCTTTAAAACTGAATGTAGCATTGGGCGCAGCACCGTCTGATGTTTTCCTGTCTAGCCGGCCTGCTTCGTAGAACGAACGCTCCTTGAGTGGGGTGATCCACAAAGAGTAGCTCCAACCTTCAAAGTGCCTGGCCAGGGGCAGGACATTAGCCCAGCAAGGGAGGGGGTGTGGCAGTGACATCACAAAGGCCTTTTGCAGGGGCTCAGTCTATTGGCCAAAGGTGGTGGGGAGGTGGTGACCTCACAGAGAGATGCTGACATCAGCCAGGCAGGACAGGGGCGAGGGGCCAGGGAAACCTCAGAGACCCTGTGGCTTTGCTTCAGCAAGTCTCCTTCTCGAGGTCTCTCTTTGAGGACTGGCGGAGTATTGGGGTTCACGTACCTGAGCGCCAGGAGGAACCTCTTTCGAGTTTTCTCCTTCCCTTTTAGTGATTTTACTTGAAAACAGCCGACCCTGTTTAGAAGGTAAGAGCCTCCACGAGGTTTGAAACTGTTCAGTCTGATCCATCTGGTGACAGTTGAATTCATGGAAAACATGATCTTAAGGAGGCAGAATTTTATTCCAAACCTGGGATCTTGTCCCTTAGAATCACTGAGGACATTAGGGTTTGTCCTTTTTGTTTCACCTTTTCCTCCATCCATCCCTCCTTTCTCTTCCTCTCTTGCTTCTTTTGTCCTTTCTCCAGTTCCCCTCCTAACACCAGGAGAGGGTGTGTGTGTGTGTGTGTGTGTGTGTGTGTGTGTGTGTGTGTGTGTTGCGGGGGAGTGCTTGGCAGCTCTCACTGTGGGAGGTCCACCCCAAACTGTGGAGCTGCAGTAGTGCTCGGGCAGTGATCCCCGCCAGTGACCTGGGCCATTCTTTTAGCTTTCTGGTGAGACCCCTCAGCCTCCCATCCTCAGTCTCTACCCTGATTGTCTGAGCAGGGGGTTAATGACAGGGAGGAGACTAAAGGCCTTTTTGTTCTCTTTTAAGTCCAAGTAAATAAGTCATAACCACTTATATGTTTGATGGATTTTGCTGCTTCTCTGCATTAATTGTCTCTGAGCAGTTCATGATTCTCTCTAACATTGCAGTTCTCCGAAAACACTGGCTGAATAATTACTGTGCATACTTGTTGGTCTGGAGCTCATCTGAGAGCACTTTATTGAGGTCATTCAATGTATGAAATTCAAGATCTGATGGTTAATATGAAAATCAGCGTTAGGGGAAATGGTGCCCTGGGCAAAACTTGTACTTTGGCAAAGTTCTTGGTTCAGGCTTGTAGCAGTGATGGAATAAACTGCAGGTTCAAATCAAGTCTCTGGAGTACATCCACAACTGGGATGGGCCATTCAGTCTTTGTACAGTGCAGGGGGTTAATGACAGGGAGGAGACTCAAGGCCTTTTTGTTCTCTTTTAAGACCAAGTAAATAAGTCATAACCACTTATATGTTTGATGGATTTTGCTGCTTCTCTGCATTAATGAGGCAAGTATGAAGCCTCATTCAAAGACCAGGGGTCACTATATTACTGCACAGTCAATCAATGCAGTCAATCAATGCAGTTGTAGATAAATTTCTGCATTATGCATTTTTGTATAACTTGTATATGACTTTGTATTGAACCTTGGTAATATGTTATAGCGGGCCCCTAAGGTAGTGTAATTAAGGTAAAAGAAAAGTGTCTTTTGCTAGAAGTAGAATAAGATCTCCCCCCCACTTGGTAATCAACTTCCCTGTTGAATGAATGAGGTGTGACTGAGCAAGGCGTGGAGGGCAGTACCTCCAGACAGCTGCAATCCTTGGAGAGGGGCTGGCAGCCCAACCAAGGACAATCAAGCTTGGCAAGTGGGCTGACTAGAGAAGAGCAGACATACTGATGGCCTCGGGGATAAGAAGCAAACACCCTCCTGTGGGAACAACCCCCAGCCCAGAGAAAAGCAGCTAGAAGGACCAACAGACACAGTCACAGCTTTGGAATCGGGGAGAGTTGCCCCTCTCCATCCACCGACTCGCTGCTTGCCTCCTCACCCCCCACCCCAAGTATAAAGCCTCATTCAAAGACCCAAGGAGTCACTATATTACTGCACAGAGCCCTCCCCCCCCCGACGAACTCTGCCCCTCACCTGCCTCAGGCTCTGCAAGGGAGTTTGGGTCGGGCGAGGAGGTCTGGGGTGCAGGCCCTGGGTTGGGGCAGGGGTTTGGGGTGTGGGATGGTTGAGAGGTTGGGCTCTGGAATGGAGTTTGGGTGCTGGGTGCAGGCTCCAGGCTGGGGCACAGGGTGGGGTGCAGGATGGGTGGAGGCAGGGGCAACTCTAGGCACCAGCAAAGCAAGCAGGTGCTTGGAGCAGCCCATTTGCAGGGGCGGCAGCCAGCAGGGATCCAGCCTGGGAGCTGAGAACCAACAGGGGGCCCTGGGAGCTGTAGTTCCTTGGTTAGCTCCCTGCCTATAGAGCCAGCTCTGGAGCAGGAAAAAAACTACATTTCTCAGCATTCCCTTGGCCGCTATCAACAGGAAAGGGAGGGGGAGGGAGTACGGTAGCTGAAACCTCAAGCTGCAGCTTGCTGTGAATGGAGAGCTCACTGCTAGAGCGGGGTGGCACTGTGAATGGGGAACGAGTGTGCCCAAGTTGTAGAAGGCTTTGCCCTAGATATCCCCTTCAGAAGACATCCCCAGACTGGATTAGAGATACTGGTGTGACCTCACCTTGCAGCCCCAAGGAAGGAATTGGGTGGACTAAATGGACAGTTCCTCTTTATCTGAATCCTAGCAAGGGAGGTACGTGGATCCCACTAGAATTTAAGAGTAAGGGAGGAGAGGCTCTACTGGACCTGGGCAGCTTTAGATACAGTACCAGGCACGTAGAGGATTTCCACTTCTGAGCCATCGAAGCAGAAATTGACTTTTCCTTTCCAGATTTAGCTAATATTCAGAAAGGGAATCTAGCATCTGCCTTCCAGATTTGAACACCCTCAAAATTCAGGGGTGCTGAAGCTCAATTTGGGCAGCTGTTACTTCAAAATCAAATATACTGATTCACTGTAATTTGCTGTAGAAAAAGTAGGATCAACTTGAGCAAGAAATGCTTCCCAGTGGTTTTTAGGACTGGAATTGCTATTTTCAACAGCCATTGCCTTTGTTTGTTTGTTTTATAGTTTTATTTGTTTAAAAGGAAGACAGTGATATTGCATTGGCAAATTGCCCATAGAAACAAAGAATGGAACATAAGAATAATAAAGGCACCTCAACGTTTCCTCATTTCTGTAGGACAGTCTTATAATATGCATCCAGATATGCTTTAATCACACAAGCTGGAAATTGTTCCATGTTACTGCAGTTCTGTAACCATATGGGAACCAATCCTGTCTGTGTTCTGTGCACATCCAAAATTCCTGCTGAATGACCCACTCTGGGAGCAAGTTACCAGTGACCCAGGGCTGGGGTGGAAGGAGGGTGCAAGTGGGTGGGGGGAGCCCAGAGCTGGGGCAGCACGGGGTGCATGTTTGGGGAAGATCCCAAGGCTGGGGTGGCAGAGGGTGCTGGTGTGTGTGGGGGAGAGCCCAGGGCTGGGATGGAATGGGGTGCGGGTGTGTGGGGGAGAGCCCAGGGCTGGCAGCAGGGGGGTACAGGTTGGGAGGGGGGGCCCAGAACTGGGGCAGCAGGGGGTGTGGGTGGAGGGGGCAGAGCCCAGGGCTGGGGCAGCAGGGAGATTCAGGGAGGAGCCCAGGGCTGGGGTGGGGGCAGTCAATTTTTTTTTTGCTTGGGACAGCAAAAAACCTAGAGTTGGCCCTATCTCCACCCACCGTGAGGTAGGTAGGAGTGGATCATTATTATCCCTACTTGAAAGAGGGAGAAGATAAGGCTGAGAAAGGATAATTAACTTGTCTTAGGTCGCATAATCAGTGGCAGAGTTGGGAATAAGACCCAAGAGCCCTGATTTTCAAACTAAGCATCGGATCTTAAATTTCCTACATTGAATGATCTGAGTAAAGTGCTCTCAGATGAGCTCCAGACCAGCAACAGTGCACAGTAAGTATTCAGCCAGTATTTTAGGAGAACTGCAATGTTAGAGAGAATCATGAACTGCTCAGAGACAATTAGTGCAGAGAAGCAGCAAAATTCATCAAACATACACCTGCTTATGACTTATTTACTTGGTCTTAAAAAAGAACAACAAGACCTGAGTCTCTTCTCTGGCAATAACCCCCTGCTCAGACAATCAGGGTAGAAACTGAGGATGGGAGGCTGAGAGTTCTCACCAGAGAGCCCAAAGGATGGCCCA
Organism: Mauremys reevesii; assembly: GCF_016161935.1. NCBI lineage: Eukaryota > Metazoa > Chordata > Testudines > Geoemydidae > Mauremys > Mauremys reevesii. The sequence continues at coordinate 234,765 of NW_024100888.1, read as the reverse complement.
GGTCACTGGTGGGGATCACTGCCCCGCAACACACACACACACACACACCCCTGTCCTGGTTTTGGGAGGGGAATAGAAGAAAGGATAAAAGAAGCAAGAGACGAAGAGAAAGGAGGGAGGGAGGGATGGATGAAAAGGTGAAACAAAGGACAAACCCCAATGTCCCCAGTGAATCTAAGGGACAAAATCCCAGGTACACAATAAAATTCTGCCTCCTTAAGCTCATTTTTTCCATGCCTAGAATTCAACTCTCACCAGATGACTGAGACTGAACAGGTTTCAAACCTCGAGGGGGCTTCTGGCTGTGATTTGTCAGTCCTCAAAGGCCAGCCAGGTGACTGTAAATAACTTACCATCATTAGGAAAAATTAGTATCAAGATTCCAACTCTAGCAGTCAGACAACATTGGTTCAATTTACAAGAGATTACTTTTTATATTCCTTGGTTCCCCCCAAATTAGGAAGGGCCTGTGACCACAGGTCCTGCAGGTTACAAAGGGCAGGTCTACATCCCTTTTCTCTTTGTGCATAGTCCTGCCTGCTACCTTTTCAGTTTCAGTTCTGCTACCACAGTACTGATCAGCACATTCTTCAGTAGCATAGGGAAGGGCAGGCACCATCACACAAGGACTATTACACAGAGACCTGCCAAATGCACACAGCAAACAAATGAAAACAAGAGATGAAAATGTTATTTTTTCATTAATCCCTTTCAGTGACAGCAACCTCCGTGGCTAATTGTAACAATAGTAGATGCAGCATTTTCTGATTGAAATGATTTTCAAGTTGCTGGTGCCCTTTATGAACAGTAATTGCCTACATCTGTGACACAAGTACTTTTCAATTCCATTAAACCTGGGGTTTTGCTCAATTACACACGATATCTTGGAATTTTTCTGGCATATTCATCATCACATACATCACCTCCAAGACTCCTGCCATAACAAGGGGTTCTTTATAGGGGTTTGAAATTATTAAAGTGACCCAGCACTTTTCAATTGTAACAGCTCAGGATAAAGTAGATCTCCCTGATCCCACTTATGTAGCTATTTAAATGTAACCTAGTTATAAGGTGGCCTAACTTACTGATATTTTTTGACACGTTTTCAAAAAGTGGCCTCTATTTAAATCCATGCAAATATCTGTATGCACACTTTCTGAGCACTGCAAGTCTGAATCTATCACCTGTGCATGCATCTGCTGTTACCTGAAACATGCACATGCTGCTATTTGCATGAAAACTTCTACACGCCTGAATAGAGGAGGATCCTTTGAAAATGTGGCCTTTTAATTATATTTCATACTCCACAAGACTAGCCTAAAAACAACAACGGGATATAATAAGGCCCTGGCATCAAATGAATAAGGAACAATATAAAAAAATCAGCAGCACTTTATAAAGAGGACAGGAACAAAATATACAGTAACCATAAAACCAACAGATAAAACAAAACCCAGATTTCCCCAGGTGCAATCTAACAGGACAATTTTGCCTTCATAACTCTAGCAATACTCATCTATTTCAGCATGTAATGATCCTGTTTAAAGTATTCAGGAAACAATAAACTCTGGCCCCGGTGCTTGTACATGTTCACTTTGTTGAGTGTGGCTCACATATCTGGACCTCCCAGCTGTTAACAGCTTCACCAACCACCCCTCTGTCTTTGCTTCTGTGTATGTCACTTCATTCTGGCTCTGCAAGGTGTCTGAAGTCCCAAATGCCACTTGTCCTTCTGTAAACCTATCCCAGCGGTATCCCTCCCCCAACTGCCTCCTTTGTGGTTCAATTCTACACCATTGAAATCAATGGAATTTTTTCCATTGACTTCAATTAGAGCAAGATCGGGCCCTTCAGCAATTTCCACCCAGTTCTTTCTATTATGATTTGTACCAATCAGGGTTCGGGGCCTCATTGTTCTAGGCACTGTCTAACAAAACAATGGTCCCGTGCCCCAAATATTCTGCTAATTAATCAGATGCATAAAGAGTATTTAAGACAACAGCTCAGCCCCTCTCACCCACCCTTCACCATTGTCAACTTTCTCTGGATGTGTTTTTGTGGATAAACTGAACTGATCTGACTGGCTGAATCAAACAATAAGTTGTTCTAAACGAATCACGATGCTTCAGGTCAATTACTGTTTGGGAAACATCTGTTACTTTACTGCTTCAACATTCAGCTGAGAAAATTATTAGATATATATTCTGATAATTTGAACAGAAACAAAGTCATCGTAACAGAACATTGAGAGAGGATCAAAGCCTTAGGTTTTGAAAATAAATATCACACGTCAACATTTTTTCCATAAATGCTTCGGCAGCGGGAGACCATTATCCTAAGATAACATTCTCCAGCAGAGAGATGATCTCTTAATTAGAGCAATATGTAAACTACTTTAGGATGCTTGATATAAATCCTGCAAACTGATTCATTGATACTTTTACTAAGATGAATTTTGATATCATGGGATGAAATCCTGGCCCTATTGTAGTTTATAGAACGAGGAGTACTCGTGTCACCTTAGAGACTAACACATTTATTTGGGCATAAGCTCTCATGGGCTAAAACCCACTTCATCAGATGCATGCAGTGGAAAATACAGTAAGAAGATATATATACAGAGAACATGAAAAAATGGGGGTTGCCATACCAACTCTAACAAGATTAATCAATTAAGGTGGGATATTATCAGCAGGAGAACAAAACTTTTGTAGTGATAATCAGGATAGCAAACAGTTGACAAGAAGGTGTGAGTAACACTAGGGGAAAATTAGCATGGGGAAATTTTTTTGGAAAAGTTATTTTGTTGAAGAATTGCGACTTTTAGGTCTGTAATCAAGCGTCCAGGGAGGTTGAAGTGTTCTCCGACTGGTTTTTGAATGTTATAATTCTTGACGTCTGATTTGTGTCCTTTTATTCTTTTATGTAGAGACTGTCTGGGTTGGCCAATGTATATGGCAGAGGGGCATTGCTGGCACATGATGGCATATATCACGTTGGTAGATGTGCAGGTGAAGGAGCCCCTGATGGTGGGGCTGATGTGATTAGGTCCTATGATGGTGTCCCCTGAATAGATATGTGGACTGAGTTGGCAACTGGCTTTGTTGCAAGGATAGGTTCCTTGGTTATTATTGTTGTTGTGTGGTGTGTGCTTGCTTCAGGTTGGGGGGCTGTCTGTAAGCGAGGACTGTCCTGTCTCCCAAGGTCTGTGAGAGTGAGGGATCATCCTTCAGGATAGGTTGTAGATCCTTGATGATGCGCTGGAGAGGTTTTAGTTGGGGGCTGAAGGTGACGGCTAGTGGCGTTCTGTTATTTTCTTTGTTGGGCCTGTCCTGTGGTAGGTCACTTCAGGGTACTCTTCTGGCTCTGGAGCACCTGGCATTGGCCACTGTCGGTAGACAGATACTGGGCTAGATGGACCTTTGGTCTGAGCCGGTACGGCCGTTCTTATGTTCTTATACTTGGGGAAAATGACTAGCAACCTGGTTACCATGGCAAGAGCTACCTTTGACAACTGATTGCCTCCTTATTACCAGAACATCATTACAGAAAGGTTGCTTGTAATGAAACAGGGCCAGATGTGGATAGCCGCGATAGCCTCCTGCTTTGCTCATTTGGGTTTGTACTGTAGTACGGTGCAGTGTTTCTTTACAAAGGGCAATTGTTTGCTACTTTCCTTAGTAGGGACTAGGTGAAAATAAAATGAACAATTCCAGTTTTTTGTTGGATATTATTTATCTGCTCCTTGCACATTCAGGGTAATAGCTTAGAACTTTCACTGAAACTGAAGTTGCATAAAATGAGTTTTGTTTTAATACAGTTTAATTTAATTACTTTCAATTCTCTGATAAACACAGGACTGAGTGGTGAAAAAGGGCCTGTCACAAAGATAAGAATGGCAATAAAATATATACTGAAAACAACAGATGAGTAAGAGCTTCATTGTTTAAACAGTACATAGAAAGAAAAAACTATTATATATTAAGAAAAAAATAGGGAAATTAACAAACCAAATAAACCTCCATTTAACGTTACTTACGTTTGCTTTCATCAATAAAATAAACCATAAAATAATTAGGAAATACAAAGTCAAGATTTTCAAAAACGATTAAAAGCTTACGAAATTTTACGTTCTCTTGTTAGCAAATGTCCAAATAAGTGCTGCCCTGGGCACCCTTAATTCAGTCCTCTTGTGCATTTCCATGATGATGCAGACTTTCATTACCTGATCCCAGGAAGAAGATCAGCAGGAAGAAATGGAATAAGAGGAAAGAGAAGATGAGAAAAGAGGAAAGGAGGAAGAGGGAAGCCCAAAAGGACAAATTTCAAACACCCGCAGCGAGACACAGATTCATAAATTCCAAGGCCAAAAGGAACCACTCTGGTCTGACTTTCTATTTAACATCGGCCATTGAATTTCCCTGAAAATAATTCCCACAGAAATTAAAGCAGATTGTTTAGAAAATCACACAATCTTGATTTTTTTTAAAAAAGGCCAGTTGTGGAGGATCCAGCACAACCCTCGGTGAATGGCTCCAAACCCTGAGGTTAAAAATGTGCGCTTTCTCTCTAGTGTGAATTGGTCTAGGCTTCAACTTTCAGCCGTTGTCTGCTCTTAACCTTTATCTGCTAAAGTGAAGAGCTCATTAGTAAATATTTCTTCCCTTAGGCTCACCGCTTACCCTTCTCTTTGAATGAGCTCCTGTACTCTGTCAGCACAAGGAGGGTTTTCTAATCCTTTCATCATTCATGTGGCTCTTCTGTGAACCCTGTCCAATGTGAGAGCATCTGTCTCAAACTGTGGACACCAGAAGTGGACACAATTTTCCAGGAGTGGTTGCACCAGTGCTCAGTACACAAATATGGAACCTCTCTATTTCTACTTGAGATTCTGCTCTTTGTATGGCTCCAAGAGTCACATTTGCCCCTTTGGCCACTGGGAACTCATGGGGAGCTGATTATCCCCCATGACCCCAAGTCTTTTTCAGAGTTGGTGGTTCCCAGGTTTGAATCCTCTATCTTGTACACAGAGCCTATATTTTGTCTTACTTTCTACACAGATGATGACTTCTTTCGACAAAATCTAAACACAGAAATGAAAAAAACTCACAAAGTATCTCCTCCCCACCAATCCCCTTGGTCCTCACAGAGAGACAGCAAAGATGGAGGCTTGCTGCAACCAGGCTACAGGGGTCTCAGAGCTTCCCCCTGCCCCATCCCTGTCCTGCCTGGCTGTTGTCAAGGGAGCTCTGTGAGGTCACATCCGCCTCATCGTCTTTGCCCAATAGGCTGAATTCCTGCCAAAGGCCTTTGTGAAGTCACTGCCACACTCACCTTTCCCTTGCAGGCCTGATGTCTGCCCCTGGCCAGCCCGGTTCGATGTTTGAGTTGCACCCCAAGATCTCCCCACTTGGTCATTATTGATTCTGGGGAGCAAGCAGGCTACCCTGTAAAACAGCAGAGTCTGTTCCTCACCCCACAATGAGTTTTTCACAGAGGTGTCAGTTGAGAAACAATTTGATGGCCTAATCCGGCCTCTATTTCTCAGGCTATGAAATTTCATACACTTAGCACCATATTAAGCCCAATCGCTTGTAGGAATTCACTAAAAGGCACCTTCCAGAATGACAACAAGTTGTGATGTGAGGATAGCTGGAAACAGAGAATCCACCTTTCCCCTAGGTAATTTGTTCCAGTGGCTAGTGTCTCTCACTGTCAAAAATGTGTGCCTTACATTTCATTTGAATTTCTCAGGCTTCAGCTGACAGCCATTGGTTCTTGTTGTGCCTTTCTTGGCTAGATTGAATTAGCCCTGCCCCATGAAATCCGATCTCCCCGTCCTGCTGGGAGCCCCTCAGGCAGGAGCACCCCAGTAGGTTTTCATCTCTTGTTTTCATTTGTTTGCTGTGTGCATTTGGCAGGTCTCTGTGTAATAGTCCTTGTGTGATGGTGCCTGCCCTTCCCTATGCTACTGAAGAATGTGCTGATCAGTACTGTGGTAGCAGAACTGAAACTGAAAAGGTAGCAGGCAGGACTATGCACAAAGAGAAAAGGGATGTAGACCTGCCCTTTGTACCCTGCAGGACCTGTGGTCACAGGCCCTTCCTAATTTGGGGGGAACCAAGGAATATAAAAAGTAATCTCTTGTAAATTGAACCAATGTTGTGTGACTGCTAGAGTTGGAATCTTGATACTAATTTTTCCTAATGATTGTAAGTTATTTACAGTCACCTGGCTGGCCTTTGAGGACTGACAAATCACAGCCAGAAGCCTCCTCGAGGTTTGAAACCTGTTCAGTCTCAGTCATCTGGTGAGAGTTGAATTCTAGGCATGGAAAAAACGAGCTTAAGGAGGCAGAATTTTATTGTGTACCTGGGATTTTGTCCCTTAGATTCACTGGGGACATTGGGGTTTGTCCTTTGTTTCACCTTTTCATCCATCCATCCCTCCCTCCCTCCTTTCTCTTCGTCTCTTGCTTCTTTTATCCTTTCTTCTATTCCCCTCCCAAAACCAGGAGAGGTGTGTGTGTGTGTGTGTGTGTGTGTGTGTGTGTTGCGGGGCAGTGATCCCCACCAGTGACCTGGGCCATCCTTTGAGCTCTCTGGTGAGAACTCTCAGCCTCCCATCCTCAGTTTCTACCCTGATTGGCTGAGCAGAGGGTTATTGCCAGAGAGGAGACTCAGATCTTGTTGTTCTTTTTTAAGACCAAGTAAATAAGTCATAAGCAGGTGTATGTTTGATGAATTTTGCTGCTTCTCTGCACTAATTGTCTCTGAGCAGTTCATGATTCTCTCTAACATTGCAGTTCTCCTAAAATACTGGCTGAATACTTACTGTGCACTGTTGCTGGTCTGGAGCTCATCTGAGAGCACTTTACTCAGATCATTCAATGTAGGAAATTTAAGATCCGATGCTTAGTTTGAAAATCAGGGCTCTTGGGTCTTATTCCCAACTCTGCCACTGATTATGCGACCTAAAACAAGTTAATTATCCTTTCTCAGCCTTATCTTCTCCCTCTTTCAAGTAGGGATAATAATGATCCACTCCTACCTACCTCACGGTGGGTGGAGATAGGGCCAACTATAGGTTTTTTGCTGTCCCAAGCAAAAAAAAAATTGACTGCCCCCACCCCAGCCCTGGGCTCCTCCCTGAATCTCCCTGCTGCCCCAGCCCTGGGCTCTGCCCCCTCCACCCACACCCCCTGCTGCCCCAGTTCTGGGCCTCCCCCCCCAACCGGGACCCCCCAGCTGCCAGCCCGGGGCTCTCCCCCACACACCCGCACCCCATTCCATCCCAGCCCTGGGCTCTCCCCCACACACACCAGCACCCTCTGCCACCCCAGCCTTGGGATCTTCCCCACACATGCACCCCGTGCTGCCCCAGCTCTGGGCTCCCCCCACCCACTTGCACCCTCCTTCCACCCCAGCCCTGGGTCACTGGTAACTTGCTCCCAGAGTGGGTCATTCAGCAGGAATTTTGGATGTGCACAGAACACAGACAGGATTGGTTCCCATATGGTTACAGAACTGCAGTAACATGGAACAATTTCCAGCTTGTGTGATTAAAGCATATCTGGATGCATATTATAAGACTGTCCTACAGAAATGAGGAAACGTTGAGGTGCCTTTATTATTCTTATGTTCCATTCTTTGTTTCTATGGGCAATTTGCCAATGCAATATCACTGTCTTCCTTTTAAACAAATAAAACTATAAAACAAACAAACAAAGGCAATGGCTGTTGAAAATAGCAATTCCAGTCCTAAAAACCACTGGGAAGCATTTCTTGCTCTAATCCAGTCTGGGGATGTCTTCTGAAGGGGATATCTAGGGCAAAGCCTTCTACAACTTGGGCACACTCGTTCCCCATTCACAGTGCCACCCCGCTCTAGCAGTGAGCTCTCCATTCACAGCAAGCTGCAGCTTGAGGTTTCAGCTACCGTACTCCCTCCCGCTCCCTTTCCTGTTGATAGCGGCCAAGGGAATGCTGAGAAATGTAGTTTTTTCCCTGCTCCAGAGCTGGCTCTATAGGCAGGGAGCTAACCAAGGAACTACAGCTCCCAGGGCCCCCTGTTGGTTCTCAGCTCCCAGGCTGGATCCCTGCTGGCTGCCACCCCTGCAAATGGGCTACTCCAAGCACCTGCTTGCTTTGCTGGTGCCTAGAGTCGCCCCTGCCTCCACCCATCCTGCACCCCCACCCTGTGCCCCAGCCTGGAGCCTGCACCCAGCACCCAAACTCCATTCCAGAGCCCAACCTCTCAACCATCCCACACCCCAAACCCCTGCCCCAACCCAGGGCCTGCACCCCAGACCTCCTCGCCCGACCCAAACTCCCTTGCAGAGCCTGAGGCAGGTGAGGGGCAGAGTTCGTCGGGGGGGGAGGGCTCTGTGCAGTAATATAGTGACTCCTTGGGTCTTTGAATGAGGCTTTATACTTGGGGTGGGGGGTGAGGAGGCAAGCAGCGAGTCGGTGGATGGAGAGGGGCAAATCTCCCAGATTCAAAATCTGTGACTGTGTCTGTTGGTCCTTCTAGCTGCTTTTCTCTGGGTTGGGGGTTGTTCCCACAGGAAGGGGTTTGCTTCTTATCCCCGAGGCCATCAGTATGTCTGCTCTTCTCTAGTCAGCCCACTTGCCAAGCTTGATTGTCCTTGGTTGGGCTGCCAGCCCCTCTCCAAGGATGGCAGCTTTCTGGAGGTACTGCCCTCCACGCCTTGCTCAGTCACACCTCATTCATTCAACAGGGCAGTTGATTACCAAGTGGGGGGGGGGGGAGATCTTATTCTACTTCTAGCAAAAAGACACTTTTCTTTTACCTTAATTACACTACCTTAGGGGCCCGCTATAACATATTACAAAGGTTCAATACAAAGTCATATACAAGTTATACAAAAATGCATAATGCAGAGATTTATCTACAACTGCATTGATTGACTGCATTGATTGACTGTGCAGTAATATAGTGACCCCTGGTCTTTGAATGAGGCTTCATACTTGCCTCATTAATGCAGAGAAGCAGCAAACTCCATCAAACATATAAGTGGTTATGACTTATTTAATTGGTCTTAAAAGAGAACAAAAAGGTCTTGAGTCTCCTCCCTGTCATTAACCCCCTGCACTGTACAAAGACTGAATGGCCCATCCCAGTTGTGGATGTACTCCAGAGACTTGATTTGAACCTGCAGTTTATTCCATCACTGCTACAAGCCTGAACCAAGAACTTTGCCAAAGTACAAGTTTTGCCCAGGGCACCATTTCCCCTAACGCTGATTTTCATATTAACCATCAGATCTTGAATTTCATACATTGAATGACCTCAATAAAGTGCTCTCAGATGAGCTCCAGACCAACAAGTATGCACAGTAATTATTCAGCCAGTGTTTTAGGAGAACTGCAATGTTAGAGAGAATCATGAACTGCTCAGAGACAATTAATGCTGAAAAGCAGCAAAATCCATCAAACATATAAGTGGTTATGACTTATTTACTTGGTCTTAAAAGAGAAAAAAAAAGGCCTTGAGTCTCCTCCCTGTCATTAACCCCCTGCTCAGACAATCAGGGTAGAGACTGAGGATGGGAGGCTGAGGGGTCACACCAGAAAGCTAAAAGAATGGCCCAGGTCACTGGCGGGGATCACTGCCCCAGCACTACTGCAGCTCCACAGTTTGGGGTGGACCTCCCACAGTGAGAGCTGCCAAGCACTCCCCCGCAACACACACACACACACACACACACACACACACACACACACACACACACACCCTCTCCTGGTGTTAGGAGGGGAACAGGAGAAAGGAGAAAAGAAGCAAGAGAGGAAGAGAAAGGAGGGATGGATGGAGGAAAAGGTGAAATAAAAAGGACAAACCCTAATGTCCTCAGTGATTCTAAGGGACAAGATCCCAGGTTTGGAATAAAATTCTGCCTCCTTAAGATCATGTTTTCCATGAATTCAACTGTCACCAGATGGATCAGACTGAACAGTTTCAAACCTCGCGGAGGCTGTTACCTTCTAAACAGGGTCGGCTGTTTTCAAGTAAAATCACTAAAAGGGAAGGAGAAAACTCGAAAGAGGTTCCTCCTGGCGCTCAGGTACGTGAACCCCAATATTCCCCCAGTCCTCAAAGAGAGACCTGGAGAAGGAGACTTGCTGAAGCAAAGCCACAGGGTCTCTGAGGTTTCCCTGGCCCCTCGCCCTGTCCTGCCTGGCTGATGTCAGCATCTCTCTGTGAGGTCACCACCTCCCCACCACTTTTGGCCAATAGTCTGAGCCCCTGCAAAAGGCCTTTGTGATGTCACTGCCACACCCCTCCCTTGCTGGGCTAATGTCCTGCCCTGGCCAGGCACTTTGAAGGTTTGAGCTACTCCCTGTGGATCACCCCACTCAAGGAGCATTCGTTCTAGGAAGCAAGCCGGCTAGACAGTAAAACATCAGACGCTGCTGCTCCCAATGCTACATTCAGTTCTAAAGAAATTAGTCGACTTTATTGCCAGAAGAGACCATTAGAGCATCTAATCTGACCCCTGCATATCACAGGCCTCCTGTATGACACACTAGCTACTTTTGGGGTAAACACATTCCAGAAAGGCATCACGAGACAGAGAATCCACCACTTTCCTTGGTAGCTTGTTCCTGTGGTGAATCATCCTCTCTGTTGAATATTTGTGCATTAATTGTAATATGAATTTGTCTCTTTTCACCTTCCAGCCATTGGGTTTTTTTATGCCTTTCTCTGCTACATTAAAGAGCCCTTTAATAGCCAATCTTTCCTCTCCAGTAAGGCACTTCAACATTTCAATGAAGTCACCTTTCAATCTTCTTTTGATAAGCTAAACAGGTTGAGCTCTTTCAATAGCTCACTAGAAGGCATTTTTCTCCAGCCCTCAGAACATTTGGTGGCTCTTTGCTGCCTCAACTCCAATTTCACACCATCTTTTTCAAATGAGGACACCAATACTGGAGGCAGTATTCCAATATCAGTCTCGCTGATACCATGTCACCTCCTGCGAAGTTCTTGACATAATCTGTAACTGTATAGATCACCGTTGCGACCACTGTTCTATATTTGCAGCCAATATTGTATAAAGGTGGTCACATAAAGGGTCTATGGAGAGGTTATGATTGGCTGATTATAATTATGCTATCTCTAGATATGTATCGTTTTTGTAGTTGACATTATGAATATTGGCTCTATGCTGCCTGTATTTCCAACTTGTGCTATGCTTCTGGGGAACACCCCAGCCAGACAAATTGGTGTCAGCTCTGCCTAGCCTGCTTGATGGCCCATTAAGGACCATCAGCTACACAATTGACCCATTGAGAGAAGGCAGATATGCCTTGTGGCTCAGCAAGGTGTGCAGGGACCTGCCTATGGACAGAAATCTAAGGTTTTTCGATGTCACGTGCTGGATAGAGTGTCCTTGGGACAAAGAAAGCAAAGACCACATGGCAAGAGACTATAAAAGACTGATGCCTCATCTCCATCTTGTCTTCAGTCCTGCTTCCTACCTCTGGAGGGACTTTGCTACAAACTGAAGCTCTGCACAAAGGACTGAATGGCCCATCCCAGTTGTGGATGTACTCCAGAGACTTGATTTGAACCTGCAGTTTATTCCATCACTGCTACAAGCCTGAACCAAGAACTTTGCCAAAGTACAAGTTTTGCCCAGGGCACCATTTCCCCTAACGCTGGTCCTTGGTAACATTTCTTGATGGGGGAGGCAGGGGGAGGGGCGAGAGACGAGGCGTTTTCTCTCTGTTTCTTTCCTCTCCGTTTTCTGCTCCTTCCTTCAATTCCAGAAACCTCCCTTGTGTTTCAGACTGTGCAGTGACACCCTCCCCACCCCAGGACTATGGAGCCTTTGGAGCAGAAAGATCCTAGGAGCTAAGGATGAATCCAGGGGTGAGTAGCTGGCAGGAAGGAGTCCTAGCAACTCTTCTGGGAGTGCAGGGGATGAATGAATCCCCCTTCTCTACATTCTCCCCATGGGGCTCTGGGGAGCAGGGAGGGTTGTGTGATATATTCCATCCAACATTCCCCTTTGATCCAAACCGAGAGACATCTCAGCTCTGCACGATCCGCTTGGCAGCACCAAACAAGGGATGTTTTCCACTGCCCTGAGACTCAGCCAGGGACTGATGTGCTGGAGATATGTTGGGAAAAGGGACTGTCTGAATTGCCAAAGCAGGAAGCCAACAATCTACAGCAACATCATTAACCACAAACACACTCTAACCATGCTCCAGCCAGAAGGGAAATGGGCAGGAATTCTTGCTGTTCAGCCATGACCACACATAGAGAGATGCACAGCAGTGAGGGAGAATAATAGGCAATAAGCAGCTGATTAGGAAGGAGATATCTTCAGGAGCGACTCTTGCAGGGCCTGGGCCACAACGACTTTGGTAGTGAAATCCATGGGTATTTTGCTTCGTTCCAGGTCATTTACTAGGGAATCCTCTTCTCAGCCCCTTAGAAAAAATAGTGACCTAACCAATTGAACAAATGGGGGATTGGAATGGTGATCGGGAATAAGGGAATCCCTCTGACTTACACTAACTTCTTCTGTTGTTACAAAGGGTGAAATGACATTTTCCCCTATCCCTGCCCTGTTCCTGCTCTTTGTTATAGTTCAATATATTTTAAGTGAGGAAAATGATAATAAAAATATCTGCTCTCCAGCACAACCTGAAGCAACATCAGAGCAACTGGGAATGAAACAATTGGTTTCCAAAGGGGGAACTCGATGACTAACACTTGGTTTGAAATGGGGGAACAGTATAACCGTGATGCTCAGGGTTTGTTTAGACTAGGAAAAGTGATGGAGTTTAGGTCAGGACAAGGGGAAAGCTAATGCCAACCACTGCACCTGGGCTGCATCTGCACTACAACTATAATTGTCTTTTACACCAAGATCACTAACTTGAGCAGCCAATGCCATGTACAGCCCTAGTGGATGGAAGGCACAGGTAGTTTTTGCCTCAGTGTAGCTTGTTGGGATCAAACCTCTCTCTCACCTGGAGCTGATGAACATTCCTGGCTGGAGGGACACACACTCCTACGACTCAAAAGGAAAGGAGTTGATAGAAAAGATCACAGGACTGACCCCAAAGAAGGGTGAGCTGCAAAATGCAGAAGCAGGTAACTCATGTGTGGGAGCTGAGAGACCACAGTGAAGATGGAGCAAAGACCACAATGCAGGAATGAGCAAATGCGATAAAAACTACAAAAAATCTCCCCCTCAACCTTTGGCCAGCCCTAATCAAGGCATTTATTACAGTTCTCTCCCATGTGGATTTTCTGATGTTTAATAAGGTTTGTGCTCTGACTGAAGCTTTTCCTACACTCAGATCATGTATAGGGTCTCTCTCCACAGTGGATTCTCTGAGGTGCGATCAGGGTAGAGTTCTGAGTGAAGCTTTTCCCGCACGCAGAGCACGTGTAGGGCGTCTCTCCTGTGTGGATTCTCTGATATCTCATAAGGTGTGAGCTCTGATTGAAGCTTTTTCCACACTCAAAGCATGTGTAGGGCTTCTCCCCTGTGTGGATTCTCTGATGTGAAATGAGGGTTGAACTATGAGTGAAGCATTTCCCACACTCAGAGCATCCATAAGGTTTCTCTCCGGTGTGTATTCTACGATGTGTGATAAGGTGTGAGCTCCAATTGAAGTGTTTCCCACACTCATGGCATGTGTAATGTGTGTCTTCCAAGTTGATTCTCTCACTTGTAATAAGGTCTGTGTGGCTACTGAAGTTTTCCTCTGGCCTCTGCTGAGTCTCACAGGCTTTTGCTTTTGCTTTTTCTGGGAGTGCACAACTCCAGGAAACATTCCCTTTCGATCTTCCTGATAATGTCCCATGTGGTTCTATTGGCTCAGCATCTTCCTGCTGGGGTTTCTCCTCCTTGTTATCACTCACCATCCCGTCACCTGATGGGAGACAGAGAGAATGAGACATAGGTCACTCTCTGTGCCTGAGAGAAAGGAAATCTCAGAGATAGGAATGGAAAAAGGGATGAACCAACCAAAATATATGTTGGAGATTTTCCCCAAACCTCTCCCCAGAGGAGAATGGAAGGGATCAGTTTTGGTCTGCATCTCACCAGAACTCTCAGGGGAAAGCGAGATTGGGGAGGGACCTGCTGCCAGTTGTCAGTCAGGATAGGTGGGATGCTGTAAGTGACATCTAGCTAATGATGCCACATCTGCAGGAACAATCCTGAACTTGGAGAGCTCACAAGGTCTTTGTAGGGCATCCCAAATGTTTCCTGGACAGTTTTGAGTTGGTTTAACCAATTCCCCACCTGTGCAGGCAGCTCTCAGGGGCACTTCTTTCTCAGAGCCCTGGAGCCCTGGGACCCACGGCTCTTCCCCTCGTTCCAGCTGCGAGATCACATCAGGTTTGGAAACTGGAAACTCTACTCAAGGCAAAGAAATCAAGGGAGGTCAGTGGAATTTGTGGGATACTTTTCACAAATAATAGTCCATGGTTTTAAGCCAATCTCCTTTTTAAGCAGTAACATCCCAGGGCCAGCTTCCTTGGCTCAATGTGGCAGGAGAGTTATTATTCTAAATCATATTCATTACCTCAGTGCCTAGGGACCAACTAACAGGGGGTCTCCATTGTGCTAGGCACAGTACAAACGCAGAATAGTAGATGGCCCATGCCCTGAAGAATTTACAATCTAAATAGAAAAGACAAACACAGAATGGGGGAAGGGGTAGAATCCTCTGTTAGAATAGAGATATTCAGGCCTGCCTGTAAAGCCTATACATTAAGAACTTACAAGTGTTTTTTATCACTTAACTAGTTACAGGAGTATGAAAACAAAGAATGAAAATCTCAGTCTGCCTGTGTATGGGTCTTCTCTCACTAGGATCAGGGCCGGCACCAGCTGAGCAAGCTGGTGTTGGGGCGGCAGATTCTAGGGGGCGGCATCCGCCCAATCCTAGGGCGGCACTGACGGGTTTTTTTTCTGCTGCTCTGGCTGCCCTGTAGGGGGCAGAGGAGGGCAGCGCCCTGCAGCAAGCCCAGCAGGGCAGCCCGCGTCCTTCCCTCCCTGCCAACCGGAGCAGCTGCAGCTCGGAGCCCTCCCGGCAGGCGGCGCGGAGGTGGTGAGCGCCCCGCTGAAGCCCTGGCTGCCCCCCTGCTCTCTCTCCCCCCGCTCCCTCCCCTCCCCCCATTAGCCCGAGCCGCGCTCTGCAGCACAGGGAGTCCCCTGGCTCCGGCTGCCCTGTAGGGTTTTTTGTTTTGTTCTCCCTGCTTTGCCGTTCGGCCAGCCGCGCTTTGCCGCTCCAGCCGCGCCGCAGGTGGGGTTTTTTTCACCTGCTTTGCCGCTCAAGCCCTGCAGGTTTTTTTGTTTTTCCCCCACCCCGCTTCACCGCTCCGGCTGTGCTGCAGGTTTGGTTTTTTCCTTCCCTGCTTTGCCACTCCAGCTGCGCCGTTTTTTTGTTCCCCCCACCCCGCTTTGCCGCTCTGGCCCCGCTGTGGTTTTGTTTTTGTTTTTGTTTTTTCCCCTGCAGCTCCGGTGGCCCCCACCCTCCATTTTTTTTTTTTTTTGCTTGGAGCGTCAAAAAAGCCAGAGCCGGCCCTGACTAGGATAGTCTGAGGCCTTTTTCTTAGGCTAAGGACTTTGGCTAAGCAGCAGGGGCAGCCATTAGCTGGGAAGCGAAGGGTCACATCCTCTCATCCCAAACCAGTCACACTGAAATAAGGTGCTATTAGGCTGTTAGGAAGACGATCCTGTCTGTATGATGCCCATCACCACCAGATAAAGAAACAGATCTTAAGATGGATAAAAGAAACTTAGTTTGACAGCATCCTGTCTGGCAAGAAATCACTTATCAATGGCTCTGACTGCGAAACTCTCATTTCTGTATTGTTCTATCTTTATGGCCCTCACTTTTCTGTTGTTTATCTGTCTGGTTCTCTAATTGTTTCTCTCTTCTGTACAATCAATCGTGCTAGGTGTAGCTGAGAATATGACTATATAAACTGGGGTCAAACAGGAGGGGGAAGGGAAATTGGAATCATGTTTATTAAGTGGGGGGAACAGGAACAGGGACACAGGCAAGGCTGGGAAGGAGGACGGGGGTAAATGCTCTGCAGCATCAGAGCTGGGAAGGGAACACTGGGGAACAGACTGTATGGGTGTATAGAGATAAGCCCGAGTGGTGTGAAGGGCTTTGGAATATGTAATCTTATAGGTGTAACAATTGTACGGGCTACACAACCACCCAGTGACATCATCAACAAAGTGCCCATTTGTGTCTGGGTAGCGGCCCTGCTATGGGAGGGAGTGTGACGTTATTGGTATAAACTGGGACCATATAGAACATGGTTTGCAACCAAGGTCCTGTAGTGGCACCAAATCTTAGGTAAAGGGGGTCATATAAGGTGTCTAAGACCAGGTTATGGGTTGCTGGTTATGACTATGCTGTCTGTGTGCATGTGTCATTTTAGTTGAAGTTATGTATATTGGCTCTATACTGTCTGTATTTCAAGTTGGTGCTGTGCTTCTGGGAAACATCCCAGACAAGTTGGTGTTAGC
This sequence comes from Mauremys reevesii, assembly GCF_016161935.1. NCBI lineage: Eukaryota > Metazoa > Chordata > Testudines > Geoemydidae > Mauremys > Mauremys reevesii. The sequence goes on along the minus strand of NW_024100888.1, from coordinate 218,225 downwards.
TCTGCCCAGCTTGCTTGATGGCCCATTAAGGACCATCAGCTACACAATTGACCCATGGAGAGAAGGCAGACATGCCTTGTGACTCAGCAAAGTATGCAGGGACTGGCCCATGTGACTCCAGACTCCATTTTGCTGTAATTTTCCACAGTAAGGACAAAGAGGTTCTTACACCTGGAAAAGCCTATCTAAGGCTGATGCCTCATCTCCATCTGGTCTACAATCCTGCTTCTTACCTCTGGAGGGACTTTGCTACAAACTGAAGCTCTGCACAAAAGACTGATGACCCATCCCAGCGGGGGATGTACTCCAGAGTCTTGATTTGAACCTGCAGTTTATGCCATCACTGCTACAAGCCTGAACTAAGAACTTTGCCATTACTGAATGTAATTGATTCCATTTAACCAATTCTAGCTCTCATCTCTACCTTTTTTCCTTTATGAATAAACCTTTAGATTTTAGATTCTAAAGGATTGGCAACAGTGTGATTTGTGGGTAAGATCTGATGTGTATATTGACCTGGGTCTGGGGCTTGGTCCTTTGGGATCGAGAGAACCGTTTTCTTTTATTTGGGTGTTGGTTTTCATAACCATTCATCCCCAGGACGAGTGGCACTGGTGGTGATACTGGGAGATTGGAGTGTCTAAGGGAATTGCTTGTGTGACTTGTGGTTAGCCAGTGGGGTGAAACCAAAGTCCTCTTTGTCTGGCTGGTTTGGTTTGCCTTAGAGGTGGAAAAACCCCAGCCTAGGGCTGTGACTGCCCTGTTTGAGCAATTGGTCCTGATTTGGCACTCTCCGTTGGGTCCCGCCAGAACCGCATCGTCACAGGGAGGAATGCAGCAAGGACTCAGGATCAGTGGCCAGGGTCACTGAGCATAGACATGGGGAGGTTATATGGGGAGAGGGGTTATGAGTGGGAGAGGGAGGTCAAATGTTAAAATAATGATATTTGGGGGGAAAAGTGTAAAAGAAGTGAAACTGAACAGAAATAAAACTGGAGTGTAGGCTCTAAAGCAACAAGGCTTCAGTAGGGATTGAGGGTTAAAGGTCTGGGATCCCCCACACCTCTAGATTCCCAAACCTCTCCTCCCTCCCAATGACCCACCCAGCCCACTTCCCGGGTGCCCTTCCTCCACACTCCCCTCCTCTTCCCATTACTCTCAGCCGGCACCACTTCCCGGCACCTTGGGAGCTTCTTGTATTTTCTCCTCATCTCTCACTACCTCCTACCTCCCTGCTGCTTCTTAGCTCTAACCCTGCACACACCCTCCCCATGTCCTGGCCCCCCAGCAGGATCTACTCCCCTTCTCCGCCCCTCCCACGGCTCTCTTATCCCTTCACCCATGGGATCCTAAAAGAGCTCATCTCACTGTCACACAAATCATGCATGAGTCATACACATATTTACTCAATTTAGAATTCTACAGGAGGCATATTTTCCTCTTAAAATGAGGAAAAGGCATGAAAGCTACAGTGATTAATATAGCCAATAAGGATATATTAAATCCAATCTTACAATGACTGACGGCACCAAAAGGCACATGTCCAAAAATGATACTAGCGTGTGGGAGATAAGGCAAAAAGGGGGCAAGAAAACCTGCAAAACTTGTATGATGAATAAAGGTATACAGTTATTACTACTCAGGTTCTTTAGAGACCCCACAGCTTCTAATAACCCAGGCGACAGGACTCCTTACCCAGCAAGACCACCGTCTCATAGTTCTCCTGCATGACATCCCTGTAGAGGGCTCTCTGAGTGGGGTCCAGCAGAACCCACTCTTCCCTGGTGAAATACACAGCCACCTCCTCGAAGGTCACCGGCCCCTGAAAGAGCAAGAGTCCAACACTCAGTACCTGCTGCCCCACTCACAACCCCACTATTCACGGAACAGCAGCACCAGGTAAATGGGAGCTCCAGGAGGCACATGTTAACAGAGTCCCACCCCACCTTGCTTAGAGCAGCCAGGAGGCATCAGAGGGTGGAAAGAGAGAACCTTTGTGTCTCCCAGCTGACAGACAGAGGCAGAGTCATCACATTTATCACATAGCTACTAGCCAGGGCTTGATATAGGAGATGGGGCTGTCTCTGGACCCTGCTGGTGGCTCCCTGGTAGGAATCTCTAAATAAAATATATGGAAGAAAGGGGAAGTCAACAGTAAAGAATATAAGTTAGAAAGTCAGAATTGTAGAAAATTGGTAAGGGAAGCTATCAGGAATCAATGACCACTTAATGAAAATAAGAAGGAAGATTTAAAAAAGTATATTAAGTACAAAATTAATCCCTAACAATGGTAGTGGTAAATTACTAGATGGAAATGGCAGAATTATCAAAAATAATACAGAAGAGGTAAAAGTGTTCAATAAATATTTCACTCCTGGAGTTGGCGAAAAACAGATGATGTAATCATATAAGACGTTGACAACGACAGTCTTTCCATCCCAACAATAACTCACGAGGATGTTAAACAGCAGCTATTACAGTTAGACATGTTTAAATAAGCAGGTCCAGATAACTTGTATTAAGAGTTTTGAAAGACCTGGTGGAGGACTGTTAATGTTGATTTTAATTAGGACTTGGACCAATGGGAAAATTCCACTAGACTAGAAAAAAGCTAATGCTGTGCCAATATTTAAAAAGTGTAAAAGAGATGACCCAGCTAATTACAAGAGTGTTAGTCCGATACTGGGCAAGATAATAAAGCAGTGAATATGGATTTAATTAATAAAGAGGTAAAGGAGGGTAATATAATTAGTACCAATTAACAAAGGTTCAGAGACAACAGATCCAATCAAACTAACTGGATATCCTTATTGGGTGAGATCAAAAGTTTGGTTGCAGCTAATAGTATTGATGAGCTAAGAGGTGAAAACATTACCTAGACTTCTGTAAGGCATATGACTTGGTTCAGCACAATATTTTGACTAGAAAACTAGAAAGATACAAAATAAACACAGCATACATTAAACAGATTAAAAACTATGATTGTAAATGGGGAACCATGCTTGAGTAGATTTCTTTCTAGGGGGTTCCCACAAGGATTGGTTCTTGGCCCTGTGCTATTTAACATTCTTATCAATGACCTGGAAGAGAATATAAAATCATCATTGATAAAGTTTGCAGTTGCCACAAAGATTGGGGTTCGTGGTAACTAATGAAGTGTCAGAAGATTCAGGCTCCAGCACTGGGAGTCCGGGAAGTTTTCCCAGCCCTGGCTGGAGGGTTATTTCCTGTTCCACAAAGAGTGGAAGTTCCATTCCCAACTCCTGTGCCTTATCACACAACCCTCCCTGCTCTGCAGAGCCCCATGGGGAGAATGTAGAGAAGGGGGAGTCATTCCTCCCCTGCACTCCCGGAAGAGTTGCTAGGACTCCTTCCTGCCAGCTACTCACCCCTGGATTCATCCTTAGCTCCTAGGATCTTTCTGCTCCAAAGGCTCCATAGTCCTGGGGTGGGGAGGGTGTCACTGCACAGTCTGAAACACAAGGGAGGTTTCTGGAATTGAAGGAAGGAGCAGAAAATGGAGAGGAAAGAAACAGAGAGAAAACGCCTCGTCTCTCTCCCCTCCCCCCACCATCAAGAAATGTTACCAAGGACCAGCGTTAGGGGAAATGGTGCCCTTGGCAAAACTTGTACTTTGGCAAAGTTCTTGGTTCAGGCTTGTAGCAGTGATGGAATAAACTGCAGGTTCAAATCAAGTCTCTGGAGTACATCCACAACTGGGATGGGCCATTCAGTCCTTTGTACAGAGCTTCAGTTTGTAGCCAAGTCCCTCCAGAGGTATGAAGCAGGACTGAAGACCAGATGGAGATGAGGCATCAGTCTTTTATAGTCTCTTGCCATGTGGTCTTTGCTTTCTTTGTCCCAAGGACACTCTATCCAGCACGCGACATAGAAAAACCTTAGAGTTCTGTCCATAGGCAGGTCCCTGCACACCTTGCTGAGCCACAAGGCATATCTGCCTTCTCTCAATGGGTCAATTGTATAGCTGATGGTCCTTAATGGGCCATCAAGCAGGCTAGGCAGAGCTGACACCAATTTGTCTGGCTGGGGTGTTCCCCAGAAGCATAGCACAAGTTGGAAATACAGGCAGCATAGAGCCAATATTCATAATGTCAACTACAAAAATGATACATATCTAGAGATAGCATAATTACAATCAGCCAATCATCACCTCTCCATAGACCCTTTATGTGACCACCTTTATACAATATTGGCTGCAAATATAGAACAGTGGTGGCAACGGTGATCTATACAGTTACAGATTATGTCAATAACGTCACAGGAGGTGACATGGTATCAGTCAGACTGATACTGGAATACTGCCTCCAGTTCTGGTGTCCTCATTTGAAAAAGATGGTGTGAAATTGGAGTTGAGGCAGCAAAGAGCCACCAAATGTTCTGAGGGCTGGAGAAAAATGCCCTCTAGTGAGCTATTGAACGAGCTCAACCTGTCTAGCTTCTCAAAAGAAGATTGAAAGGTGACTTCATTGAAACGTTGAAGTGCCTTAATGGAGAGAAAAGATTGGCTATTAAAGGGCTCTTTAATGTAGCAGAGAAAGGCATTAAAAAACCCAATGGCTGGAAGGTGAAAAGAGACAAATTCATATTACAATTAAGGCACAAATATTCAACAGTGAGGATCATTCACCACAGGAACAAGCTACCAAGGAAATTGGTGCATTCTCCATCTCGTGACGTCATTTCATGAAGACTAGATGCCTTTCTGGAATGTGTTTACCCCAAAGTAGCTCTTGTGTCATACAGGAGGCCTGTGATATGCAGGGGTCAGATTAGATGCTCTAATGGTCTCTTCTGGCCATAAAGTCAACTAATTTCTGAAAAACTAAGTGTCAGGGGACTGTTGCTCCCTTACTAACATTCAGTGCGGGTGTTTTGGTTGCTAGCTCCCAGCACTAAAAGGGGAGGGATCGATGGCAAATCAGGACCCTGAGACTGACAGTCCCCAGGAACAATGTCAAGAGGCCAATGCTCCAGGTCAGCCTGATTGACAGGGCAGGCCGGCTAATCAGGGAGACAGAAGGCCAGTGTGGGTCCCGTCCTCCGTGTGTGAGCAGGAATGTGCCGGAGTCAGACAGTGTGGGGCCGAGCAAAGGAGAAAGCAGGGGCCCAAGCTGAGCTGGAGAACAGAGCCGGGCCACATCCAGAGGGGCCAGAGCTGCAGCCAGCCCAGAGAGAGCAGACTGTGTGCTGGGAGCAGAGCTGGAGCCAGAGGCACAGCGCAGAGAGAGCAGACCCTGTGCTGGGAGCAGAACTGGAGCCAGAGGCACAGCGCAGAGAGAGCAGACCCCGTGCTGGGAGCGGAGCTGGAGCCAGAGGCACAGCGCAGAGAGAACAGACCCCGTGCTGGGAGCAGAGCTGGAGCCAGAGGCACAGCGCAGAGAGAGCAGACCCCGTGCTGGGAGCGGAGCTGGAGCCAGAGGCACAGTGCAGAGAGAACAGACCCCGTGCTGGGAGCAGAGCTGGAGCCAGAGCCACAGCGCAGAGAGAGCAGACCCCGTGCTGGGAGCAGAGCTAGAGCCAGAGGCACAGCGCAGAGAGAGCAGACCCTGTGCTGGGAGCAGAGCTGGAGCCAGAGGCACAGCACAGAGAGAGCAGACCCCGTGCTGGGAGCGGAGCTGGAGCCAGAGGCACAGCGCAGAGAGAGCAGACCCTGTGCTGGGAGCAGAGCTGGAGCCAGAGGCACAGCGCAGAGAGAGCAGACCCCGTGCTGGGAGCAGAGCTGGAGCCAGAGGCACAGTGCAGAGAGAGCAGACCCCGTGCTGGGAGCAGAGCTGGAGCCAGAGGCACAGTGCAGAGAGAGCAGACCCCGTGCTGGGAGCAGAGCTGGAGCCAGAGGCACAGCGCAGAGAGAGCAGATCCTGTGCTGGGAGCGGAGCTGGAGCCAGAGGCACAGTGCAGAGAGAGCAGACCCCGTGCTGGGAGCAGAGCTGGAGCCAGAGGCACAGCACAGAGAGAGCAGACCCTGTGCTGGGAGCAGAGCTGGAGCCAGAGGCACAGCGCAGAGAGAGCAGACCCTGTGCTGGGAGCGGAGCTGGAGCCAGAGGCACAGCGCAGAGAGAGCAGACCCTGTGCTGGGAGCGGAGCTGGAGCCAGAGGCACAGCACAGAGAGAGCAGACCCTGTGCTGGGAGCGGAGCTGCAGCCAGAGAGCCAGAGGCACAGCACAGAGAGAGCAGATCCTGTGCTGGGAGCGGAGCTGCAGCCAGAGAGCCAGGTGTGGTGAGCAACTGGGGCCAGCCAAGCGGGGACCTTGGGCAAAGGACCCAGCACAAAAAGACACCCCCAGCCAAGGGTCCATGCAGGCCAGGCTGGGAGGGGGATCTTAACATGCCGGGGGGCTGGCACTGGAAAGAAGGATCCCACCACCCAAAGCCCGGAGGTGTGTGGCCACCACCATTTCAAGTGTCCCACAGCATCCCTGCAGCACAGCCAGGGCCTGAGAAGGAGGCCTGGGGCCTACAAGGAACAGACTGCAAAGTGCCTTCATGTCCAGAGACATTGTTTGTAATGTTCCCTGCCACAGAGCAGGGTGATGTGTTTCCCTGTAACCGTTCCCATTTATTTTTATTCTTTTCTTTAAATTGATTGTTAAGTAAACAACTTGTATTTGATTTAAATTGTCTGGAATAATCAGTGGGTCAGTGCAGAGAGGGTACCCCGGAGTGGGGATACCTTAGCCCCTGTCCTAGGTGGCCACAGCAGGGTTGGGGGTTGAGCCGCCCAGGAATCCTGGACCCAGTCTTTTTGGGGCTACGAGAACTCTGCCAGACAGGAGAGTCCTCAAGGGCAGGGAGGCCTCTGGGTAAAGGAAGTGGGAGCGAGGACTCAGATCCTTTCGCTAGCCCACTTCACCGGGGTAGCACAGAAGCCAGGAAAGTTCCCCACAATAGCGGGACCATCCCCCACTTACATAAGTGTAGCATTGGGAGCAGCATCTGATGTTTTACTGTCTAGCTGGCTTGCTTCCTAGAATGAGCGCTCCTTGAGTGGGGTGATCCACAGGGAGTAGCTCAAACTACAAAGTGCCTGGCCAGGGGCAGGACATTAGCACAGCAAGGGAGGGGTGTGGCAGTGACATCACAAAGGCCTTTTGCAGGACCTCAGACTATTGGTCAAAGGTGGTGGGGAGGTAGTGACCTCACAGAGAGATGCTGACATCAGCCAGGCAGGAGAGGGGCGAGGGGCCAGGGAAACCTCAGAGACCCTGTGGCTTTGCTTCAGCAAGTCTCCTTCTCCAGGTCTCTCTTTGAGGACTGAGAGTATTCGGGTTCACGGACGTGAGCGCCAGGAGGAACCTCTTTTGAGTTTTCTCCTTCCTTTTAGTGATTTTACTAGAAAACAGATGTCCCTGTTTAGAGGGTTAGAGCCTCCTCGAGGTTTGTAACTGTTCGGTGTGATCATTCTGGTGACAGTTGAATTCATGGAAAGCATGATCTTAAGGAGGCAGAATTTTATTACACACCTAGGATTTTATCCCTTAGAATCACTGGGGACATTAGGGTTTGTCCTTTTTGTTTCAACTTTTCCTCCATCCATCCCTTCCTCCTTTCTCTTCCTCTCTTGTTTCTTTTCTCCTTTCTCCTGTTCCCCTCCCAACACCAGGAGGGGTGTGTGTGTGTGTGTGTGTGTGTGTTGCGGGGGAGTGCTCGGCAGCTCTCACTGTGGGAGGTCCACCCAAAACTGTGGAGCTGCAGTAGTGCTGGGGCAGTGATCCCCGCCAGTGACCTGGGCCATCCTTTTAGCTCTCTGGTGAGACCCCTCAGCCTCCCCTCCTCAGTCTCTACCCTGATTGGCTGAGCAGGGGATTATTGACAGGGAGGAGACTCAGGTCCTTGTTGTTCTCTTTTAAGACCAAGTAAATAAGTCATAACCACTTATATGTTTGACAAATTTTGCTGCTTCTCTGCTTTAGTGGTCTCTGAGCAGTTCATGATTCTCTCTAACATTGCAGTTCTCCTCAAATACTGGCTGAATAATTACTTTGCACACTTGTTGGACTGGAGCTCATCTAAGAGCACTTTATTGAGGTCATTCAATGTATGAAATTCAAGATCCGATGGTTAATTTGAAAATCAGGGCTCTGGGGGTCCTATTCCCAATTCAGCCATTGACTGCTTTGTGACCTAAGACAAGTCAATTCTCCTTTCTCAGCCTGAGCGTCTCCCTCTTTCAAGTAGGGATAATAATGATCCGCTCCTACCTACCTCAACACACTCACTCTTCCCCAACACACACACACTGTCTCTCCCCACACACAAACAGTCTCCACACTGCAGTTGAAAAGCAGCTGGCAATCTAGTAGGATGACCCTGGAACAATGGGATAGGGAAACCTGCATCATTGAAAGTGCAGCCACAAAGACACCACACACCAGCTTCCCCTAGCTGGCAAGAATCAAACCTCCACAGAAAGATTCCTGTGGTATCGTAGGCCAGCTTCCTAAGGCCTCAGCCTCAACCACTTAACACAGGGACCTTTCTACACTCTGGTTCTGTTCTAACGGAAGGATCACTTCCAAGTGTTCGCTCAGACCAGCTTGCCCAGCACCCTCACTGCTGTGCATCTCTGTATGTGTGGCCATGGCTGAACAGCAAGAATTCCTGCCCATTTCCCTTCTGGCTGGAGCATGGTTAGAGTGAGTTTGTGATTAATGATGTTGCTGTAGATTGTTGGCTTCCTGCTTTGGCAATTCAGACAGTCCCTTTTCCCAACATATCTCCAGCACATCAGTCCCTGGCTGAGTCTCCTGGGCAGTGGAAAACATCCCTTGTTTGGTGCTGCCAAGGGGATCGTGCAGAGCTGAGATGTCTCTCGGCTTGGATCAAAGGGGAATGTTGGATGGAATTTATCACACAACCCTCCCTGCTCCGCAGAGCCCCATGGGGAGAATGTAGAGAAGGGGGTGTCATTCCTCCTCTGCACTCCCAGAAGAGTTGCTAGGACTCCTTCCTGCCAGCTACTCACCCCTGGATTCATCCTTAGCTCCTAGGATCTTTCTGCTCCAAAGGCTCCATAGTCCTGGGGTGGGGAGGGTGTCACTGCACAGTCTGAAACACAAGGGAGGTTTCTGGAATTGAAGGAAGGAGCAGAAAATGGAGAGGAAAGAAACAGAGAGAAAACGCCTCGTCTCTCTCCCCTCCCCCCCCATCAAGAAATGTTACCAAGGACAAGCGTTAGGGGAAATGGTGCCCTGGGCAAAACTTGTACTTTGGCAAAGTTCTTGGTTCAGGCTTGTAGCAGTGATGGAATAAACTGCAGGTTCAAATCAAGTCTCTGGAGTACATCCACAACTGGGATGGGCCATTCAGTCCTTTGTACAGAGCTTCAGTTTGTAGCCAAGTCCCTCCAGAGGTATGAAGCAGGACTGAAGACCAGATGGAGATGAGGCATCAGTCTTTTATAGTCTCTTGCCATGTGGTCTTTGCTTTCTTTGTCCCAAGGACACTCTATCCAGCACGCGACATAGAAAAACCTTAGAGTTCTGTCCATAGGCAGGTCCCTGCACACCTTGCTGAGCCACAAGGCATATCTGCCTTCTCTCAATGGGTCAGTTGTATAGCTGATGGTCCTTAATGTGCCATCAAGCAGGCTAGGCAGAACTGACACCAATTTGTCTGGCTGGGGTGTTCCCCAGAAGCATAGCACAAGTTTGAAATACAGGCAGCATAGAGCCAATATTCATAATGTCAACTACAAAAATGATACATATCTAGAGATAGCATAATTACAATCAGCCAATCATCACCTCTCCATAGACCCTTTATGTGACCACTTTTATACAATATTGGCTGCAAATATAGAACAGTGGTGGCAACGGTGATCTATACAGTTACAGATTATGTCAATAACGTCACAGGAGGTGACATGGTATCAGTGAGACTGATACTGGAATACGGCCTCCAGTTTTGGTGTCCTCATTTGAAAAAGTTGGTGTGAAATTGGAGTTCAGGCAGCAAAGAGCCACCAAATGTTCTGAGGGCTGGAGAAAAATGCCTTCTAGTGAGCTATTGAACGAGCTCAACCTGTTTAGCTTCTCAAAAGAAGATTGAAAGGTGACTTCATTGAAACGTTGAAGTGCCTTAATGGAGAGAAAAGATTGGCTATTAAAGGGCTCTTTAATGTAGGAGAGAAAGGCATTAAAAAACCCAATGGCTGGAAGGTGAAAAGAGACAAATTCATATTACAATTAAGGCACAAATATTCAACAGTGAGGATCATTCACCACAGGAACAAGCTACCAAGGTGTGGTATTAGCCATGCGTTGGGGGGGAGGGGTAAATCACTGAGACAGTGGCTTATCATGGCCGCATGCAAGCTGAATTCTGATGCCTGGACCTGATGTGTCTGTGAGATCTGTAACCCCAGAGCTGCAAGCAGTCACTATTAAGATGAAAAATGCGACCTTGTAGGGAAATCACATGTGCTAGGTGAATAGTGATGTTCACTGTGAAACAGTATAACCATTGTTCTGTAAAATGTATCTTTCTAAATATTTATCTCCCTCATGCAGCTGCAAATTTTTCAACCATCCCTCCTCCATCCCAAAGGCTAGCACAGATAAGGCGGAGGAAAAAGAAGACGCGAGATGAGATGTTCTCGGATATTATGGAAGTTACACGCAATGAAAGAGCTCATCTGAATGAGTGGAAGGACGTGGTTTCAAATTACAGGAAAGAGGCCAGTGAACGTGAGGACAGGAGGGACAACCGAGATGAGAGGTGGCGGCAGGAAGACCGGCAGGAAAATCAGCGGTGGCGGGATGCAACTCTGGGGCTGCTGCGTGATCAAACTGACATGCTCCGGCGTCTTGTGGAGCTTCAGGAACGGCAGCAAGATCACAGAGTGCCTCTGCAGCCCCTGTATAACCACCCTCCCCCCTCACCATGTTCCTTAGCCTCCTCACCCAGACGTGTAAGAACGCGTGGGGGGAGGCTCCGTGCACCCGCCCACTCCACCCCCGTGGACAGCCCAACCAAAAGGCTGTCGTTAGTCTGAATTTTTTTTTAATGGCCTTCTCCATCCCTCCTATCCTCCTCCCAAAGCACACCCTTACTTCTCTCCCTCTTTTTATAATGAATCAATAAAGAATTCATGCTTTTTAAATGAGAGTGACTTTATTTGCATAAGTAAGCTGTACTCGAAGGGGGAGGGGGAGTTGCTTACAGGGACTGAGTCAATCAAGGGGGTTGGGTGTTCGTCAACAAACACAGCAGTCACACTGTACCCTGGCCATTGATGAAGCTCGTTTTCAAAGCTTCTCTGATGCGCACCACTTCCTGGTGTGCTCTTCTAATCTCCCTGGTGTCTGGCTGCGTGTAATCAGCGGCCAGGTGATTTGCCCCAGCCTCCCACCCCGCCATAAAGGTCTCCCCCTTACTCTCACAGAGATTGTGGAGAATACAGCAAGCAGCAATTGGTTTGGCTGAGGTCTGAGCGAGTCAGTAATGTGCGCCAGCGCGCCTTTAAACGGCCAAATGCACATTCCACCACCATTCTGCACTTGCTCAGCCTGTAATTGAACAGATCCTGACCACTTTCCAGGCTGCCTGTGTATGGCTTCATGAGCCATGGCATCAAGGGGTAGGCTGGGTCCCCCAGGATAACGACAGGCATTTCCACATCCCCAACTGTTATTTTCTGGTCTGGGAAGTAATTCCCTTGCTGCAGCCGTTTAAACAGAGTAGTGCTTCTGAATACGCGAGCGTCATGAACCCTCCCTGGCCATCCCGCGTGGATGTTTGTGAAACGTCCCTTGTGATCCACCAGTGCTTGCAGCACCATTGAAAAGTACCCCTTCCGGTTTACGTACTGGGTGCCCTGGTGCTGCGGTGCCAAGATAGGGATATGGGTTCCATCTATCGCCCCCCCGCAGTTAGTGAATCCCATTGCAGCAAAGCCATCCACTATGGCCTGCACGTTTCCCAGAGTCACAACCTTTCGTAGCAGCAGCTTAGTGATTGCTTTGGCTACTTGCATCACAGCAGCCCCCACAGTAGATTTTCCAACTCCAAATTGATTCCCGACTGACCGGTAGCTGTCTGGCGTTGCAAGCTTCCACAGGGCTATCGCCACTCGCTTCTCTACTGTGAGGGCTGCTCTCATCTTGGTATTATGGCGTTTCAGGGCAGGGGCAAGCAAGTCACAAAGTTCCATGAAAGTGCCCTTACGCATGCGAAAGTTTCGCAGCCACTGGGAATCGTCCCACACCTGCAACACAATGCGGTCCCACCAGTCAGTGCTTGTTTCCCGGGCCCAAAATCGGCGTTCAATTGATAGAATCTGCCCCATTACCATCAGGATCTCCAAAGCGCAGGGGCCCGCGGTTTGAGAGAATTCTGTGTCTACGTCCTCATCACTGTCATCGCCGCGCTGCCGTATCCGCCTCTTACTCGCCTTGGTTCGAAGGTCCTGGTTCAGCATATACTGCACGAGAGTGCGCGAGGTGTTTAAAACATCCACGATTGCGGTATTGAGCTGAGCACGGTCCATGCTTGCTGTGCTATGGCGTCTGCACAGTTCTCCAAGCAAAAAAGGCGCGAAACGGTTGTCTGCCGCTTTCAGGGAGGGAGGGAGGGAGGGGTGAGGCTGTACCCAGAACCACCCGCGAAAATGATTATTGCCCCATCAGGCACAGGGATCTCAAACCGGAAATGCCAAGGGGCGGGGGAGGCTGCGGGAACTATGGGATAGCTACGGGATAGCTACCCACAGTGCAACGCTCCAGAAATCGACGCTAGCCTCGGACCATGGACGCACAACACCGATTTAATGTGCTTAGTGTGGCCGCGCGCATTCGATTTTATAAAATCTGTTTTACAAAACCGGTTTATGCAAATTCGGAATAGTCCCGTAGTGTAGACGTACCCATAGTTTCTTCCAACTTGATAGGAAGCTCCTTTGTTACCATGTGACTCAAGCAGTGTCCATTGTCTCTGTGCTATCTCGGAGAAGTCTGCATTGTACACGGTTCCTGGGCTAGTCCTTGGGAGTGTGGATCCCTTCAATGGGCCAGCAGCGAGTCTGGCTCCTCCCTTGTCACACCTGAAAGGCTGGTGGGGGGTATTTCTCAACCTCATAACATATCTCAGTAACACACACAGAGCAAAACTTCATAACTTCCCAACCAATGCGAGCACACACAATCCAACACGATATTAATGTTCAACAGATCAAGACTTTTGAAATGATACATCACAAGGCAGACTTTGAACAAACCATATCATCATTATATGAGAGTGGTGAATATGGGGCTTCCAGGTGCTGCTCTGAGCACAGCGTGCCACACCTGGGTTTACATTGCAATGGACACGTACCCTTAGAGTCCATGTCTCCTGGGATAAAGATGGCCCACACCTGACTGTCTGCCAATCCCCACTGGGCCCTGAGAAGTGTTGTTCGTGTTTGTATTCTATAAAGCAGAGGAGCAGATGAAGTTTTGCTCCCAAGGTGTGTGTGTGATTCTTTGGACAGGTCTACACTACAAAATTAGGTTGGTGTAATTACATTACTTAGGCTGGCAATGCAGTTCTATCAAGCTAATCCCGGTATAGATAGTGGCTCAGCTGTCAGAACTTTCTGGAGCTATGAAAGGGGAGGGGCCCATGGCTCTGTAGCAGGAATGCAGGGCAGGTGAGTTCATGGCAGGCATGGTGGGATACTGGTGGAGGCCAGTTATGGTGATATAATGACCAGCAGCATTTACACTGACATTTGTCACTTTAAGTTTGCTGCAAAAAGCACTAGGCCTCTCGTCGAGGTGGTTTTATTTTGTCACCAAAACAGGGCAATTTTGTCGCCAGATGTGGTATTGCAGTGTGTGCACCAGCCAAAAACTGCTGACCGAGGGAGCGTTGTGTGTTTTTCACACATCCTAGCAATATAATGATGCTGAAGTAACCTTGTAGTGCAGACCTGGCCAAAGATTCACAGACACAGACACAGACACAGACACACACATGCACACGCACACGCACACGCACACGCACACACACACACAGCTTGCAAGGAAAACCTCACCTGCAGCTCTGCTTTGCAGAATCCAAAAACAAGCAAAGCTTTTCAGGCCCCAGTGGGGATGGCAGGGAGTCAGGTGTGGCCAGACAGTGGGCTGTTGCCACAGGCAGGCACCATGGCTTAGCTGGCTAAAGCACCTGTCTTGTAAACAGGAGATCCTGGGTTCAATTCCCAGTGGTGCCTTATTGACTAACTCTTGGGCAACCTGGTATTGGCTACTGTGGGAAGACAAAACACAGAGCTTTTTGGTCCAGCCCAGTGTAGTTGTTTAAATTATACTCACAGGCACTGATAACAGACTTACTGAAAGTTTGGGAGTTAAGAGCTGATAGGTCAGTGTTCCAGCCTGTCACAGATCCCGCTTCCTCTGGGACAGGGGCAGGTCTGGGCTCTCACACGGAATGGCTCATTGTGGCTGGCAGAACCTGTGGGCGGCTCATTTAGTTTACACCAAGGGTTGAGTCCTGCTTTGTGCACCGTGTGTGAGAATGAAAATCCTAAACCGCCCTTTGAAATAACGAATGCAACAGGACATGTTATTGTCCCTGCCCCAAAGCAGACAGACCAATGGAGAAATGCCATCGAGTCCAGGGTAATACTCCACTGCCATTTTACCTTTTTTGCTTGCTAAACTCCCTCCCAACCTTGAGGGCTCCCAGAGCCCAGTATTGAGCCTGAGCTGAGATGCAATGTAAGCCCAGGGTTAGTAGAAGTCATGTCAGCAGCCCCAACACATAAACATAAACCACATAAACCACAAGGGAAAGACCCACCCCCCAGATAAGCTGGACAGTGTCCTTCTCCCTACGGTTTGTAAGTCCAGCAACCAAAAGTCCTTTAACATGACCCATCCCCTCTCTGCACCCCACTCAGAGCTGTTGTCCTTAGTCAGTGCAAGCCCAGAGGTGCCTCTGTAGAGTTCACCTGCCATCCTGGGTGGAAAAGGGGGAAAATAAGAAGGCACCGTACTCACTGTGTTGTCTAGGGACTCACTCATCCCTCCACTGCCACCCTGTCCTAAAGTTGGTCTAACACCTACATTTTAGCATTGGGACCCAGACCCCAGCCCACTTGACTTTGGAACCCCTGTCCCCTGCCTAGCAAGTGCTATTGAATTGAGGGTGAGTCCCTCAATCGGGGTCTGCCAAGCACAGTTGTGCTGTCCTCGATTCACACAACAAGGATAACAACCCTTTATTTCTCCTGCCCCTATAACATGGAGACTGGGAATCTAACACCAGCCACAAGTGATCATTTCGGCCAGCAACCCAACCTATTTCCAACATACTGTAAAATCCACATGCAGACTCATACGCAAAACCTTGCAAGAAAATCTTCCTGAGGGGGTCTGAAGCACCTGCTGCTGGAGGGAAGGAGGGAGCCGTGGATTGGGATTGAGGAGCAGCATGAGGAGAAGGAGCCTGTGGGTTGGGACAGAGGAGAAGGGTGAAGAGGAGCAGGCTCTGGTTGGGAGTGAGGAGCAGTGAGCATAGGAGGGACTGAGGGTTGGGTCTGAGGGGCACTGGGAAAAGAGGGGACATGGGTTTAGGCTGAAGAGCATCTTCATTTGGGAATCCAGCAGGACAGGGGAAGGCAGCAGGTGATTCTAATTCCTTAGGGATATTCTGTGTGTTTGTATGTGTGTGTGTGTGTGTGCGCAGGGGAGGAATATGCTCTATGCCCAGAGGCCTTTATTCCTCCAGGCTGCAAGGACAGAGGGGCTGTCAGGAAGTTGCCCCTTCAAACCACACACAAAAAGGCCCTTCTGAGGAAAGGGAAAATCCTGAAGAGAAAAAGTAACATCAAAGAGGACTCCAGCAAGACAGTGTAAGATCTTGGGGAGTAGTTTATCACCTGACCAGGGACTTGAACCCTGGACTCTCAGATTAAAAGTTTGATGCTCTGCCCACTGAGCTAGCCAGGCTCACAAAGAAAAACAGCAAGTTGGTGCAGAGGAGAAACTAGTCAAGAAAACAAGAGCAGGAAACAATATGGGAAACCTGCTGCTCTCTCTGGCCTGGTCAACACTACGAGTTTATATCGAATTTAGCAGCGTTAAATCGCATTAACCCTGCACCCATCCACACAACGAAGCCCTTTATATTGATATAAAGGTCTCTTAATACCGGTATCTGTACTCCTCCCCAACGAGGGGAGTAGCGCTGAAATCGGCATTGCCATGTCGGATTAGGGTTAATGTGGCCACAATTCGACGGTATTGGCCTCCGGGTGCTATCCCACAGTGCACCATTGTGACCGCTCTGGACAGCAATCTGAACTCGGATGCACTGGCCAGGTAAACAGAAAAAGCCCCATGAACTTTTGAATTTCATTTCCTGTTTGCCCAGCGTGGAGCGCCGATCAACACAGGTGACCATGCAGTCCCAGAATCAAAAAAGAGCTCCAGCATTGACTGTAGGGAGATACTGAAGCTGATCTTTGTATGGGGAGATGAATCTGTTCTATCAGAACTCCGTTCCAAAAGATGAAATGCCAAAACATTTGAAAAAAATCTCCCAGGCTATGATGGACAGAGGCCACAACAGGGACTCAACACAGTGCTGAAACTTAAGGAGCTGAGATAAGCTTACAGAAAGCCGAAGAATCAAATGGACACTCACGGAGGAGGGCGACTGACGACTGTAGCTATCCCACAGTTCCCGCACTCTCCAAAAACCATTTGAATTCTTGGCTGAGTTCCCAAAGCCTGAAGGGTCAAAAACATTGTCACGGGTGGTTCAGGGTATATGTCGTTGCCCCCCCTCCCCCGTGAAAGCAAAGGGAAAAAAATCATTGCTCGCCTTTTTTCAATCTCACCGTATGTCTACTGGATGCTGCTGGCACTTGTGGTGCTGCAGCGCTACACAGCAGCATCCCCTTCCCTTCCCTTCCAGATGGCAGACGGTACAGTAGGACTGGTATGTGTCATCGTCGTCCCATGAGTGCTCCTGGCTGGCCTTGGTGAGGTCGCCCAGGGGCACCTGGGCAAAAATGTGAATGACTCCCCAGGTCATTCCCATCTTTAAGCTTTGTCTAATGGAGATTCAGTCCTGCCTGGAATATCATGGCAGCTGGAGGCTGCCTGCCCCTCCCGCTTAGAGCTCTACTTGCAGAGGCAATAAAGTCAGTGTTGTTTCAAATTCATGCATTCTTTATTACTTCATCACACAAATGGGGGGATAACTGCCACGGTAGCCCAGGAGGGGTGGGGGAGGAGGGAAGCAATGGGTGTGGTTGTTGCAGGGGCACCCCCTAGAATGGCATGCAGCCCATCATTTCTGCGGGATGTCTGGGGCTGTGACCCGGAGCGGCTGTTTGCCTCTCTGGTTCTTTTGTAGGCTTGCCTGATAGTCTAGACAGGACTGACTCTCCCTTTAGACAAAACGTAAAGAAGGGAATGACCGGGGGAGTCATTCCCATTTTTGTCCATGCGTCCCCGGCCGACTTCACCGAGGCCGGCCAGGAGCACCCATGACAGCAGCAGACAGTACATTATGACTGGTCACTGTCATTGTCAACTTGCAAAGCAGCAGATGGGACGGTATGGCTAGTAACTATCTTTGCTAACTTGCAAAAGACAAGGGGATGCTGCTGTGTAGCGCTGCAGTACCGCGTCTGTCAGCACCATCCAGTAGACATACGGTCGTGGGTGAATACCCACTTCTTCAGATGCAAGATGTATTCACAGCTCATGGTCTGTTAGTCTATAATCTGATACTAGACATACGGTGACAGTGAAAAAGGCTGAACGGGCTCCATGGTTGCCATGCTATGGCGTCTGCCCGGTCAATCCAGGAAAAGGCGCGAAATGATTGTCTGCCGTTTCTTTCACGGAGGGAGGATTGAGTGACGACATTTACCCAGAATCACCCATGACACTGTTTTTGCCCCATCAGGCATTGGGATCTCAACCCGGAATTCCAATGGGCGGGGGAGACTGCGGGAACTATGGGATAGCTATGGGATAGCTACCCACAATGCAACGCTCTGGAAATCGACGCTAGCCTCATACATGGACGCACACCACTTAATTAATGTGCTTAGTGTGGCCGCGTGCACTTGACTTTATACAATCTGTTTCCAAAAAACAGTTTCTGTAAAATTGGAATAATGCCGTAGTGTAGACATACCCTGTGATTAACAACTTTGCTGGCTAATTGAAAGGCTGATGGTTCAAACCCAAGTGAAGATGGAGGTGTTTTTTTAGTGATGAGAATCCAGTACATTTTAACAGGCAGAAAAGTGCCTCAATGCTGCTCTAGCCTCATTAGGCAAGCATAAGTAGCACTTTTGCAAGATGCATTGGTGGTATAGTGGTGAGCATAGCTGCCTTCCAAGCAGTTGACCTGGGTTCGATTCCCAGCCAATGCAGGCATGTGACATTTTCTCTACTGGGAATTGGTTTTATTTCAGTCAGGTTGTGTCAGTTTATCAATGAAATGAGAGAATCAATGTCCTGCAGGTCATTCAACACACAATGGAGGAAGAAAGGGGTGGGACTGTACAATGAGCTGTTGGAGTTATCTGGTATTACAATGTTTGGTTTATTTTTTAAAGAAAAAATCTTTACTTCCCTCTCCCTTTTAGACTCAGAGCCTTTAAGGTCAGAAGGGACCAATGTGATCATCTAGTCCGACCTGCTGCACCTTGCAGGCCAAAAGACCCCACCCACCCACTCCTGTAATAGACCCGGGAGGGGAGGCAGCTCTGTGCACTGCCCCTACCCCAGGCAGCACATGGAGGCCCTCTGAGGCTCCCCTCCCCCCATCGGTGTGCAGAGATGTGCCAGCAGCACTAAGGTGGCTCCCTGCCCACTCTGCCTCCGTCCCTCCGTGCCGCTCCCAGAAGTGGTTGGCACGTCCCAGCATCCCCTGCGGTGGGGGGAGTGTCTCCATTCACTGCCTCTGCCCCGAGTACCAACTCCGCAGCACCCATTGGCCAGGAACTGCAGCCAATGGGAGCTCTGGGGGCAGCGCCTGCAGGCAGCGGCACACGGAGACCCCCTGGCATGGCCCACCTAGGACCTGCTGCCGGAGGGTTGTGTGTACCAGTCACTTGGGGAGCTGCAGTGCCCAGGGTAAGCGCCACCCCTCCTGCACTCCAACCCCCTCCCCCAGCACAGAGCCCGCACCCCGCACCCAAATTTCCTCCCAGAGCTTTGCTTGTCTTCCTTTCACCCAGAACTGTCCTTCTTCTCCTGGGCTGCAAGTAGCCATCCCTGGGAAGCCAAGAGGCAGGCACAGGATTCTACCTCCCAGCAGCCAACCGCACCTCCCCAGGCTTTGCAGAACGACTGGTGGTGCTCTACTAACCCCACTTAGCCGCACTGAGGTGCTTAGCTTCTGCCCTGCCTTCCTCAGCTCGACTTTCTTCTTTTGCCCCATTGCTGCCTCACTTCCTCCTTTGGCAAGTCACACAGAGGAGGCCAGCAGGAAGAGCCGGACGCCATATGCCAACCTCCCAGGGCAGAGGAGACCAAGCCACAAGGCTTCAAAAGGTGACTGGCCAAGGTCCTCTAGCTTTCCCCTGCTGATGCCAAGGCTTTTTCCCAGCTCATTTCACCACCCGCTATCTTGCAGGGGTTGAGTTTATCGCAGGTGTTACCCAAAATTGGGCCAGCTAGTAAGCTAATGACCCACCAGAGTTTGGCAGAAAGCAGCACGTTTATTATACTGACAGCTAAGCTCAAAAGAAGAAGCGGGGGGCAGCGGGGGTGTCACACTCACACTTGCATACTCACGCTCCCAGGACAGGCACAGCACTGGAGATGTCAGGATTCTGCAAGGTAAGGCAGTCCGGGCAAAGGGCATTCACTGGAGGTACAAGCTTGTGAGTGCTCTCCTGAGCACAGGGCTCCTTCCCCTTTTAAGGACCTGCTCCTCATGGCCTGTGACTAGAGATGACTTGGCTGCATCTGGTTGGTCACACTCCACCTTGGGCAGTGTCCATGCTCTGGGTGTGTGAGCGCTGCCTAATTAGCATCCCAGACACCTTGTCTACCTGGGCGCTCTTCTGCTCTTCAGCTAGCCCATTCATCCCACAAGCATTCCAGGAGGGAGCGGGAGGGGAAAAGCCACTTCACAGGCATTCAGAGAGGGAGAGGAGACAAAAGTGGGAGCAGGGGAAGTATAACAGACCTTCTGAGCATAGAAATCACTGCTGCTCCTACAACAGCAGGGACACGCCAGTAGGAGCTCGGAAAATTAAGCCATTGTGTTTCTGCCTGGTTTTGAACCAGGGACCTTTTACATGTTAGGCAAACGTGATAACCACTACACTACAGAAACTCTGGCAGAAGCCTTTGCCCCTCCCTTCATAAGTACATAAGAATGGCCATACTGGGTCAGACCAAAGGTCCATCCAACCCCGCATCCTATCTGCCAACAGTGGCCAATACCAGGTGCCCCAGAGGGACTGAACAGGTAATGATCAAGTGATTTCTCTCCTACCATCCATCTCCACCCTCTAACAAACAGAGGCTAGGGACATCATTCCTTACCCATCCTGGCTAATAGCCATTCATGGACTTAACCTCCATTCATTTATCTGCAAAAAGAAAGAGGAGTACTTGTGACACCTTAGAGACTAACAAATTTATTTGAGCATAAGCTTTGCTGGGCTAAAACCCACTTCATCGGATGCATGCAGTGGAAATACAGCAGGAAGATATATATATATATACAGAGAACATGAAAAAAAATGGGTGTTGCCATACACACTATAACGAGAGTGAGCAGTTAAGGTCAGCTATTATCAGCAGGAGAAAAAAACCTTTTGTAGTGATAATCAGGACGGCACATTTCCAACAGTTGACAAGAAGGTGTGAGTAACAGTAGGGGGACAAATAAACATGAGGAAATAGTTTGACTTTGTGTAATGACCCATCCACTCCCAGTCTTTATTCAAGCCTAATTTAATGGTGTCCACTTTGCAAATTAATTCCACTTCAGCAGTCTCTTGTTGGAGTCTGTTGTTGAAGGTTATTTGTTGTAATATTGCGACTTTTAGGTCTGTAAATGCGTGACAAGGAGATTGAAGTGTTCTCCGACTGGTTTTTGAATGTTATAATTCTTGACATGTGATTTGTGTCCATTTATTGTTTTACGTAGAGACTGTCTGGTTTGGCCGATATTCATGGTGGAGGGGCATTGCTGGCACATAATAACATATATCACATTGGTAGATGTGCAGGTGAATGAGCCTCCGATAGTGTAGCTGATGTGATTAGGTCCTATGATGGTGTCCCCTGAATAGATATGTGGACAGAGTTGGCAATGGGCTTTGTTGCAAGGATAGGTTCCTGGGTTAGTGCTTCTGTTGTTTGGTTGCTGGTAAGTATTTGCTTCAGGTTGGGGGGGCTGTCTGTAAGCAAGGACAGGCCTGTGTCCCAAGAGCTGTGAGAGTGAGGCATTGTCCTTCAGGATAAGTTGTAGATCGTTGTTGATGTGCTGGAGAGGTTTTTGTTGGGGGGCTGAAGGTGACGGCTAGTGGGGTTCTGTTACTTTCTTTGTTGGGCCTGTCCTGTAGTAGGTGACTTCTGGGTACTCTTCTGGCTCTGTCAATCTGTTTCTTCACTTCAGCAGGTGGGTAGTGTACTTGTAAGAATGCTCGATAGAGATCTTGTAGGTGTTTGTCTCTGTCTGAGGGGTTGGAGCATATGTAGTTGTATTTTAGAGCTTGGCTGTAGACAATGGATTGTATGATGTGGTCTGGATGAAAGCTGGAGGCATGTAGGTAAGCATAGCAGTCAATATGTTTCTGGTATAGGGTGGTGTTTATGTGACCATCTCTTATTAGCACAGTAGTGTCCAGGAAGTGGATCTCTTGTGTGGAGTGGTCCAGGTTTATGTTGATGGTGGGATGGAAATTGTTGAAATCATGGTGGAATTCCTCAAGGGTTTTCTTTTCCATGGGTCCAGATGATGAAGATGTCATCAGTGTAGCGCAAGTAGAGTAGGGGCATTAGAGGATGAAAGCTGAGGAAGCGTTGTTCTAAGTCAGCCATAAAAATGTGGGCATACTGTGGGGCCATGCGGGTACCCATAGCAGTGCCGCTGACTTGAAGGTATACATTGTCCCCAAATCTGGAATAGTTATGGGTGAGGACAAAGTCACAAAGTTCAGCCACCAGGTTTGCCCTGACATTATCAGGGATACTGTTCCTGACGGCTTGTAGTCCATCTTTGTGTGAAACGTTGGTGTAGAGGCCTTCCACATCCATAGTGGCCAGGATGGTGTTTTCTGGAAGATCACCAATGGATTGTAGTTTCCTCAGGAAGTCAGTGGTGTCTCGAAGATAGCTGGGAGTGCTGGTAGTGTAGGGCCTGAGGAGGGAGTCTACACAGCCAGACAATCCTGCTGTCAGGGTGCCATTGCCTGAAATGATGGGGCATCCAGGATTTCTACGTTTATGGATCTTGGATAGCAGATAGAATACCCCTGCTGCGTTTTTGGCCTGCTGCTTCTCTGTCTGGGAGGTTTTTGTCAGCCCTGGCACACAAAAAGGGTATCATTGCGAGCGCCCATGAAGGCGAGATGAATATTTTCCTGACGTGATCATCTTGACTTGCTTCCTCACCCCATTACTGCCTTAGATCCTGGGTCGCCTGGTGGCTGAAGATGGTCCATTGTCTCGAGCGGTGCCAGAGCCTGACACAGTGCCCCGGGCCGCCTTTGCCGGCCGTGCACATGCCGGCCGTGCACATTTGCAAATACTTTAAAGCTCCTGTCAGTAAGTTCTGGGGACAGTTGCTCACCTTCAGAGGAAGCTCCCTAAAATTGGCCTGTCTCACCCTGTGGTACATTGACCTCTGTTCAGACTGAGCCGAAATGGGGGGTGGGCTTGCTGCTGTGGCTGCCACTGCTGTGAGGGTGTCCACTGTTGCGGATGAAGCCATCCTGGAAGCACCTTCCACCTAGCCACCCACTGAAAATCCTGTAGGATGTAAGGTGGGAATAGAAAAACACAGGGGGGGTGGGGGCCTTCCTAATCTCCTCCCCCTTCCGCCACTATCGGCCATCCCATACCCGGTGCTGCACCCAGTGGGGTAAAAAAAATACGGCCATATCGGAAGAGTCAGTTGGGTTCTTTATGGTTGTCCCTTCAGTCTCCTCGGGCCTGACCTGCCCTCCAGCTCAGCCACCCACTGAAAATTGAAACACAAAACAGTAGAGCCGTACAAGGCTTCAAAGCCCACCAGGCCCAACCACCATTTCTAATACAGCAGAAAAGCCGCACTTCTCCTGACTAGGTAGGGACGTCCTATGGCCCCACAAGAAGTGGAAGGCCATCGTGTTCGGTCTCAGCAGCATTCGTGGAGCAGGGGGAAACACATGGCTGAGGTTAATGACAAGGTCCCCTTACGCCACCGGCTGAGCCACTCCTCACAGGCCAGCAACCATTTCTCCCAGTTCGCGTTCCCCACCTCAACCCCAACCGAACGCTAGAAGGCACAGCCATCAACCTGCAAACTCTAGCAGCCCTTCTCTTCCGCCCTGACTGATAGGGGGGAGTATTGAGCCTCCCTCCCTTAGGCCCTTCAGCATCCCTGGGGAACACCAACGCCACCCAAGTGACTTTGGGCCAGTAGGTCAACCAATAGGGCTGCCTCCTAGGCCAGGCTGCAGCCCAGCTTCAGGACTCAGAGGAAATGGAGCTCGCATCCCTCCCTACAGGACTCCAGGCACGGCCAGGCTTCTGGATCAAACGTCCCCTCTTGTGCTCAAGTCACAACAGCTAGTAGGTAAAAGACAGGCTTTCGTGGCCTTTGAGAAAGCAAGACAGAGCCTTGGAAGACCCAGCAGGGTTTGTGGCACAGGAATTGTCCTCAGATCCCACCGAGACTTCAGCTCAGATTGCAGGATTCAAAGTCCCGAGTGCTGCCCTTACACCATGGGACCAATAGGGAACCCCCAGACCTCTGCTGAGCTCTGGTGTGTATGACCCTGTGGGGGCAGCCCTGCCTTTGCTCACCAAGTTGTCATGCAGCAGTTTGCTGCAGCTCCCAGAGGCCTTTCTTAAACCAGACTGAGAGGCCTGTGGGCATGTGAGGAAGTTGCCCCTTCAGTCCCAGGCAGTACATGGCCCTTCCTAGGAAAGAACAAGTCCTGGGGAAAAAGGTGATGTCAAATAACATCTTGGAGAGATGCCTTCTTTACTTTTGTGGGGAACTGTTCCCTTTTTACCTGACCAGGGAGTTGAACCCTGGACCCTCAGATTAAAAGTCTGATGCTTTACCAACTGAACTAGCCAGGCTTACACATAAAGGAAGCAAATTTCATACAGAAGAGAAACTACTCATGAAAATGAGGGCAGGAAACAATACAGAAAACCTGCTACTCTCGCTCTCTTAGCAGTCATCGCCCCAGCCTGCTCCTCCATCCGGCGCCCTGAGGCCTTATTCTTTTTTCAATTAAATATCAAATCCAGGAGAAAACACAGTTATACAAAGCAAAACGAAATCACAAGCAGAAATGTCATTGGAAATACAGAAATAAAAAAGGAAAATGCAATTCCCATCACTTTATCGTGTCGGGGCCATTCCTGTATCGAGAGCACCCGCGAAGGTCCCTGTGTGCTTACAAGAAACCTGGAGGAACTCATACCACAGCCTGAACATGAAACTCAACTGCTGCCAGGTGCTGCAGTAAAACCCTTTCCCAGCTGTGACGTTGCACTCCATAGGATTTTATGAAAATATGCTAATGAGTGTGAATATAAAGTGACTGGACTATGCTTCATGCAAAAGGTCTCTTGTAAGGTATCATTACAAAGCTTATAATCTACTGTGTGTGTTCATCCTATTTGTATGAACCGATCATTCTTGGATCTGAAACTAGAAATATGAACTATAACTCTGAGGTCCTGTTGTAATGATGCAAAGTGTGGACCATTAATAGTGGTTTGGACTCTTGATGACTCCTATTAACCAGGACAATTGACTGGAGATGGCTCTGTCCTGCACCATCTGTGAGTCAGGCCAGGAAGAATGAAGGCTTGGGGGGGTCTCACAGGACATGTGACCATGTCACCTGGTACAGGAATCCATATTAAACCTGGGGTTCTTCCCCAAGACAGAGACAAAGAATTCCTGCCTTGTACCAAAGCTGTATAAGGGGGTGGAACTGAACAAACATGGCTGCAGTCATGAGACATCCCCTAGCTACCACCTGAGCTGGAACACAGACTATACAAGGTGAAAAGATTGGGCCCAGACATAAAATAAGTATAGTCTGCAAAAGAAGCTTATTGAAAGATTTCTGAGGGTGAGATTTGATCTGTATTGAGTTTCATACTGTATTAGGCTTGGACTTGCATGTTTTTGTTTTATTTTGCTCTGTGAAAAATACAAGGTCCATAGAGAAGGAAAAGAAAATGCCCTAGAAAGTGAGAGATGGGTGGGAGGGTGTCTAGAAACCACTCTCCTCTAGTTACTTTTCTCTGATTTCCTGTAGAAAATCTGAAGCAGGGAGCAAAAGCCATTGCTTCTCTGACGCTTGAACTCAGGACCTTCAGATTATGAGACTGACACGCTGCCAACTGCACTAAGAAGGCTTGGAAAAGTTTTAGGCTCAGTGTATATAGGACCCTCCTACAGCAGTGACTGGGGCAGGGAAGGAGCCAGAGATCTGCAGGAAGAAGCAGGGAGCTCTGGTGACCAGAGACTTTTCGTGGCAGCTTTCACAGCAGCAAAGAAATCAATTCATGCTGCCAGTGAACAATCTACTGGAACTAATGGCAGCACAGGGGGGATGTTTCCAAGCTATGCACCTACTTCCACATTTTAGAACTTTTCCTAGTAGGGCACTTTCCATGCAAATTAAGCAAAGCAAGTTGGGGAAACTACACAGGTAATAAAAACCAGTGCTCCAAATAAGGCTTGAATTCATAATCCCAGCAGTAGCCCCCTCTGCGCTAACCAGTTGCACCAGTGCAGGTGCTTCTCAGGCCTTGGCTACACTTGCAAATTTGCAGCGCTGCAGCAGAGTGTGAAAACACACCCTCTCCAGCGCTGCAAATTGCGGCACTGCAAAGCGCCAGTGTGGTCAAAGCCCCAGCGCTGGGAGCGCGGCTCCCAGTGCGGTATGTTATTCCCCACAGGGAGATGGAGTATGGACAGCGCTGGGAGAGCTCTCTCCCAGCGCTGGCGCTTTGACTACACTTAGCGCTTCAAAGCGCTGCCGCGGCAGTGCTTTGAAGTGCAAGTGTAGCCAAAGCCTTAGGCAAAGCTGGGAAGCAGGCAGTTATCAGTCTCTGTGATTCACACCTTTGCCTGGTAATTGAAAGGCTGATGCATCAAACCTAACTCAAGATGCGGCTTTTCAGCCATGAGACTCCAGGACATTTTGACAGAAAGAAAATCTCTGTTTTGGTTTAGCCCCATTTGACTCCTTCTGCTCGTCTTCTCCCCCTCCCTCCAGTCTCTTTCCTTCCCCACTGGGGCCGTGCAGAGAGGAGCCCCAGTCAGTCTCTGTCACAGAGTCGGTATCCCATAAAGGGAGGGAGGGGTTGCTCCAAAACATTGATAATGGGGGGGAGGGGTGGGCATGGTTAGGGGGAGAAAGGATGGAGAACTAACAGTGGGGCCCAGAGAGATTCCCCCAGATTGGGGAGATCCCCTGCTGCCCCCCATCAGCCAGCTATGGGAAGAACAACTTGGGATTGCTTGGGGAAGCCACCTTTAAAAACACAAGTGTAACATGCTAGTTACATTTTAATAACACCAAAGCCTCCTCAATCCCAAGGTCACAATCACTGGAATGATTTTGCCTTGATATTTTACCAGCCGCAGACACAAAGCGAGTCAAATTACAGTTTCCGTTCGGAGTCAGTGCACACACAAGAATCCGGAGGCTTTTAATTCCTTAGGTTCTGCTGCCATTTCATTTCTGTCCTGTTCCAAGATTTATCATTGTGCAAAGCAACGTTAGGCCCTTGGGAGTGTCCCCCTCAGTGCTGCCTGCCACCCTTGGGCAATTTAAAGGGCCGGGACCCCCGCCACCACCGCCAGCAGCACAAGGGGACTAAGGCAGTTTCCTGCCCGCCCTCACTCCATGTGGCACACCACTCCCGGAAACGGCTGGCACGTCCCTGGTGTGGGGGAGGTCTCCGTGCGCTGCCCCGCCCTGAGTGCCAACTCTGCCAACTGTGGCAATGGGAGCTGCGGGGGTGAAGTCTGCGGGCAGCCATGCACAGAGACACCCCTGGCCCTCCCGCTTAGGGGCTGCTGCCAGAGGAGGGTGCAGGTTGCTTTTGGGAGATGCCCGAGGTAAATGCTGCACCCCTCACCCTCTCCTGCACCCCCAACCCCAACCCAGACCCCACACCTGCACCCAAACTCCCTCCAAGAGCTTGCCCCCTGCACACCCTCCTGCAGCACAACCCCCTGACTGAGTCCAGACCCTGCTCCCTCCCAGAGCCTTAGGCAGGTGTGTGTGTGGGGGGGGGGGGGGGCAGGACTTGGTCCCATTCTGGGCACCACCAAAAATTGTACAAACCTGCCGCCCCTGTCCAGCCCAACCTTCTGCTGATGCACCTCAGCCCCCACCCATGCAGGGTTTGAAGCTTCCATTGCTTAAATTCCAGGACACTGAGGGATTTCAGCTCCCCTTTGCCCAGAGGGAACTTTCACCCCACTCCCAGCCAGGTTCTTGTACATGGGATCACTGTAGGGGGGCTGGGTCCCTCGGTGTCTTTTCTCTCTCTGTGACAGGCCAGGGTGCAATAACTGGGGCATCTGAGCACCCAGGACCTTCTGTGGGGCTGCCATTCCCCTTCCCCTTCTGTGGTCTCGTCTGTCATTGACTCCAGCCTTTTTTCTATCCATCATCAGCATCATCCCAAGCAAACTGCACTCGCCTCAAAAAGACAGTGTCCCCTGGTGGGTGTAAATCACTGACCTCTCTCCTCTCTGAGCACTGACTGCCCCTGTGTTTCCTTGCCTCTCAGTCTGTGCAGATGGGACCTTTCCCTCCAGCGCTGGAGGATTCACCCTTCTCATGAAGGACTCCCACCCTTCACTCCCACCCTCCCAAGCAGCACAGCGGGTGGGAGTCTTACATGTACCAAGGTGATTTAGGAGCAGAAACCACCCCCCAGACCTTCCATGCAATTGGCACGTGCCCCTTAGTGAGCAGGATTGAAACTGGTGCAGGGAGACTGCTGGGCCACATCTCCTCTGGGCATGAGCAAAACACCAGGGTGAAAACATGAACTTGGAGATGCTGGGGATTGAACCCAGGGCCTCATACATGCAAAGCATGTGCTCTACCACTGAGCTACATCCCCACATGGGTTAGGTGGGCTATGGGTTACACTCAGAGCCCTCCTGTTTCCACTGCATCCAGTGACCTATAAGCCTCACGAGAAGCCCATTCCCCTCTCTGAGGGCCAATCCTGCTCTCCTGGAGGTTAATTGTTCTTAGGGGTCACTTTGCAGCAGGGCCATATTCTATGTGTGGGGCAGAGAGAGTTTGTGCCCTGGACTCAGGGTGCAGAGATACGCTCAGCCCTCTCCCCTGCATTGGGTGGGGGGGTGCTGCCACCCCCTGCTGCAAGGTCATGGTGGGGGACGCTGTGAGCAGCCCCTGGCTGCAAGGTCATGGTGGGGACGCTGTGAGCAGCTCAACACCTCACCCTGGCGGCAGAAGTGGGGTGGGAGCTCCAGGTGTTTCCACCTGCCTGTGAAGTCCAGCTTTCCCAGCACATTCACTGCGGTGCAATTGGGTCACTGTTTCCATGGCTGAACAGCAAAGAATCACTCCCAGTTTCCCTTCTATCGACAGCAGGATTAGCCTGTGTCAGTGGTTAATGAGGTGGATCTTGTGGTAGATTGTTATTCATTCCCCACATTGACAATTCACACAGTCCCTTTCCTACTCAAATCCCCAGCACCTCGGTGATCCTGGTAGCAGGGGTTGGGTCCTGAGATTTTCAGGGTCCTTTTTCCCCTCCACCTGGAGTGAACTCAGCTTTTCCCCCATCCCAGGCAATCCATGAAATAACAACAGGGGCATAAAGAAAGAGGGGAGGGAACATCTCACAGCCAGGGCTGGATGTGCCCAGGACCCCCTGCTTGTCCATTGTTTCCATGGAATTTGGCCCCCTGCTTTGCACAAGGGACAGAGAAAGATCTTGCTGTTCCTGTGTCTGTGCAAGGAAAATTGTGCTTCCCTAGGAAAGAGAGGCGGGAAATGGCCCCATGGTGGGACAATATCCTCAGGATTAAGACCTAATGACTCAGGCTGAGAACTGATAGAACTGCACTCATCTGGGATTTAACAAATTGTCTTCCATGGAGCAGGGCCAGATCCAGCGTTTTTGCCGCCCCAAGCAGAGAGGGAAAAAAAAAGCTGCAATCAGCAGCAAGTCCTTCCCTCCAAGAGGGCCAAACTGCTGCTGAAGCCTCCCCTTTCCATTGGTCGCCCCAGGCACCTGCTTGCTGCTGTGGTGCCTGAAGTCAGCCCTGCCATGGAGACAGTGGGAAGATGGGGGAATCAGGAAAATACCATGGATTCGTTTACATTGCAAGTGAAGAATAACTGAAGCATTTCTGGTTTAAAGTCACTTTTCCCTGACTGGGAATTGAACCCAGGCCTTGGCAGTGAAAGTACCAAATCCTAACCACTAGACCACCAGGGAGCTGATGTTGTTTTTCTTCTCTCTTATGCTACACTTTCTTAGGCTACTTTCTATCCACTTTCTGAAACTGCTCCATTGTCCATTCCCTGAGGGGCTGGGAGCAGAAAGTGCAGGAATCCCTGTACTCAGGGTCACAACCTGAGCCCAACCCAAGCCACTGAAACAAACTCAAATCATGCTTCCTCCAGCAGGATCACAGAGACACACAAAAAACCCCATGAGGAACAATCTTCCTCTGCCTTCATTTAACCCATTGCAACCCTCTCAGCAGCCGACTCTTGCAGGAAGGACACTGATTTGATAGGAGCTCTGGCATAGAGACCAAGGGAGGGGTGTTGCTCCCCCTGAGTGTGAGCTGATCACATTCTGATTCCATGTAACGGGGCTCTGAGCTTTGCCATCTTGTGAGTTCTGAGTGCTGACCCCCCTGGACCCTTCTGCTAGGAGCATGGTGATTGCACAACAGCTGCAAGCCCTTTTCCCGTCTCCTTGTCCTCCTCGGCTTCCCCAGATCTTCCCCACAAATGGTTCTATCAGGCGCTGGAGGGATCTAAGGACCTGCAGGTTTCCCTCACCCACCTCTTAAGGCAAACAGTGATTCCCTTCTCTGACACTCCTGGGTCAGGCTTCTTTTGAGTTTTTCCTCAGGGGACCTGATTCCCTGTGAAAATGTGTGTGTGGGGAACTGGCTTGTCTACCCCCTCTCTGGGAGCTGAGAAGCTTTTTCAGACTCTCCCCCACTAGATGAGTCCAACAGCACCTCCCACTGGTGGGAGAATCCTAAATGCCACCCTCCCCGCTGGTTACTCTGACCAGATGATGGCGACAGCATGTTAAATCAACCCCAGCTCTCTGGGCTAGAGAGCAGCATCTAACCAGCCTTGTGACAGCTCCGGTTTGCTCGCTGGAGACATAATGAACCAGGAAAGAAGGCAAATGTCAGACAGGGAACCTCAGCTCCGCAAATAAATGCCCTCAGGGCTCCTTCTACACTGCGACTGGGCACTTGACTGACTTCAAATCTGGCCAGCCCAGTTGGTAAAGCATGAGACTCTTAATCCTGCCAGCATGAGCTTAAGCCCCATATTGGGCAGCAGCAACAGCTCTTAGGTGTCACTCTTATGCTTATAGTCACAGCCCAAAATGAAATAAATTCTCTGTCCGCTCTACAATCTAAGGCAGATCAGGTTCCTTCCTCTCTGAGCTTCAGTAAAACATGAAGTAAGAACAAATAGAATTTTCTCCTCTTCCATTCTACCCCAGGCAAGAAGAGGGGATAATAACCATTTAATGGATTACTGCAGAGAGAAAAGTTTGGTCTTTATAAATAGGACAATGATCAATTGTTCTCCATGTCCACTGACGGTAGGACAAGAAGTAATGGGCTTAATCTGCAGCCAGGGAGTTTCTCGTTAGATGTTGGGAACAGCTTTCTAACTCTGAGTGTAGTTAAGCTCTGGAAGAGGCTCCCAAGGGAGTCTGTGGAGTCTCTGTCCTCAGAGGTTTTTAAGAACAGGTTGACCAAACCTCTGTCAAGGATACTCTCCATATACTTGGTCCCATAGACAACCTGCTCTGGCTCTGGTTCCCTCCTTCTGCTCCATGCCTGGGCCGGCTGCTGTGGGCACTTGATCCCACATGGCCCTGACGTATCGTCTCTGCTTGGCCCTGCCTCAGCAGACAGGGCTGGATTTCATGACCTCTCCTGGGCCCTTGCAGCCGTACAGCTCTGTAATTCGATGCCATCGCAATATAATATAAACAACAACAAAAGTGGAAACACCCCAATCTAACATCTAACAATTCAGCATGAACTGACATTTCACAGCACAAAGTGACAATACGTAGGAGTGCAAAGCCCGACAATTCAGCACCACCCAAATGAACGCCCCATGGGGCAAAATGACACACTGCAAAAGAGCTCAGCTCAAACCAATGCAACACAAGCCAGTGCAAAAGGGCACCAAGAACTTATGTTTTTTGGATGAGTCAAGAAAAGGGAGTAGCATTGTCCCCCTCGGGCAGCCCCTGTTCAATTCCAGGTCAGAAAGCAAAACTCTTCTGCAAGAATATCCAAAAAATGTTGTGTTTCACTTCACTTCATAAGTACAGTTATGTGGCAATTAAATGATGACTCTAAAGTTTCATAAAAGTGTGGGAAATACGGACGTATCTGAGAAAATGGCTTGGAATAAAGGAATTAAAAAAGTGATCAGTCGAGAGAACAGGCCCTGTTTCCCCCTGGTTTGGAGCTTCTCTCACAACTACTGGAATAGCAAAGCCAAGCAAATGGGGTTCTATTGTTGCAAAGGAGATTGAAGTGAGGCCATTTTCTCCAGATAGAATTAAATGGTAAAATGTCAGGAGTGGGATTTGAAACCACATCTCTATGCAGAGACCAGAACACCCAAGGGACTGGAAAAAAATGAGCCTTATAACTAGCACTTTAGATCAGTCCACCATCCTGATACTACAAATAATATGATTTATGAACCCTAGTTTTCATTAATAGTTGATGAACTCTTTAGGGAGGTCGAGACGGCACATCTCTTTCAACTCCTAGAGACCTTCTACAGCACAGCTGATTTTTAGACACACTCACCCGGACCTAAAGTTACATGTTTCCTGCTCCATGAGTTCTGCGGTGTTGTAATCTCCCTGCTCATGTTTTAAGTGAACAAAAGGTGGGTGCTGGCATTCTGAGACAGTAATGGTGAACCTCAAAATCCTGCCCTGGGGGCCAGACAGTTAAGCAACCAGCACCCACAACCTCTACCATGACAGCATCCTGTCTGGGAACAACTCACAGGTCAATAGCTGGGGTGTGAAATCCCCATTTCTGTGTTGTTCTATCACTGTAGTCCCCACTTTCCTATTGCTTGTCTGTATAATCTCTGTCCGGTTCTGTGATTGTTTCTGTCTGCTGTATAATTAAATTGTTGGGTGTAAACCAATTAAGGTGGTGGGGTATAATTGGTTAGATAATCATCTTATAATATGTTAGGATTGGTTAGTTACATTTCAGTAAAATGCTTGGTTAAGGTCTAGCTAAGCCGAACTCCAGTTTTACTATATAGTCTGCAGTCAATCAGGAAGTAAGGGGGGGAATGGGAATGGAGGTAGGGGAATTGGAATTATGTTTTGCTAAGGGGGGGGGAATAGAAACAGCGAAGGGGAACAGGGACACAGGCAAGGCTCTGTGGTGTCAGAGCTGGGAAGGGGGACACTGAGGAAGGAAATTGGAATCATTGCTTCCTGGAAGTTTACCCCAATATACAGTGAATTGTTTGCACCTTTGAGCTTCGTGCATTTCTGCTCTCTGGTCACGCGAGAAGGACCAGGGAATGGGAGGGTGATGGGATAAACCTTCTAACAAGTATGTCTTTCAGGGTGTGAAAAACCCCAGAACCAGTATAATTAAGCTGACCTAAGCCATGGTTAGATAGTGCTAAATGAAAGGAAAGATTGTTCTGTCAATGTAGCTATTACAGGGATGGAAAACCCCTCCCCTCTCTGTAGCAACTGTCTACTCCACAGTGCTACAGGAGTATTTTAAGTGTGGACAGCCTCAGAGTGAGACCAGATCTTGCTCCATGCATGCTCAGGCACTAAGACAACAGCAATGACAACACACTAATGCATCCGTAGTTGGCAGGATTAAAACCTGCGTGGGGAGACCCCAACAGTAGCATAAACAAAGAGCCGAGCCAATATCTCCCTGGCAGAGATGCAGGTGGCCATTTCCCCTCTGTCTGACCATCGCCATTGCAAGAGAGAAGGGTTCACTGGAATCGAATGCCCTGGCTCAGACAAGAGACACAGGGAGGTTTTGCTGTTCATGGATCTGTGCAAATGAAATTGTGTCTCTGTGTGAAATTGAGGCGGGAAATGAAACGTCCACATGGTCGCCTAATGCCCTAAGGAATGTGGGTGAGGGACTCTGGCTGAGAAATTATTTAACAGGAATTTGTGTCAATGTATTGCCCTGATTAAAAGCTATGGCTAAAAGGCAGTCACATTGTTAGTCTATAAGGTGCCACAGGATTCTTTGCTGCTTCTACTGTTGTTAATAGTTGAACCTGCGTGGAGACACCTGAGTGGGTATCAAGTCCATTGCCTTAACTAGGGATAGTCGATTATTTTATCAAGATCCAAATTTCTTGGTCAAGGTCCAGTCAATGTCTAGACACCAGAGAAAATAATACACTGATGATAATAAGAAGTATATAGAAACATTTTGCAGTCACTACGGGCATAACTATGATGATTGTTTCGTGTTTCACTCTTAATATCTGGCACCACCACTGCCTTTCCCTTTAGTCTTGTAGTTAACAAAGGGTAAAACTAAACATCACTTCAGATACAAGGGAGTGTTTGTGTTCATTCCTGCGAGCTACACAGGGGTTTGATGTAGCTGCTTTCAGTCCTCTGGCTCTGCTGGAATAAGTAACATTTCAGGGTGTTACTGAACTGAAGGAGGGAGATCACTTTTTGACAGGTTACGCCTCCTCTTAAGGGTGTTTGTCTGGCTGGCAGCCCTGGTTCCCAGGTCTCTCCTGAGGGAAGAAAGTTTCTGTGCAAAATACCAAAACTTTTAACAGAGAGGAGGGAAAGGCCATGGCCACATGATGGGGCCAGTATGTACCACAACATGGTTCTTCTATGTGGGATGACTCTGAACACTGACTGATCTCCACTCCCTTGTGTTTGAAGAGATGTTTAGTTGTGCACTTGGGAACCTATAAGGCTGAAGCAATTTTATGGATGGTGACACTACGATTGAAGGGTTATTTAATTTTGTAAAAATTGTTAAAAACACTTAGCTTAAACTGGAATTGCCTGTCATTAAAGGCTGGTTTCCCCACGTCAGTTCCATAAGCTCTGCTAAAAACACCCTGGCTTCTCTCCTGCCTCGGTGGGAACTGGAGGGAATTGTCCCCTGCTGCCCTTGGCTCCAGGCTGGTTTTTCTGGGGAGGGGACGTGGAATTGATTTGTTTGCTGTTGAGAAGGGAGCCAGGCCAGTTCTCAGGGAATGAGAACTCCCAGCATCTTCCCAGCCCAGCCCAGCCCAGCCCAGGCTGCTGCCCTGTCCCAGCCTCTGTTCCCCTGGGGACCCTGTGTGTTTGACTCTAGAGCAGGCCGGGAGCAGCAGCTGAGGCAGAGGACAGCCTGGGCCGGGGAGATAAGAAGGAGTTTAGCAAGCAAAAAAGGTAAAATGGCAGGGGAGTATTACCTTGGACTCGACGGCATTTCTCCACTGGTCTGTCTGCTTTGGGGCAGGGACAATAACACGTCCTGCTGCATTCGTTATTTCAAAGGGCGGTTTAGGATTTTCATTCTCACACACGGTGCACAAAGCAGGACTCATCCTTTGGCGTAAACTAAACAAGCTGCTCACAGATTCTGGCAGCCACAATGAGCATTTGGGTGAGAGCTCAGACCTGCCCCTGTCCCAGAGGGAGGGGGTCATCTGTGTGGGGACTGGACCACTGACCTATCTGCTCTTAACTCCCAAACTTTCAGTAACTCTATTATCAGTGCCTGTGAGTGTAATTTAAACTATAAGAAAAACCACACTGGGCCAGACCAAAGGCCTCTCTAGCTCTGAATCTTGTCTTCTGACAGTAGCCAATAGCAGGTGCCTCAACAACCAGTCAACAAGGCACCACTGGGACTTGAACCCAGGATCTCCTGTTTACAAAACAGATGCTTTAGCCAGCTAAGCCATGGTGCCCCTGGGTAACTATAACATACTCTCTACCCACACCTGACTCCCTACCATCGCCACCAGGGCCTGACAAGCTTTGCTTGTGTTTGGATTCTTCAAAGCAGAGGAGCAGGTGACATTTCTCTTACAAGTTGTGTGTGAGTGAATCTTTAGCCAGGTTTGCACTACAAAGTTGTTTCAGCAGAATTATATTGCTCTGGTGTGTGAAAAACACACAACGCTACCTCGGTCGGCAGCTTGTGGCTGGTGCACACACTGCAATGCCACATCTGGCGACAAAACTGCCCTGTTTTGCTGACAAAATAAAACGACTTCGATGAGAGGTCTAGAGCTTTTTGCAGCAAACTTAAAGTGACAGAGTAAACGCTGCTGTTCATTATATCACCATAACTGGCCTCCTCCAGTATCCCACAATGCCCACCGTGAACTCGCCTGCCCTGCATTCCTGCTACAAAGCCATGGGCCCCTCCCCTTTCATCGCTCTGGGAAGTTCTGACAGCTGAACCTGCTGCTCTGCTCCGGCAGCCAGGAGCAAATCACTGCCATGGATGCTGCTCTCTCCCGCCCTGCGAACACAGAGCAGGTGGCGGGAGCTTCCTTACAGTGTAGGGAGGCCACTGGCATCCGAACTGTGACACGTCCAGGACACCTCTTCCCTCCAGGAGGCTCTTACCTTCTAAACAGGGACGGCTGTTTTCTAGTAAAATCAGGAAAAGGGAAGGAGAAAACTCGAAAGAGGTTCCTCCTGGCACTCACGTACGTGAACCCGAATACTCTCTCAGTCCTCAAAGAGAGACCTGGAGAAGGAGACTTGCTGAAGCAAAGCCACAGGGGTCTGTGAGGTTTCCCTGGCCCCTCGCCCCTGTCCTGCCTGGCTGATGTCAGCATCTCTCTGTGAGGTCACCACCTCCCCACCACCTTTGGCCAATAGTCTGAGGTCCTGCAAAAGGCCTTTGTGATGTCACTGCCACACCCCTCCCTTGCTGTGCTAATGTCCTGCCCCTGCCCAGGCACTTTGGAGGTTTGAGCTACTCCCTGTGGATCACCCCACTCAAGGAGCGTTCGTTCTAGGAAGCAAGCCGGCTAGACAGGAAAACATCAGATGCTGCTCCCAATGCTACACACAGTTTTTCAGAAATTAGTCAACCTTATGGCCAGAAGAGACCATTAGAGCATCTAATCTGACCCCCTGCACATCACAGGCCTCCTGTATGACACAATAGCTACTTTTGGGGCAAACACATTCCAGAAAGGCATCTAGTTTTCATTTAATGACATCAGGAGATGGAGAATCCACCATTTTCCTTGGTAGCTTGTTCCTGTGGTGAATCATCCTCGCTCTTGAATTTTTTTTGCCTTTTTGTAATATGAATTTGTCTCTTTTCACATTCCAGCCATTGGGTCTTGTTATGCCTTTCTCTGCTAGATTCAAGAACCCTTTAATACCCAATATTTTCTCTCCATTAAGGCCCTTCAACACTTCAATTAAGTCACTTTTCAATCTTCTTTTGGTAAGCGAAACAGGCATTTTTCTCCAGCCCTCACAACATTTGGTGGCTCTTTGCTGCCCCAGCTCCAATTTCACAACGTCTTTTCTAAATGAGGACACCAGAACTGGAGGCAGTATTCCAGTATCAGTCTCACTGATGCCGTGTCACCTACTGTGACGTTATTGACATAATCTGTAACTGTATAGATCACCGTTGCGACCACTGTTCTATATTTGCAGCCAATATGGTAGAAAGGTTGTTGTGTAAGGGGTCTATGGAGAGGTTCTGATTGGCTGATTATAATTATGGAACAATGGGATAGAGAAACCTGCATCACTGAAAGTGCAGCCATGAAGAAACCGCACATCAGCCTTGCCTAGCCGGCAAGAATCAAACCTCCACAGAAAAAACCCTATGGTGTTATAGCCCAGCTCCCTAAGCCCTCAGCCACAACCACTTAACTCAGGAGTCTTTCTACACTATGGCTCTGTTCTCACTGAAGGGTCATTTCCAATTGCTCAGACCAGCTTCCCAGCACACTCACTGCTGTGCAGCTCTGTACGTGTGGTCATGGCTGAACAGCAAGAATTCCTGCCCTTTTCCCTACTGGCTGGAGCATGGCTAGAGTGTGTTTGTGGTTAATGATGTTGTTGTAGATTGTTCATTCCCTGCCTTGGCAATTCAGACAGTCCCTTTTCCCATCATATCACCAGCACCTCTGTGAGTCCAATAGCAGGGCAGGTTTTCTCTGGGCACTGAGATTTTTCAGGGAGTTGGTGGCTCCTTTCTTTCCTCACCCTGGAGTAAACTCATCTTTTTATTCTATCCTTGACGACTCATGGAATAACAACAGCAGTATGAAGAGGAGAGAAAATATCTCACTGCCGGGGGGCGGGGGGTGAAGGTGGCCACGTCCCCTCTGTCTGACCATTGCCATTGCAGGAGAGAAGGTTTCAATGGAATAAAATGCCCTGGCTCAGACAAGAGACACAGGGAGGTTTTGCTGTTCGTGGATCCATGCAAAGGAAATTGTGTCTCTGTGTGAAAATGGGGAGGGAAATGAAACGCCCACATGGTGGTGTCTAAGGCAGAAGGGACCCCTATAGGATTAGAACAGGATACGTTCTCAAGCAGCATGTTTCTTACTTTGCCCATCTGTCAATTTTGATTATTATCGATGGAAATATTTTGCCATTGGGTCGTGTGTTTCCACAGAAATTGACATTTACCAACAAACACGTAATTCTTCCAGTCCTGCCGAGTCTGCCCTTGGTGAGTTTAGAGGGACACATTCCCCCTTCCCACTCCCCATGCCAGGCCTGGGCTCTCCATGCTGCCCACTTCCCACACTGCTGGGATCCTTCCCTGATCTCCCCTCAGAGCTCTGCCCCCCACTCCCACTTCTGGGATCCCCTCCCAACACTGTCTAATGCCCTGTTTCCAGGATCCCTCCTCATTCCCTTCCTCCCCTCTGAGCAAAAACTCTGCATTATTCCCACACTGGGAATTAAACCCAGGCTGTTTGGGTGAAAACCAGGAATCCTGACCACTAGACCCTATGGGACTGGGATTGCAATGTTGGTCTGTTAAAACCCTCAGAAGAGCAGCAGCGCCACCCAGTGGTGGTTGCACAAAGGGCTGCATTAACCCTTCAGGTGCTGAGGTTTCCCTCTCTCCATTTCCAGTGCCTGTGATCAGGAAACAGACATCAGGGCTCCCAGGTGCTGCATAGACCATGACTGAGATCGGGACCCCATATTGCGCTAGGTGCTGTACAAACCCTGGCCAACACTGGGACACCCAGGGGGTTCCCCTCAATTTCTCTGAGCCTCTGCTGCCCAACTTCTTCTGACTCCCTCCCCGGCTCCCAAAAACCCACCTTTCCAAACAGTCCTTTCCCTGCCCCCTAATTTTGCTTTCACACCCTGGGACCATCTCCTCTCTTTGTCTCTCCCCGCCCCCAGGTAAAGCAGAGAGGGAGGCAACTTCAGCCACTGGAGACAGCCCCAGCGAGGGCTGCAGCCCGCCCCGAGGGGGGGAGTGTTTGCAGACACAGGAAGGGAGCAGCTGGGAGCTGGGGGTGCTCGGAAGAAGGAGCCAGGAGAACAAAGCCCAGTGATGGGACATTGGGCAGCTCCTGGGGACGGGGCAGCTCCTGGGGGCGGGGCTCTGGCACAGCCCGAGGGCGGGCAGCTCCTGGGGCGGGGCTGTGGCACAGCCGGGGGGCGGGGCAGCTCCTGGGGGGGGGGCTCGGGCACTGCCGGGGGGGGGGGCTGCTCCTGGGGGGGGGGCTCTGGCACAGCCCGGAGGTGGGGCAGCTCCTGGGGGCGGGGCTATGGCACAGAGCAGGGCGGGGCAGCTTCTGGTAAAAAGGAGACGTTCAGTGCAAAGCACTTCTAGGCAACACTTTCCCCTGGAACCATTTTACAAACGCTATTCGGTTGCATTGCTGGCCATAAGACTAATCTGTGTGTGTGAAAATTGATAAATATGAGAAATTTTTTCCAGTTCTTTGCTAGGCACAGTTTTCTCTGAGAATCGTCTTTCACAAGCCAATAGCATCCCCTGCTGGACAATTGGTAGAGATTCCTTTCGTGAACATTGCTAAACATGAGCCCGTCATTACAGGTCACTGATAGGTACGAATTTCTCTTTGAAATAGGCACAAAATAGCATTCGGTTGCAATGTTAAGCCTTTTGTTAGAGCTCCTTCCGTGAAAATAGCAAGCCATGACCCTTTCGAGCCTTATCTCTGCGAGCGAGGAAAGTCTAATGGAATCATCCTCCTTCTGCAATTCTCATGGACTGCTGAGAATGTGGCAGTTATACGTTGTGAAAACAGCGATACATGAGAAATACACTGCGGATTATTGGGAAGCACGAATTCCTCCTGCTCCCATCCTAAAATTGATATTCGGATGCAAAGCTAGCAACTTGACCAAGATACGCTGTGAAAACAGCTATACCTGAGCAATTCATTCGAAGTCACTCGTAGGCACGAATTTCTCCTAGAAATACGCTAAAAAGGGAATTAGTTTCCACTGCTGGCCCCTTGGAAGAGCTCCGTTTGTGAAAATTCCTATAAAGGAGAAGTTCAGTGTAACCACTGCTAGGCAACACTTTCTCCTAGAGCAATCTTACAAATGCTATTCCGACGCATGACTGGCAATTTGGCAGAGATACGTTTGGGAAAACAGCGAAATGTGAGACATTCATTGCGGATTATTGGTATTCATGAATTTCTCCTGATACCATCCTAAAATTGCTATTAAGATGCACTTTTGACAATTTGACAGAGGTACGATTTGAGCGAAGGTTTCAAAGCAGCTAAACATGAGAAAAAATTCCACACCATTGTTAAGAACGAATTCCTCCTGTTCCCATCCTAAACTTCTTATTCGGATGCACAGCAACAACATGACCGAGATACGCTGTGAAAACAGCTACACATGAGCAATTCATTCCAAATCTTTCGTAGGCACGAATTGCTCCTGGAACCACCCTAAAAATGCTATTCGATTACACTCCTGCCCATTTGGCAGAGATCCGTTTGTGAAAATAGCTAAACATCAGGTATTCATTCAAGACATTAACTAGGCACTTGAAAGAGCTAATGAAGAATTATTAAGCCCACATCAGTGCTAGACACGACTTTCCCCTTGAACCAACATCCAATTGCTATTTGAAAGCACTGCTGGCTATTTGGCAGAGTTCCTTTCGTGAAAATTGCTAAAAAGGAGACGTTCAGTGCAAAGCACTTCTAGGCTACACTTTCCCCTGGAACCATTTTACAAACGCTATTCGGTTGCATTGCTGGCCATAAGACTAATCTGTGTGTGTGAAAATTGATAAATATGAGAAATTTTTTCCAGTTCTTTGCTAGGCACAGTTTTCTCTGAGAATCGTCGTTCACAAGCCAATAGCATCCCCTGCTGGACAATTGGTAGAGATTCCTTTCGTGAACATTGCTAAACATGACCCATTCATTACAGGTCACTGATAGGTAGGAATATGCACAAAATAGCATTCGGTTGCACTGTTAAGCCTTTTGTTAGAGCTCCTTCCGTGAAAATAGCAAGACATGACCCTTTCGAGCCTTATCTCTGCGAGCGAGGAAAATCTTAAGGAATCGTCCTCCTTCTGCAATTCTGATGCACTGCTGAGAATTTGGCAGTCATACGTTGTGAAAACAGCGAAACATGGGAAATACACTGCGGATTATTGGGAAGCACGAATTCCTCCTGCTCCCATCCTAAAATTGATATTCGGATGCACAGCTAGCAACTTGACCAAGATACGCTGTGAAAACAGCTATACCTGAGCAATTCATTCGAAATCACTCGTAGGCACGAATTTCTCCTGGAAGCATGCTAAAAATGCTTTTCGGTTCCACTGCTGGCCATTTGGAAGAGCTCCGTTTGTGAAAATTCCTAAAAAGGAGACGTTCAGTGCAAACCACTGCTAGGCAACACTTTCTCCTAGACCCATCTTACAAATGCTATTCCGATGAATTGCTGGCAATTTGGCAGAGATCCGTTTGGGAAAACACCGAAATGTGAGAAATTCATTGCGGATTATTGGTATTCATGAATTTCTCCTGGTACCATCCTAAAATTGCTATTAGGATGCACTGCTCTCAATTTGACAGAGGTACGATTTGAGCGAAGGTTTCAAAGCAGCTAAACATGAGAAAAAAATGCCACACCATTGTTAAGCACGAATTCCTCCTGTTACCATCCAAAACTTCCTATTTGTATGCACAGCAACAACATGACCGAGATACGCTGTGAAAACAGTTAGACATGAGCAATTCATTCCAAATCTTTCGTAGGCACGAATTGCTCCTGGAACCACCCTAAAAATGCTATTCGATTACAATCCTGCCCATTTGGCAGAGATCCGTTTGTGAAAATAGCTAAAGATCAGGTATTCATTCAAGAAGTTAACTAGGCACTTGAAAAGAGCTAAAGAAGAATTTTTAAGCCCACATCAGTGCTAGACACGACTTTCCCCTTGGACCAACCTCCAATTGCTATTCGAAAGCACTGGTGGCTATTTGGCAGAGTTCCTTTCGTGAAAATTGCTAAAAAGGAGACGTTCAGTGCAAAGCACTGCTAGGCAACACTTTCTCCTGGAACCATTTTACAAATGCTATTCGGTTGCATTGCTGGCCATAAGACTAGTCTGTGTTTGTGAAAATTGATACATGAGAAATTCATGCAGGTTCATTGCAAGGCACAGTTTTCTCTGAGAATCGTCTTTCACACGCTAATAGCATCCCCTGCTGGACAATTGGTAGAGATTCCTTTCGTGAACATTGCTAAACATGAAAACAGCGAAACATGAGAAATACACTGCGGATTATTGGGAAGCACGAATTCCTCCTGCTCCCATGCTAAAATTGATATTCGGATGCACAGCTAGCAACTTGACCAAGATACAATTATCACTCACATCGCTAGATGGCAGCAGCGTACCAGAAATGAGCTCCGGCGCATAGCTGGCTTCTAGTAGAAATTGCTCTGTTTTGCCGCTGGGTGATAGCGTCGCCTCGGCGGTTCCACACGTCTGTCCCTGCTGTGGGCTTTGTAACTGATTGGGGTTCCTTGCCTTCGAAGAATGGATACATTCCCATTCTCCTAGGTACGCTAGCTCCTTCCCATCTGCTCCGTCCCAATGATTTCGTTGCCAGTCAAATATCCAATCCTGTATGCCTTTCACGCAAAAATCACTGTCTGCATAGATATAGCTTGGTCCGGGAAAGCGTCAATATCATTTTAAAACATGATATACGACATGAAGCTCTGCATGTTGCGCTGAGCCATGCTCTAAATGCCCTTGATTCACTTCCTTCCATAGGTTTATGGCAGCATATTTACTATACCGTTTCTCCTTAATTACTACTGAGCTGCCATCAGTAAACCAGATCTGTTTCTCCTGTCCTTAAGGAGGGTGCCTCTACCAGTGCAAGTTTTTGTTCTAAAGTAACCTCAGACATTCATGCTTAGTTCCTTTTTCAATTAAAGTGTGAGTCAATAAATCGGGCTTAGATACGGTTTTGGTAACGACCGCTATATTGATCGGAATGAGTGTTCATTGAGCCCACAGGTGTATTGGTGACCCTGCTTCCTATCAGTTTGTCAGAGAAGCTATAGTTGAGTGGGGTATGAGTACTTTGAATTGTGATCAGGGCTGTGCTCCTGAGCGAGTCAAAAGACTGGATTGCCCAAACAGCTGATAAACATTCAGGCTCACAAGGATCAAAATTTAACTCAGCACCTTGAAGTTTTTTTACATTCATATGCTACTGGCACTAGTTTGCCTGCCTCGTTATTTTGCAAGAGAGTAGCTGCTAAGGCAACCTCAGGGCTTTGACTCATCGGGGAAATTTAACGCCCCAGTCACACACACAGCCCCCTCCAACCCTGGGAGAACAGCTGTACCTCCAGCGTCCTGCCCCAGTCACACACACATCCCGAGCTTAGGAGAACAGCTGAGATTTGCGTGTTTTATTTTATTTTACTTGGTAATTTGCTTTGTTCTGTCTGCTCCTACTTGGAACCACTTAAATCCTACTAGCTGTATTTAATAAAATCACTTTTTACTTATTAATTAACCCAGAGTATGTCGGGGGGCAAGCAGCTGTGCATATCTCTCTATCAGTGTTATAGCAGGTGAACAATTTATGTTTACCCTGTATAAGCTTTAGACAGGGTAAAATGGATATATTTGGGGTTTAGAACCCATTGGGAGACTTCTGAGTGTTAAAGACAGGAACATTTCCGTAAGTTGCTTTCAGGTTAAGTCTGCAGCTTTGGGGCATGCGGTTCAGACCCTGGGTCTGTGCTGGAGCAGATGGGCATGTCTGGCTCAACAAGACAGGGTGCTGGAGTAGTCTTGGTAC
Organism: Mauremys reevesii; assembly: GCF_016161935.1. Classification (NCBI taxonomy): domain Eukaryota; kingdom Metazoa; phylum Chordata; order Testudines; family Geoemydidae; genus Mauremys; species Mauremys reevesii. The sequence goes on along the minus strand of NW_024100888.1, from coordinate 174,429 downwards.
AACAGGTGGCAGTGCCCAGTGGTGTTTCTGTGATCCAAGCCATCACGCCCCTCAAGGCCTGCTCAGCTGGTGGGGGGAGGGAGGTGAGGAGATCAGCGAGCGACAGGGTGGGGAAGGTGGGGAGGGAAGAGAAGGAGCAGGAGCTGTGCTTTCATAGATGAGGTGCAGCAGGGGGCAGGGAAGTTCCACTGCTCAGCATCCAGTTTTCCCAAATTAGAAAGTTAGCCACCCTATGCAGCTGGTAGCTCTGACATGAGGGGAGTGGGGGGGCTGAGAACGGCAGCTTCTGGTCAGGCGCCGAGCTCTGGAGGCCATTGACAGCACCAGTAAAGTGTCTCCCTAACATTTTACCTTTGCGCTGGGATGGGTGGATACAGGAAGGTTGAGGCAAATTTAGGGGTGGCTATAGCTCTTTCAAGTCCCCCTCTAACGCTGCCACTCATCTCAGAGAGAGTAACAGTCCTCAGCTCCCAGCTGATCTTGCCTGACATATGTCTCAAAGCCAGGCTGTCCTACCGCTCAGTCTCAGGACAGAGCTGAAGTGATTCTCCACCAGGTCTCCCTTGCAGGAAACACAACCCAAGAACATCAAGCGAGTGGCAGGGAATGTAAAGGTAGTTGGCTCCGGTGATTGCTAGTCCCCAAGGCAGTCATGGCTATAGGTAAGAGGCACCAGGCTGCTCCCACATCCAAAATGATCACATTCTATTGTCCTTTCCCCTTGCCTTTATCCCACAGAGATCTCCCCTAACCAGAATGCACACATCCGCTGAAGCAAGGTAGAGAGCAGGGCTAGCATGCCGTGACCAGGAACTCTTGCCCAGTGATGTGGAAGAGGTGAGGGCTGAGTATCTTTGGTTACATGCCTCTGGAAAGTTGGATGTCTAGATTGCGCAGGTCCATTTCTTCCAGATCCTCTTCCTGGGGCCGAGACTCTTGCCCTGCTCCGCTCCACTGGCCTGAGGAGTCTTCTGCAAGCCCAGGAAATAACCCAAGAAAGAGTCTTCGGTTCCCAAAGCTCTACTGAGGCGTGAGCTCTTGCTCTCCCTGCCTCCCGCTCGCATCTGCTCTGCATCACCCCCAGTGAATGAACAGAAATGGATTCAACACCTATGGATCAATAGGCTGGTTACACCCATTTCCGCATCACTCTAGCACTCAGTACCACAGTAGGAGTCTCTTGCACTCCTCCCACATCTCCTCTCTTGCAGGCTTTTGAGACCAAGCCTGTTGGGATGCACACCTGCCCAGATGTGACCAGATTCAGTCATATTCCTACATACAAATGGTTAACCTTGTCTAAAGACCAAAAATACTTCATACATTTCAAACAGTAATTATCCCACATGTAACTGGTGTCCAAGCGGGGCTTAAAACAGGTCTTTGCATTAAAAAGGTTGTCCAAAAATTGTGTAATTGTAAACATTAGAGAGATTGGTTAGTGCTTAAAAACAAGTTCAACTTGAAATGAATTTTATAAACAATTTATTAATAATTTGGAGCATCCTTGGAAGTTTTATTACTGGGGGCACGACTAATTAACAATCAAACCTAGGGTCTTCACTTTAAAGTGTTAGTTTCCACATTATTCTGAATAATGAGGATTTTCAGCCACATATTTCTATATTTACTATGAAATAAGCAATGATTGTCCTTATTGGAGCATTTGTGAGCTTTGCTTTAGGGTTAAAGCTATTGAAAAAGAAAAGCAAACAGGGTGAGGCAGTGAAGTAGCTGCCTACTCTGTAACGCGTCCATCACATACACTTGCTGGTAAATCGCCACTGGAAAAACACTCTCTTTCCCAATTTGGAAGTTAAGATTCTGTTAGAGTCCAACCGGAACAGTGAATGGAGGTTAAGATGCTCTGGTACTCGCTCTATTAGAGTCCAACCAGGAACAGTGAGCATAGAATCATAGAATCTCAGGGTTGGAAGGGACCTCAGGAGGTCATCTAGTCCAGCCCCCTGCTCAAAGCAGGACCAAACCCAACTAAATCATCCCAGCCAGGGCTTTGTCAAGCCTGACCTTAAAAACCTCAAAGGAAGGAGATTCCACCACCTCCCTAGGTAACCCATTCCAGTTCTTCACCACCCTACTAGTGAAAAAGGTTTTCCTAATGTCCAACCTAAACCTCCCCCTCTGCAACTTGAGACCATTACTCCTTGTTCTGTCATCTTCTACCACTGAGAACAGTCTAGATCCATCCTCTTTGGAACCCCCTTTGAGGTAGTTGAAAGCAGCTATCAAATCCCCCCTCATTCTTCTCTTCTGCAGGCTAAACAATCCCAGTTCCTTCAGCCTCTCCTCATAAGTCATGTGCTCCAGCCCCCTAATCATTTTTGTTGCCCTCCGCTGGACTCTCTCCAATTTATCCACATCCTTCTTGTAGTGTGGGGCCCAAAACTGGACACAGTACTCCAAATGAGGCCTCACCAGTGCTGAATAGAGGGGAATGATCACATCCCTCGATCTGCTGGAAATGCCCCTACTTATACAACCCAAAATGCCATTAGCCTTCTTGGCAACGAGGGCACACTGTTGACTCATATTCAGCTTTTCGTCCACCGTAACCCCTAGGTCCTTTTCTGCAGAACTGCTGCCCAGCCATTCGGTCCCTAGTCTGTAGCAGTGCATGGGATTCTTCCGTCCTAAGTGCAGGACTCTGCACTTGTCCTTGTTGAACCTCATCATATTTCTTTTGGCCCAATCCTCTAATTTGTCTAGGTCCCTCTGTATCCTATCCCTACCCTCCAGCATATCTACCACTCCTCCCAGTTTAGTGTCATCTGCAAACTTGCTAAGGGTGCAGTCCACACCATCCTCCAGATCGTTAATGAAGATATTGAACAAAACCGGCCCCAGCACCGACCCTTGGGGCACTCCACTTGATACCGGCCGCCAACTAGACATGGACCCATTGATCACTACCCGTTGAGCCCGACCATCTAGCCAGTTTTCTATCCACCTTACTGTCCATTCATCCAGCCCATACGTCTTTAACTTGCTGGCAAGAATACAGTGGGAGACTGTATCAAAGACTTTGCTCAAGTCCAGAAATAGCACATCCACTGGTTTCCCCTCATCCACAGAACCGGTTATCTCATCATAGAAGGCAATTAAGGTTAGTCAGGCATGACTTGTCCTTGGTGAATCCATGCTGACTGTTCCTGATCACTTTCCCCTCCTTTAAGTGGTTCAGAATTGATTCCTTGAGGACCTGTTCCATGATTTTTCCAGGGACTGAGGTGAGACTGTCTGGCCTGTAGTTCCCTGGATCTTCCTCCCAGAAGTAAAGTTTCCTCCCGTTCTATAACTGATGGGGTGGGGTGGCGGCAGGGACAAGGGGAATTGAGAATGAGGGGTGCCTGATGTGTTGGGGTATGGAGTTCCCTACTTCAGCTCCACAGGCTGGGTCCGGTGCCGAGCAGGGCATGGCAGGAGATGACATCTCCCATAATGCCGGGGCCCTTTCACAGCAAGGGTGTCACCTCCCCATGGTAGCACGGATTCCCAACTACTCCTCCTGCTTTCGCCTGACAACAGCACCACCCTTCACGGCACCACCTCATGGCAACTTCTGCTTCTGGACTCGCACCGGAAATGGGAAGTCCAGCTGGGCCTGGCAGTGGCTGACAGGAAATGGACACAGGCGCCACTGCCACTCCCATGGTGCCACAGGGCCCACCATGGCTGGTGGGAGATAGATAAATGTCTGTGTACCTCCCCAGCACTATGTCTCCTTTCGTGCTTGTGCGCCCCCCCCCCCTCCGTCCTGCTTAGTCTGGGTGTTCCTTACCGGAGCACACTGTGTGTCCCAGGCATGTTCTGTCTCACCTTTGGGTCCAGCCTAACAGGGATGTCTCTCCCCATCCTCCCACCAGTAACGTCTCCCCCAACGCACACAGGACAGGGAGCTGGCTGGTGCCCTTCTATAAAAGGACTGCTCTGTGCAACAGCAACCAGCCTAGTCCCCGCCCCGCAGGCTGGGAGCTTGCTGCTTCCTTCAACCGCATCACAAGTTACAAGAGGGGGCAGGAATAAAATCCCCATTGACTAAACAGGATGGGGTGAAGCATGTCACCAGGCCATAATATTCTGGATAACCCCTTGATGACCATTTTAGGATCATCCTCTCATGTGGCCTACCTGGCCTCTGGCTAGCTGTGATGACGAGAGGGGGATGTTGTCCCCCTTCCTCTGGCTCCCCTGGCGGGCAGAGCCTAGTGCTACTACCTTGGCATGTCAGCTGGGGAGCAGAGCTCTTACCTCTGCTAATCAGGGGTTAGCCCCACAGCCAGTGAGGGGATGAGGTAGGGCTCAATTGCTAGTTTTGGGCCTGGGATTGCCCACTTTACAGGCTCAAATTTGGGGGGGAGGCTGTGGTCCCCCCCAATCACGCACACCTTAAAGTAGGGAAATGTTCCTCACCTACTTATAATTGCACCCTAAATAACCTCTGGGATACTTTATTTTTGTTCTCAGAAGGTGCGCATTTATTCTTCTTACCTCCTAAGGGCTGCAAGCAGTCCAAGGGCGGCCGCACGCTGAGGAGGCCCTGCACCCCCACCATGACTCTCAGCCAGCCGGTAAAGCAGGTTTATTTAGACGACAGGAACACAGTCCAATACACGTTTTGGAGGCACAGACAACAGGATCCTCCCCAATTAGATCCATCTTGGGGTGCCAGGAGCACCACTGCCCCCTTCGGAGGTCAGAGCCCTATCTGTGCTTCCCTCCATTCCCCAGCCAGCTCCTGAAAACCCCCTCACTCCCCAGCGTCTCCTCCCCCAGGCCTTTGTTCAGCTTCCCAAGCAGAGGAGTCACCTGGCATCTAACCCCTTCCTGGGTTCTCACATTACATGCTCAGGCATCTTCCCTCAAGGCCAGTCTCCCATCTCCCAGTGCAGACCTTTCTCCCAGGCCAACACCCCCCACGCAGCATTCACAGACCACAGTGAGCAGGGGCGGCTCTAGGAATGCGGCCGCCCCAAGCAGGGCGGTGCGCCGCAGGGGGCGCGCTACCGGTCGCCGGTACCCTGACTTCGGGGGACCTCTTGCAGACGTGCCTGCGGAGGGTCCGGTGGTCCCGCGGCTCGGGTGGAGCTTCCACAGGCATACCTGCGGGAGGTCCACCGGAGCCACGAGACTAGCGCACCTCCGCAGTCATGCCTTTGGGAGGTCCACCGGAGCCACGAGACTAGCGCACCTCCGCAGTCATGCCTGCGGGAGGTCCGCTGGTCCCGCACCTCCGGTGGACCTCCCGCAGGCATGACCGCGGAAGGTCCGCCGCAGCCGCCTGCCGCCCTGCCGGGAAAATGCGCACTGGGGTCTGGAGCCGGCCCTGACAGTAAGAACAGTCCCAGTGCGTCACACTCTCATTTTCTGTCTCTGAGTGACCTTGGCACCAAGCGCCCTGCTCTTTGCTGACCTTGGCTCTTATCGTCCCAGGCTTGATGTGACCTTCCTGCTTCTTATTCTGTCAGTCACCATTTCTTTCCCCTTTCCTTTTGTCCTATTTTAAGGAGGAAATCCCTTACGCAAATAGGAGGAGGAAGCAATTGCCCTGAATGGGGAATGAAATTTACCAGGCAACCACAGAGATAGATTCTGGTCTCATTTACACTAATGTCCCAACATTGGCATCCATCGAGTTACTCCTGTTTTACACCAAACATGAGATCAGAATCAGGCCCTTTGCCTCCCCTGACACTGTTCTCCATGATTGGCCCTGCACCTTATCTTGGGATGTGGCAAGGTGGGTCAGTCCGAGAGAAAAACCACAGGGCCCAATTCATTACCTCACCTGCACCCATGAAAAAGGGGTGGAAATTGCTCCCAAATCAGAGTGGTAGGTTTTTTTTCCCATTATTAAAAAGCCCTCCCATTGGCTCTTTTGATCAGAGGCCCAACTCCCTTTCTTTTACCTATGCAGGAAGGCTTTTTTAACCCTTTACAGGTAAAAGAAGCAGAGTACAGCCACCACAGTGCTTTTTTTTACAGGATCTGAAAAATTTCTATAGTAATCAAACATATATGCCCATATTAAGCACCATAGACTGCCAAATTCCAGAGAAACAGAAAACACTCTAGACTTGTGCATGGAATCACTTTTATGTGTTATTTTAAATGCCCTTCCTGAAGTTCTTATGGTGATCTGCGAGGGAGGGGGGAAGAATTCTGAAGATAAAAGTAAATTCCAGTGCCATTTCTATGATTGTGGAACCATGGGAAGCCAGGGGCACTGAATTTATCACAGTATTTACATTACTGTTACAAATCCAAATGTTTCACCTATTTTCTAGGAATACTTCACCTTGGTTAAAAAGAACCAAGCAAAATCACGGTGCAACGGTAATACAATTAGGGCATTACCGATGCACCCAAACTTGTAGATTGTGCAAGGAATATCAGGTTGCAACCTGTATAAGTGCAGGTAACTGTGCAAAAAGGGGCTAAAACTGTTTTTCTTTAATAATTGTATTCTCTGCCATGCATTGTCAGGGATTGAAGAAAGCACATGCCCAGCTTTCATTATCTGAAGATAACCTTCCAAATGTAAACCAGTGCAGACCTGTCTTCCTGAGTCTGCAAACTGGCAGTTCCAGAGCTTCTATTCCGCCTCACAATGCTGCCAAGCACTAGCAGCTTTGGTCAGTTTCACTGCTGTTATTCAGAACCCCAGGGGTGACGGTAAAACAGAAAAATGGTGCCTCTTTCAGGAAAAGTAAGTTCAAGCAGAATCAGTTACTGGAGCTATTCACAGAGAAGCTCAATCCCCGCTTCCCTCCTCCCATGGAGTAGGAGGAGGGAGGGGATTTCTCCCTTTGGGTCTTGAAAAAACAAAGAGTGAAAAACAGGGTGCTGGGCTATGGGGGAGATCTGTGTGTGTCAGGGCACTGCGGGTCTGTGTGGGGCATTGTGCAGTTATGGTGTGGGGCTGTGGGGAAGGGCACTGGGAGGGAGGAAGGAAGGGAGGGGAAATCTGTGTGTATTGGGAAACTAGAGAGTGGGGGTTTCTGTGTGGGGTGCTGGGCAGCTGTGGTGGGGCTGTGGGCAGGGGTGTCCTGGGCGAGGTGTGTGTGCACAGCACTGTGCATTTGTGGTGGAAGAGTTGTAGGGGGGTGCTGGGCAGGGGAGCTCTGTGGCACAGCATGGGCGCACCCCAATAGGAAAGGGCACGCTGGTAGCACACGGCCAGGTGGACCAGTGTGCCTCTGGCTCCCAACGGGGTTGCGCACCTGTGTCTGTCTGTCTCCCCCCACAGCTCCACTAACGTAGCCTGATAGTTCACGCTTGCGATCTGGTCACCCTCCTGCTCCCTCCATCCTTCACTCCCGTCCCTGCGTCCCCCCAGCCCCGTCCTCTGTCCCGTCCCCTGTCTCCATCCGTCCCTGCCCCCTTCGTCCCCTCCGTCCCATCCCTGCATCCCCCCAGCCCTGTCCTCCGTCCCGTCCCGTCTCCATCCGTCCCTGCCCCCTCCGTCCCCTCCGTCCCGTCCCTGCATCCGCCGCCGCCTCCCCTCCAGCACAGGTGCGCGAGGCGCTGGGTCGCTGCCCGCGAGCGGGGGGGCGGGAGGAGGAGCCTCCCCTGCGTCGCGGACTCCTCCTCAGAGACGTCATTGCTGCGCGCTGCCAGCCAGCTGCTTTGTTTGCGTCACGGCCCATCCTTTCCCCCCTCCCTGCCCCACGTGTTCCCAGAACGTTTGTTTTGGTGGTTGCCGCGGCGACAGTGGGCGGAGCCCGGGTGACCACGCTGGTTGGGCGGGGGCAGAGGGCGGTGACGTCATAAGTGGGGCGGGCCGGCCGAACGGCGTCGCAGTTCCGAACGGATAGTGTCAGCGCTCTGGGCGCGAGCCCCCCCCGCGAGGACACCCCCCACTCCACCCCCCGCGCACCAGCGGCTCTCCGCGGCAGCGGCGCGAGCAGGGAATCCCCGGGAACCGTCTCGCGCCGCCCCCTCCTGCTGCCTCGCTGCTGTTGCTGCTGCTGCCCGGCGGCGGGACCGCGGCTGGCCCCGCCCCCCCTGCTCCGGAGGGGCCCGTCCGAGCTGTAGTTAAAGGGTTTTTGTCTTGCAACTTTTTCATATTTTTGGTGCAACTTTTTACCCCCCCCGCTTTGAGCCTCTCCCCAGCTGGACTCTCCGTCGGGCTCCCAGCCCGAGCAGCCCCTGACACTTCAATGGGGTGGGTGGTGTGTCCCCCGCTCCCGTGGCACTTGATGGATCTCGGTGGCACAGCAGCGTGGATCCGGGTCCCGAGCAGCGGCTGCGTTACAGGGCTGTCTGGTTCTCTCCCCCGTGTTGTCTGCAGGCAGCCACCCGGCCAATTTGACACGGCTCTCAGCGGCACGCTGCTCCCCTCCCTCGCGATCCTCGCGGCGGGCAGGGAGAAAGCCCTGAGGCAGGCAGGTGTCAGCAATGCGAGTATCCCTCCCCACCCTGCACAGCCTGCCCGGTGCTCCGCGGTGCCCGGTGCTGGATCGCAGCGCAGGGGAGCTGCCCGGCCCCACCTGGCGAGAGTGACCGGGGCTGAGCTGGGCTGCAAATGAACTGGAGGGGACAGATGGACACAGGGGATGGGACAGAGGACAGGGCTGGGGGGAGGCAGGGACGGGACGGAGGGGACGAAGGGGGCAGGGACGGATGGAGACAGGACGGGACGGAGGACAGGACTGGGGGGATGCAGGGACGGGACGAAGGGGGCAGGGATGGATGGAGACAGGGGACGGGACAGAGGACGGGGCTGGGGGGACGCAGGGAAGGGAGTGAAGGATGGAGGGAGCGGGAGGGTGACCAGATCGCAAGCGTGAACTATCAGGCCACGTTGGTGGAGCTGGGGGGGAGACAGACAGACACAGGTGCGCACCCCCGTTGGGAGCCAGAGGCACACTGGTCCGCCTGGCCGTGTGCTACCAGCGTGCCCTTTCCTATTGGGGTGCGCCCATGCTGTGCCACAGAGCTCCCCTGCCCAGCGCCCCCCTACAACTCTTCCACCACAAATGCACAGTGCTGTGCGCACACACCTCGCCCAGCACACCCCTGCCCACAGCCCCACCACAGCTGCCCAGCACCCCACACAGAAACCCCCACTCTCTAGTTTCCCAATACACACAGATTTCCCCTCCTTCCTTCCTCCCTCCCAGTGCCCTTCCCACAGCCCCACACCATAACTGCACAATGCCCCACACAGACCCGCAGTGCCCTGACACACACAGATCTCCCCATAGCCCAGCACCCTGTTTTTCACTCTTGTTTTTCAAGACCCAAAGGGAGAAATCCTCCCTCCTCCTACTCCATGGGAGGAGGGAAGCGGATTGAGCTTCTCTATGAATAGCTCCAGTGCCTGATTCTGCTTGAACTTACTTTTCCTGAAAGAGGCACCATTTTTCTCAGTTTTACCGTCACCCCTGGGGTTCTGAATAACAGCAGTGAAACTGACCACAGCTGCTAGTGCTTGGCAGCATTGTGAGGCGGAATAGAAGCTCTGGAACTGCCAGTTTGCAGACTCAGGAAGACAGGTCTGCACTGGTTTACATTTGGAAGGTTATCTTCAGATAATGAAAGCTGGGCATGTGCTTTCTTCAGTCCCTGACAATGCATGGCAGAGAATACAATTATTAAAGAAATACAGTTTTAGCCCCTTTTTGCACAGTTACCTGCACTTATACAGGTTGCAACCTGATATTCCTTGCACAATCTACAAGTTTGGGTGCATCGGTAATGCCCTAATTGTATTACCGTTGTATCGTGATTTTGCTTGGTTCTTTTTAACCAAGGTGAAGTATTCCTAGAAAATAGGTGAAACATTTGGAGTTGTAACAGTAATGTAAATACTGTGATAAATTCAGTGCCCCTGGCTTCCCATGGTTCCACAATCATAGAAATGGCACTGGAATTTACTTTTATCTTCAGAATTCTTCCCCCCTCCCTCCGCAGATCACCATAAGAACTTCAGGAAGGGCATTTAAAATAACACATAAAAGTGATTCCATGCACAAGTCTAGAGTGTTTTTTGTTTCTCTGGAATTTGGCAGTCTATGGTGCTTAATATGGGCATATATGTTTGATTACTATAGAAATTTTTCAGATCCTGTAAAAAAAAGTCTGTCTTCACAGAATCCTCTCATCATTGGTACAGAAAGTGAAACAGAAGTGCTGCAGTATTTTAGGGTTTCTGGATTTATTTTTCTCCAGGAAACAATTTTGGTGCTTTTATTATGCCAGATAATTACAAAAAATGTACTATCTTAAAAATATTGGTGATTGGCAGCAGTAGCCCTGGAAACAAAAATGGGTGAGATTTTCAAAAGAGAATAAGTGATTTAGGAACATAAGTCTCATTAACTTTTAATGGGACTGGCATTTCTAAGTCATGCAGTTTTCAATGTCTCGCCCATCATGTAAAATAGGGCTTGAATTTTCTATGATTTAGTTGACCACTGGCATGTACTTTCAGTATTTTCAAAAAGCATATACCAAATGGTAAATTAGAACATGCTGTAGCATGGCTAGTGCTGAATTATCAGAGAAGTAGTTTCAAAACTTTCAATTTTTTATGCAGTATGTAGCTATTTATTTGTTCTAAAATCCATACTCTTACTGGCAGACTATTCTCAGACCTTGTAACCTTGTATGACTCTTACATAAACAAAGTTGTAGCTTCTAGTAGAGACTTAACTGATTTGCTCTGCTCTTTGTGTTATAGAGGAAAATCTTGTTCTCAGATGCCGATTCTTGAAATGATGAGGGTTTGTCGATCCCATAAATCACCTTCTTTCAAGGCTGGATCAGATATTCAAACAAGGTTATGAACCTCCTTACTTGTACAGTCATAATTCCAAAACAGGTCGATCAAGAGGAGTTAAGTCCCTGCCCTGTATAATTTATAAACATGAAGCTGAGTAACCTTGGATGACTAAATTAAACTCTAAAATAATAATGAAAAGCTTAGCTTTATTTTAGCAAACTGGTATTACAAGTTTCATGACATAAATGTTAATTATCAATATCTTTGGCACTAGAAAATGGATTTTCTCTGCACAAAGTCCATTTCTTGGCAGAGGATACATTGGGAACTATCAATATAAAAGGATTAATGTGGAGACATGAAGAATAATAAAACATTAAGGATGTTATCTAACTATTTCAAATAGAGAGAAAGAGGTACATGTCTACCTATAATATGAGTTTTAGGATCAGCGGGCTCAGTTGTTTACAGATTCTGAATGATGCTTTGTTTTGATTCTTGTGAAAGCTTCCTTATTTATTTTCGTGGCCCAGGATTGTCTCCCTGGTTTCCCTGTTTATATATTATATAATAAGCATGTTAATCAAGGGTGATCATGTTAGGTTCTTTTCATCCATGGTTTAAAACAATTAGAGAAACTCTTTCTTTTCCCCCCCTTAGCTTAGTCTGCAGAAAAATTCACAAGATGAAATAAGCTCTGTGTGGGTTTTTCCCATGTAGAGCAGTGAAATTGTTTTTGTTTTTCTATTTGTTTTTCTATTTCATATTTCTGTACATGTTAATTTATTTTTATTCCTAAACCATTCCATAAGTTCCTATATTTAAATATAATTTGAAAGTCAGAGTCACTCTAGGCAAAAATTAGAATTAAATTCTTTATTAGAAGTACATCATTAAGCATAAAGAATGAGGAGTACTTGTGGCACCTTAGAGACTAACAAATTTAATAGCTCTGTAAAGGCAAAAAGGGAAAGGGCATGGGTGGAAATGAAAAAGTGCAGGCATTTGAAGAGGGATTTCACTGGAGAGAGGATGAGGTTAGGAGATGGTAGCACACATTTAAAAAAAATTCATATTGCTTGTGTTTCAGGCAAAGATTAGGCATTTATTTACCTTTAAAATACATTTTTAACTGGATTTTCAAAACAGTTGCTCTCAGAAACCACTGTGTAACTTAACCCCCTTAATTTAATTGTCTAGTAATTGATAGAATTAGAAACCACAGATATTAAGAAAGATTACACCAGAGGTTATCAAGGTAATTCACTGGACTGCATTTCTGGCATCTTTTGGATGATGCTGCAGAATATTTGGGGCACGGGACCATTGTTTTGTTAGACAGTGCCTAGAACAATGAGGCCCTGAACCCTGATTGGTACAAATCATAATAGAAAGAACTGGGTGGAAATTGCTGAAGGGCCCGATCTTGCTCTAATTGAAGTCAATGGAAAAAATTCCATTGATTTCAATGGTGTAGAATTGAACCACAAAGGAGGCAGTTGGGGGAGGGATACCGCTGGGATAGGTTTACAGAAGGACAAGTGGCATTTGGGACTTCAGACACCTTGCAGAGCCAGAATGAAATGACATACACAGAAGCAAAGACAGAGGAGAGGGAGAAGCCCTTCCTTTTGGTGAAGCTGTTAACAGCTGGGAGGTCCAGATATGTGAGCCACACTCAACAAAGTGAACATGTACAAGCACCGGGGCCAGAGTTTATTGTTTCCTGAATACTTTAAACAGGATCATTACATGCTGAAATAGATGAGTATTGCTAGAGTTATGAAGGCAAAATTGTCCTGTTAGATTGCACCTGGGGAAATCTGGGTTTTGTTTTATCTGTTGGTTTTATGGTTACTGTATATTTTGTTCCTGTCCTCTTTATAAAGTGCTGCTGATTTTTTTATATTGTTCCTTATTCATTTGATGCCAGGGCCTTATTATATCCCGTTGTTGTTTTTAGGCTAGTCTTGTGGAGTATGAAATATAATTAAAAGGCCACATTTTCAAAGGATCCTCCTCTATTCAGGCGTGTAGAAGTTTTCATGCAAATAGCAGCATGTGCATGTTTCAGGTAACAGCAGATGCATGCACAGGTGATAGATTCAGACTTGCAGTGCTCAGAAAGTGTGCATACAGATATTTGCATGGATTTAAATAGAGGCCACTTTTTGAAAACGTGTCAAAAAATATCAGTAAGTTAGGCCAACTTATAACTAGGTTACATTTAAATAGCTACATAAGTGGGATCAGGGAGATCTACTTTATCCTGAGCTGTTACAATTGAAAAGTGCTGGGTCACTTTAATAATTTCAAACCCCTATAAAGAACCCCTTGTTATGGCAGGAGTCTTGTAGGTGATGTATGTGATGATGAATATGCCAGAAAAATTCCAAGATATCGTGTGTAATTGAGCAAAACCCCAGGTTTAATGGAACTGAAAAGTACTTGTGTCACAGATGTAGGCAATTACTGTTCATAAAGGGGCACCGGCAACTTGAAAATCATTTCAATCAGAAAATGCTGCATCTACTATTGTTACAATTAGCCACGGAGGTTGCTGTCACTGAAAGGGATTAATGAAAAAATAACATTTTCATCTCTTGTTTTCATTTGTTTGCTGTGTGCATTTGGCAGGTCTCTGTGTAATAGTCCTTGTGTGATGGTGCCTGCCCTTCCCTATGCTACTGAAGAATGTGCTGATCAGTACTGTGGTAGCAGAACTGAAACTGAAAAGGTAGCAGGCAGGACTATGCACAAAGAGAAAAGGGATGTAGACCTGCCCTTTGTACCCTGCAGGACCTGTGGTCACAGGCCCTTCCTAATTTGGGGGGAACCAAGGAATATAAAAAGTAATCTCTTGTAAATTGAACCAATGTTGTCTGACTGCTAGAGTTGGAATCTGGATACTAATTTTTCCTAATGATTGTAAGTTATTTACAGTCACCTGGCTGGCCTTTGAGGACTGACAAATCACAGCCAGAAGCTCTTTGATTTTTGGGAAGGCCCCAGATCATTTTGCAGCTGGAGTGGGCAGCACCACTCAGGCTACCGTTGATACACTAGGACCATCACAAGTTCTTCTGCTGAGCATCCAGCATGACGTTTGACCACAAAAAGGGGCAGACAAATAGAAGAGGCAACATGGTATGTAGTGGGCTCAGGGATGAGAACAAGAGACTAATCCTAGCATTGACACTGGCTCCCACTGTGGCCCTGGTCAAGTCACATAGGCCAAAATTTCCATACATGAGTGCCTATAGTTATGTACCTAAATCATTGACTTTAATAGGGTATTAGAGCAGTGGAAGCTACTCCAGCCATTGATCTTTTCCCATTTTGCATACTGAGGAGGGGGAGTGCTTCCTTGTGTCCCCCCTTGCAAGGTTTCCCAGCACCCACGAGTTACTCATGTGGGTATTGAACATAAAATTTTCCCCATGCAAAAATACATTTTGTTTTCAAACAATCCAAGGACTTAGTTGACACGGAGAATTTTTTTAGAAAAAGGGCAAAATAGCTTGACATTTCAAAAGAAATCACTGTTTAATTTTCTTTATAGTTCAAACATTATTTTAAAGGAGTTGAACTCAGATGTTCCTGAGGTTTAACAATGACTTGTATACATAGCTCCCAGAATGGAACCTGTGCAAACAAAAAATAAACAATAATAGTGTCTTTTAAATTCACTGTATTTTTAAAGACACACAGAGGAGAATCAGCCAGGCTGATTCATTGTATTTTCCCTGTGCTGATGAAGGAATTAGAGACAATAACAGAGCTTGACAAAACCAGCTAAAGCCACTAAACCAACTGGAGGGTTAAATCTATCAATCAGCAGTAAATATGAAATATAGGGGTGGGATCAGGGCGATGCCCTGGGAGAAGCCCAGAGAACTCCTCTTCCCCAAATGTCAGAAGAGGGAAGGTGCTGGGATTTTTATCAGACTGCCCTCCCTGAGTCCTATTTAGAGATTCAGGTTCTTTAACTGTTAGGTGTCTGAAACGTTTAAAACATTGCCCTCCTATAGCTGCTGGAAGGAAAAGGAGCTTTCTCATCTCCTCCTGCAATACCTGATTTTTGCTGTGTGAGGGGGTTTCCAATATTCTTTCACTCTACCATACGCCTTGGCTGTTATGAAGAGGATGTTGGTAAAGATTTCTCGTCCCCCCAGCCTCTCCTCTTCAGTCTTCCTCCCCTTTTCAGAACTCTAGTGCCTGCTTTTGAGGCCTCTCATAGCTTTCCCCAGCAGCAGCATGAAATCTAAATGTTACACTGTTGTCCACAATGTTCTGAATAGGAACTATGAGGCTGACCAATCTTCTTAATTTCCTTTTCCTGGCAAATTTGTGAGCAGCAGAAGCTGAGGCACTGGAGCTGCCTGCAGACTCAGGACAATATCATTTTACATTTAGGTCACAGATTGAAGGTTCTTTACATACACAAGAGTTCAAGATATTTTTTAAAATATGATCT
This sequence comes from Mauremys reevesii, assembly GCF_016161935.1. Lineage (NCBI taxonomy): Eukaryota > Metazoa > Chordata > Testudines > Geoemydidae > Mauremys > Mauremys reevesii. The sequence goes on along the minus strand of NW_024100888.1, from coordinate 159,205 downwards.
TAAATTCTGCAGAAATTGTTGCTTTAAGTCCTCACACTCAGCCTGGAAAACTTCTCACTCATCGGTCAGGAATGGCTGAGTGGGCTTTTCATGTTCTATTTGGATCAGGCCTGATGTTTTTATTTTTTAAATGACAGCAATGTTTTTAAGTAACACAATTTATATTGATTCGATATTTTGAGAAAACAAACAAACAAACAAAACATTATAGCTGTCCCAAGTTTGCATAGTGCAATGCTTGAATTTACATGAAGAGAAAGTAGAGAGTAAGTAGTAAAGTTCTTCCAATTTTAAACTAGATGTATATTAAATTGAATCTGTGCTAATTAATCAGATGCATAAAGAGTATTTAAGACAACAGCTCAGCCCCTCTCACCCACCCTCTCTCCATCACCATTGTCAACTTTCTCTGGATGTGTTTTTATGGATAAACTGAACTGATCTGACTGGCTGAATCAAACAATAAGTTGTTCTAAACGAATCACGATGCTTCAGGTCAATAACTGTTTGGGAAACATCTGTTACTTTACTGCTTCAACATTCAGCTGAGAAAATTATTAGATATATATTCTGATAATTTGAACAGAAACAAAGTCATCGTAACAGAACATTGAGAGAGGATCAAAGCCTAAGGTTTTGAAAATAAATACCACACGTCAACATTTTTTCCATAAATGCTTCGGCAGCGGGACCATTATCCTAAGATAACATTCTCCAGCAGAGAGATGATCTCTTAATTAGAGCAATATGTAAACTACTTTAGGATGCTTGATATAAATCCTGCAAACTGATTCATTGATACTTTTACTAAGATGAATTTTGATATCATGGGACGAAATCCTGGCCCTATTGTAGTTTATAGAACGAGGAGTACTCGTGTCACCTTAGAGACTAACACATTTATTTGGGCATAAGCTTTCATGGGCTAAAACCCACTTCATCAGATGCATGCAGTGGAAAATACAGTAAGAAGATATATATACAGAGAACATGAAAAAATGGGGGTTGCCATACCAACTCTAACAAGATTAATCAATTAAGGTGGGATATTATCAGCAGGAGAAAAAAACTTTTTGTAGTGATAATCAGGATAGCAAACAGTTGACAAGAAGGTGTGAGTAACACTAGGGGAAAAATTAGCATGGGGAAATTTTTTTGGAAAAGTTATTTTGTTGAAGAATTGCGACTTTTAGGTCTGTAATCAAGCGTCCAGGGAGGTTGAAGTGTTCTCCGACTGGTTTTTGAATGTTATAATTCTTGACGTCTGATTTGTGTCCTTTTATTCTTTTATGTAGAGACTGTCTGGGTTGGCCAATGTATAGGGCAGAGGGGCATTGCTGGCACATGATGGCATATATCACGTTGGTAGATGTGCAGGTGAAGGAGCCCCTGATGGTGGGGCTGATGTGATTAGGTCCTATGATGGTGTCCCCTGAATAGATATGTGGACTGAGTTGGCAACTGGCTTTGTTGCAAGGATAGGTTCCTTGGTTATTATTGTTGTTGTGTGGTGTGTGCTTGCTTCAGGTTGGGGGGCTGTCTGTAAGCGAGGACTGTCCTGTCTCCCAAGGTCTGTGAGAGTGAGGGATCATCCTTCAGGATAGGTTGTAGATCCTTGATGATGCGCTGGAGAGGTTTTAGTTGGGGGCTGAAGGTGACGGCTAGTGGCGTTCTGTTATTTTCTTTGTTGGGCCTGTCCTGTGGTAGGTCACTTCAGGGTACTCTTCTGGCTCTGGAGCACCTGGCATTGGCCACTGTCGGTAGACAGATACTGGGCTAGATGGACCTTTGGTCTGAGCCGGTACGGCCGTTCTTATGTTCTTATACTTGGGGAAAATGACTAGCAACCTGGCTACCATGGCATGAGCTACCTTTGACAACTGATTGCCTCCTTATTACCAGAACATCATTACAGAAAGGAAGCTTGTAATGAAACAGGGCCAGATGTGGATAGCCGCGATAGCCTCCTGCTGTGCTCATTTGGGTTTGTACTGTAGTACGGTGCAGTGTTTCTTTACAAAGGGCAATTGTTTGCTACTTTCCTTAGTAGGGACTAGGTGAAAATAAGATGAAAAATTCCACTTTTTTGTTGGATATTGTTTATCTGCTCCTTGCACATTCAGGGTAATAGCTTAGAACTTTCACTGAAACTGAAGTTGCATAAAATGAGTTTTGTTTTAATACAGTTTAATTTAATTACTTTCAATTCTCTGATAAACACAGCATTGAGTGGTGAAAAAGGGACTGTCACAAAGATAAGAATGGCAATAAAATATATACTGAAAACAACAGATGAGTAAGAGCTTCATTGTTTAAACAGTACATAGAAAGAAAAAACTATTATATATTAAGAAAAAAATAGGGAAATTAACAAACCAAAAAAACCTTCATTTAACGTTACTTACGTTTGCTTTCATCAATAAAATAAACCATAAAATAATTAGGAAATACAAAGTCAAGATTTTCAAAAACGATTAAAAGGTTACGAAATTTTACGTTCTCTTGTTAGCAAATGTCCAAATAAGTGTTGCCCTGGGCACCCTTAATTCAGTCCTCTTGTGCATTTCCATGATGATGCAGACTTTCATTACCTGATCCCAGGAAGAAGATCAGCAGGAAGAAATGGAATAAGAGGAAAGAGAAGATGAGAAAAGAGGAAAGGAGGAAGAGGGAAGCCCAAAAGGACAAATTTCAAACACCCGCAGCGAGTCACAGATTCATAAATTCCAAGGCCAAAAGGAACCACTCTGGTCTGACTTTCTATTTAACATCGGCCATTGAATTTCCCTGAAAATAATTCCCACAGAAATTAAAGCAGATTGTTTAGAAAATCACACAATCTTGATTTTTTTAAAAAAAGGCCAGTTGTGGAGGATCCACAGGCAGTCGGGGGCAGAGAATTCACCCCAAGGCCACGCTTGTGAGTCTGTATCATAACACGCATGCACAACAGCACTGCACAAAGTTTATAAACGTCACCTTAACTCTGATGGTTCCTAACGTTTAAAGGCCCCCAGGGGTGCAACTTGGAGCTGGGGTACCGCTGAGCTCTCTGTCTCCCCAGCCTGGGCTCCCTCTCACACTGCTGCTGGGAGAAGATGCAGCTCGCTCCCGTCCCTGCACTCACACAAACCTTTGCACAGGCAGGGACACACCCAGCTGCAGGGACCAGGAAGCTTCTCCCCAGCTCCCCAGCCTAGGTCCCCAGTGCTGCAGCGTCTTGCCCTGGCCAAAAGCCTGACGGGATCACTTTATTACCCAGTCTGCTCCTCCCTCCAAGTGGAGAGGATCATGCACCAGTCTCTGGTCCTGAGCAGGTGCCCCAACCACATCTAGCAAAATGAAGAGTTTTAGGGGGAAATAGAACACACATTGATTAACTATGCAAAGATAGGCTTGAAGGGATTGTAAGCAATGAGCGCACAGCTCAATGCAGGTTACCCAAGAACTGAACCAAAAGAACCCTCTGCTTTGGCCTCAGCGGCAGATCTGGGGCGGTGAGAGCTGAATTCCAGACTCACTTTCCTGCTCAGCCGCAGCTCTTTCCCCCAGGTCTCTCCCCTCGCCGGCAGGCTCCAGCTCAGCGGCTGGCTCCAGCCACCGCAAAGAGTCCGAACCCTCCCTGCCCCCCAGAGCTGGGCACAAAGGGGGCTAATGCAGATCTCTCCCCCATACAGACCCGGCTGGGGCAGCAGCAGCAGCAGCCCAGGCACCCACCGGCCCCCCAGCAGCCCGCACACTCCAAATGCCCTGCACCGCACACACCCGCCAGCCTCACAGCTCCTCCCCACCCTCCCATGGTCTCATGGGCTCATAGACTCATAGACTCGAAGGTCAGAAGGGACCATAATGATCATCTAGTCCCACCTCCTTCACAACGCAGGCCACACAATCTCACCCATCCACTTCTATAGCAAACCCCTAACCTATGTCTGACTTACTGAGCTCCTCAAATTGTGCTTTGAAGACCTCAAGCTGCAGAGAATCCTCTAGCAAGTGACCAGTGCCCCATGCTGCAGAGGAAGGCGAGAAACCTCCAGGGCCTCTGCCAATCTGCCCTGGAGGAAAATTCCTTCCCGACCCCAAAGATGCTGATCACTTAAACCCTTAGCATGTGGGCAAGACTCACCAGCCAGCACCCACGAGAGAATTCTCTGCAGTAACTCACATCCCAACCCATCTAACATCCCATCCAGACCACTGGGCATACTTACCTGCTGAGAATCAAAGATCAATTGCCAAATTCATTGCCAAAATTAGGCTAGCCCATCATACCATCCCCTCCATAAACGTATTAAGCGTAGTCTTGAAGCCAGATATGTCTTTTGCCCCCAATACTCCCCTTGGAAGGCAAGTCTAAACTCCCTAGTGTCCACTTGATAGCCACTGGTTCTTCTTCTTCTGCACAGCATCGCTCGTGGAGAACAAGGACCTGCACATCTACAGTCGTACTCTATCTTTGTTTCAAGAATGAAAACAAACTACCGCCTCAGAGGATCGGAACGGATTTCAGCTGATGGACAGCTTTGCTCAGTGTTTGTACATTTTAACAGGAATATATTGAATGATTAAATTCATTTCACGTCCCCGTTCAGCGGAACTCCTGAACATACAGGAGATGGATATGAAAATATAGATCAATTAAAAAAGAGGACATGTAAGAGAGCAGCTGGACTTGAACCAGAAACCTCTCGATCTGCCCTCAAATGCACCACCACTGAGTTCCCTGAGGCAGCTGAGTGTTGGAGCCAGTGATCTTGAAGAGTATGAAGGGGACACTTATTTCAAAGAGCTTCTCTTCCATTCCCAGACATGAGTGGTTTTAAAAATGGAGTTTCATTCCATTTTCTATGTGCATGTAAACACCAGAGCTTGCACAATCCCCACAATTGCTCAGTCTCACCAGACCACAATAACTTTGGAGGCCCCACACCCAGCTACCCAGCTCTGTGGCCTTTAAATTCTTCAGCAGTTCTCCAATGCCTTAAAGCCACAGGGCACAGCATGGAATTTGACCCCATTAATCCTAAATCAATTTGGATGAAAAATCTTTGCAAAAATATTTTGTTTTCCAAACCAAAAGCATCTCCCGTTTGTGGCGTCCCCTTAAACTGTCTCTTCGCACACAAAGAGGAGACACTTTAATTTGGAAACGAGATAAGATGCTTCAGTCAGGGTAAGCAGTTGCTCCCCTTCATGATTGAAAGATCATAAAATGCCAGTAAAATTGACTTTCAGCCCTTACACAGCAGACCCCACTGACGACATCTTCCCGGGGCCGGGTGGAGCCAGCTCACCTTATCAAACCTTCCCATATCTGGGGGAACGGGAAAGTGCGAGGCTGCAGCGCCACCTAGCGGCCACAGGACAAATCGCCGGCTGCAGCACCTGTGGGCACTGGGAGTTCGCTTAACATGGAAAGCTGCCTAATGCAAGGTTGGCAAAACGGGGGTCTGCTGCACGACATCATCATCTGCAATGACTCAACCCGATAGGACACCTCCAGTGCTATGCTGCTACTAGTGACCCTCTCAAACAGGTCCCCACAGCTCCCCAGCCTCCCCCCACCAGGAGGCAGCTAGGAGAGGCTTGTTACACTGCTCTACAGCCAAAATGCTTCTGAAATAAATGGAGTCCAACTTTACTAATTCTGGGTCACTGAGAACGAAAATGATGCTTAAAATTCTTGATTGGCTCTAGTTTTCAAGATATGCTATTGAGTCAGTATTTATGACCCTTGACTTGGGAATGGCGGAGGATAAGTGAGTTATAAAGGGACGGGATCTCAATTTAAACCAGTAATGACTATAATACATCTTTGACTGGATCTATGAATAAATCTATGAATGGCTTTGGACAGTACTTGCTTTTTAGGCAAAACAATGAAGGATACAATCTGAAGCTGGTATTGCCTCATACATGATATGAATTGCATCATGTTATTCCTAGAAGTCATGGATGATGCAATCATAATGAAGCTGAACCAATTGCCCTATATCAGCTCTAGAAATCATACAGTGTCTTGCTCTCTTATTTGTCAGTGTTTGATTTTGCAAAGGGACCCATTTCTCTTTAGCCAAAGTGAGCAGAGATGCCTCGTACTTGTGTGAACAGTGCAGATAACTTGTGCTATGTTTGTGGTGAAGTGACTTTTACATCACAAAAGTGCAGTATAAACACTATGGTTAAGAAAGCCTATCACTTTTCTTTTGGCTGCAAAATTGGAGATCAGGTGTGTGTTGGAAGCAATGAGTGTGGCAATCTCAGTGAACCGACGGAGGGTGACGGTGGTCAGAGACAGACAACGGAAGATTAAAGGGGCAACGATGGGCATAACGATGATGATTGTGTTGTATTTCATTCCTTAGATCTGGTGCCAGCGCCCGTCCCTTTAGCCTTGTAGTTTACCAAGAGTAAAACTAAATATCTGTTGAGATACAAGGGAGAGTCTGTGTCCATTCCTGCTAGCTGCACAGGGGTTTGATGTTGCTGCTTTCAATCCTCCGGCTCTGCCGAGACAAGGAACAATTCAGGCGGTCACTGAACTGAAGGAGGGAGATGATTTTCTGACAGGGAGGGACGGCTCCTCTTAAAGGTGTTTGGCAGGCAGCCTCCTTCCCAGGTCTGTCCCGACAACACCCAGTTGAAAAGGGACCCTCCCCAGCCCTCCTCAGCCCGGTGAAAACGAGCGAGTGAGTGAGCGTGGGGGAGAGCGAGCGACGGAGGGAGATGGATTGAGCGGGCCAGGACCTCGGTGAAGGGGCAGGATGAGGGTGTTCAGTTTTGTTGGGTCAGAAAGTTGGCAACCCCAGATCCAGGGGAAACCACTCAAACACCCAACGAGTCTGGCCAGGGGCAGGACATCAGCTTTGAGGAGGGATGGGTGTGGCAGTGACATCACAAAGGCCTTTTGCAGGAACTCGGCCTATTGGGCAAAGGTGGTGGGGAGGGGGTGACCTCACAGAGAGACCCCGACATCAGCCGGGCAGGACAGAGGTGCAGGGCCAGGCCAGTCTCTGAGACCTCCCGGCTTTGCTGCCGCAAGTCTCCTTCGCGAGGTCTCTCTTCGAGGGCTGAGAGAGAATTAGGATTCACGGATGTGAGCATGAGGAGGAACCTCTGTGGAGTTTTCTCCTTTCCTCCCACTGATTGTGCTGAAAACAAACTTCCCTTTGAGAAGGTAAGAGGCTCAGAGAGGTTTGGAACCTGTTCAGTCTGATCCACCTGGTGCAGGCAGCATTCTAGGCTCAGTCAGCACTGGCTTCAGGTGGCAGAATTTGATTTCCTACCTAAGGTTTGATGGTTGGAATCCCTGGGGACATTGGGGTTTGTCCTTTTTGGTTTCCCTTTTCCTCTTTCCTCCCTCCTTTCGCCTCTTGCTTCTTTTTTCCCTTTTCCCAGCTTCCGTCCCTCTAACAAGGAGGGACGTGTCTGGAGTGCGGGCAGGGGAGGGGTATTGCTCTCATTGCAGAGGTCCTCACCAAGAGGTGGGGCTGGATCTGAGAGTGATCCCGTCTGATGGTGACCTGGGCTGTCCTTTGGGACATCTGGTGAGACCTCTCAGCCTCCCGGCCCTCAGAGTCTCAGTGCTGATTGGCCGAGCAGGGGGCTATCGAGAGCGAGGAGACCCAGGTCCTTTTGGTCTTTTTACAAATCAGGCAAAGAAGTCACAACCAATCCAATGTACGGGATTAATCTTGCTGCTTCTCTCCATTAATTGTCTCTTAGCAGGTGATGATTTCCTCTAATGTTCTAGGTCTTCTAAAATCCTTGCTGAATAATTACTATGAACCACTGTTGGTCTGTAGCTCACTTGAGAGCACTTTATTCTGATCAGTCAACGTATGAAATTCAAGATATGAGAGAGAGGTTGAAAGTCAGGAGCAGTATTTCCTCTAATTTGTTATGTCCGTGTGCGGAATGAATTTTGTTGTGTGCACCAATACGGAGGTGAGGTGTGACACCTCACCTGGCTATTGGTGCTCATTCCAAACTTCATTCTGCACATGGATGGTGTGTGACGGGGTGAGGCTGAAGGGTTAGGAGGGTGGAGGGGGGCTCAGGAAGGGCAGAGGTTGGGGTGCCAGGGCTCCGGCTGGGGGTGCAGTCTCTGGGGTGGGGTTGGGGATGAGAGGCTCAGGGCTGGAGCAAAGGGTTGGGGTGCAGGGGTGTGAGGGCTCCGGCTAGGGATGCGGGCTCTGGGTTGGGGCTGGGAATAAGGGGCTTGGGATGCAGGTTGCCCCAGGGAGAGAGAACTGGTTAAAGGACAGGGAACAAAGGGTAGGAATTAATGGTAAATTCTCAGAATGGAGAGGGGTAACTAGTGGTGTTCCCCAAGGGTCAGTCCTAGGACCAATCCTATTCAATTTATTCATAAATGATCTGGAGAAAGGGGTAAACAGTGAGGTGGCAAAGTTTGCAGATGACACTAAACTACTCAAGATAGTTAAGACCAAAGCAGATTGTGAAGAACTTCAAAAAGATCTCACAAAACTAAGTGATTGGGCAACAAAATGGCAAATGAAATTTAATGTGGATAAATGTAAAGTAATGCACATTGGAAAAAATAACCCCAACTATACATACAACATGATGGGGGCTAATTTAGCTACAACGAGTCAGGAAAAAGATCTTGGAGTTATCGTGGATAGTTCTCTGAAGATGTCCACGCAGTGTGCAGAGGCGGTCAAAAAAGCAAACAGGATGTTAGGAATAATTAAAAAGGGGATAGAGAATAAGACTGAGAATATATTATTACCCTTATATAAATCCATGGTACGCCCACATCTCGAATACTGTGTACAGATGTGGTCTCCTCACCTCAAAAAAGATATTCTAGCACTAGAAAAGGTTCAGAAAAGAGCAACTAAAATGATTAGGGGTTTAGAGAGGGTCCCATATGAGGAAAGATTAAAGAGGCTAGGACTCTTCAGTTTGGAAAAGAGGAGACTAAGGGGGGACATGATAGAGGTATATAAAATCATGAGTGATGTTGAGAAAGTGGATAAGGAAAAGTTATTTACTTATTCCCATAATACAAGAACTAGGGGTCACCAAATGAAATTAATAGGCAGCAGGTTTAAAACAAATAAAAGGAAGTTCTTCTTCACGCAGCGCACAGTCAACTTGTGGAACTCCTTACCTGAGGAGGTTGTGAAGGCTAGGACTATAACAATGTTTAAAAGGGGACTGGATAAATTCATGGTGGCTAAGTCCATAAATGGGCTATTAACCAGGATGGGTAAGAATGGTGTCCCTAGCCTCTGTTCGTCAGAGGATGGAGATGGATGGCAGGAGAGAGATCACTTGATCATTGCCTGTTAGGTTCACTCCCTCAGGGGCACCTGGCATTGGCCACTGTCGGTAGACAGATACTGGGCTAGATGGACCTTTGGTCTGACCCGGTAGGGCCTTTCTTATGTTATGTTCTTATGTTCTAACTCCCCTGCAGCTCTCTCTCACCACAGCAGATCAGGGTCAGGTGAGAGGGCACCTGTCTCCTGGCCACAGCAGCGCTGGTGGGGCTGGGCTGGGTCGGGTTGGGGCAGGGGGAGGGAACAGGATTTATTTTTCCTAAGTCAAAAGGGGGAAGGGAAGGAGTTATGCTCAGTTTTTCCCTTATAAACTTAAGTCCTGTCTAACCCACAGGACACTTTGGGAATAAGATACCATGTTTTGTGGTGACATCACAAGAGCAGAGGATGTGAGAACTACAGCAACAGAGATGGCAGGGAGGTTAGAATCAGATTGTTTCAAATGCTGACATTTAACAGCAACACTTAGCTAACACAATGGAGAAAGGAATTCTCTGCTAAAGATTCAACCTGCCCCTTTGGCCAACTCCACCCCTTCCCTGTCCGGAGTGTGCTCAGAACACCTCTCCCACCAGCCCCCCACCCCCACAAGCCCTCAGCTGGGCACCCAGCACAAAGCAAGGGAGGGGGTTGCTTGGCTTGTTTTACTTTTTACTTTTCAAAAGGCTTTTTAAAAAGCATTTTCTGCCCCTGTTCCCCATGGTGAGGAAGCAGATGGTTAGTTAAACAAAAGTTAAACAAAAGTTAAAAGGTAGAGTGACTAAAATGAAATCCCTGCAAGTTGCGTGGGCCCTTTTTAAAGACACCATAATAGAGGCCCAACTTCAATGTATACCCAAAATTAAGAAACACAGTAAAAGAACTAAAAAAGAGCCATCGTGGCTTAACAACCATGTAAAAGAAGCAGTGAGAGATAAAAAGACTTCCTTTAAAAAGTGGAAGTCAAATCCTAGTGAGGCAAATAGAAAGGAGCATAAACACTGCCAACTTAAGTGCAAGAGTGTAATAAGAAAAGCCAAAGAGGAGTTTGAAGAACGGCTAGCCAAAAACTCCAAAGGTAATAACAAATGTTTTTTAAGTACATCAGAAGCAGGAAGCCTGCTAAACAACCATTGGGGCCCCTTGACGATCAAAATACAAAAGGAGCGCTTAAAGACGGTAAAGTCATTGCGGAGAAACTAAATGAATTCTTTGCTTCAGTCTTCACGGCTGAGGATGTTAGGGAGATTCCCAAACCTGAGCTGGCTTTTGTAGGTGACAAATCTGAGGAACTGTCACAGATTGAAGTGTCACTAGAGGAGGTTTTGGAATTAATTGATAAACTCAACATTAACAAGTCACCGGGACCAGATGGCATTCACCCAAGAGTTCTGAAAGAACTCAAATGTGAAGTTGCGGAACTATTAACTAAGGTTTGTAACCTGTCCTTTAAATCGGCTTCGGTACCCAATGATTGGAAATTAGTTAATGTAACGCCAATATTTAAAAAGGGCTCTAGAGGTGATCCCGGCAATTACAGACCGGTAAGTCTAATGTCGGTACGGGGCAAATTAGTTGAAACAATAGTTAAGAATAAAATTGTCAGACACATAGAAAAACATAAATTATTGAGCAGTAGTCAACATGGTTTCTGTAAAGGGAAATCGTGTCTTACTAATCTCTTAGAGTTCTTTGAAGGGGTCAACAAACATGTGGACAAGGGGGATCCGGTGGACATAGTGTACTTGGAATTCCAGAAAGCCTTTGACAAGGTCCCTCACCAAAGGCTCTTACTAAATTAAGTTGTCATGGGATAAAAGGGAAGGTCCTTTCATGGATTGAGAACTGGTTAAAAGACAGGGAACAAAGGGTAGGAATTAATGGTAAATTCTCAGAATGGAGAGGGGTAACTAGTGGTGTTCCCCAAGGGTCAGTCCTAGGACCAATCCTATTCAATTTATTCATAAATGATCTGGAGAAAGGGGTAAACAGTGAGGTGGCAAAGTTTGCAGATGATACTAAACTACTCAAGATAGTTAAGACCAAAGCAGATTGTGAAGAACTTCAAAAAGCTCTCACAAAACTAAGTGATTGGGCAACAAAATGGCAAATGAAATTTAATGTGGATAAATGTAAAGTAATGCACATTGGGAAAAATAACCCCAAATATACATACAATATGATGGGGGCTAATTTAGCTACAACGAGTCAGGAAAAAGATCTTGGAGTCATTGTGGATAGTTCTCTGAAGATGTCCACGCAGTGTGCAGAGGCGATCAAAAAAGCAAACAGGATGTTAGGAATCGTTAAAAAGGGGATAGAGAACAAGACAGAGAATATAGTATTGCTCTTATATAAATCCATGGTATGCCCACATCTCGAATACTGTGTACAGATGTGGTCTCACCTCAAAAAAGATATTCTAGCACTAGAAAAGGTTCAAAAAAGGGCAACTAATATGATTAGGGGTTTGGAGAGGGTCCCATACGAGGAAAGATTAAAGAGGCTAGGACTCTTCAGCTTGGAAAAGAGGAGACTAAGGGGGGATATGACAGAGGTATATAAAGTCATGAGTGACATTGAGAAAGTGGATAAGGAAAAGTTATTTACTTATTCCCATAATACAAGAACTAGAGGTCACCAAATGAAATTAATAGGCAGCAGGTTTAAAACAAATAAAAGGAAGTTCTTCTTCATGCAGTGCACAGTCAACTTGTGGAACTCCTTACCTGAGGAGGTTGTGAAGGCTAGGACTATAACAATGTTTAAAAGGGAACTGGATAAATTCATTGTGGCTAAGTCCATAAATGGCTATTAGCCAGGATGGGTAAGAATGGTGTCCCTAGCCTCTGTTTGTCAGAGGGTGGAGATGGATGGCAGGAGGAAGATCACTTGATCATTGCCTGTTAGGTTCACTCCCTCTGGGGCACCTGGCATTGGCCACTGTCGGTAGACAGATACTGGGCTAGATGGACCTTTGGTCTGACCCGGTACGGCCTTTCTTATGTTCTTATGTTTTCCACTGCCCAGGAGACCCAGCCAGGGACTGATGTGCTGGAGATATGTTGGGAAAAGGAACTGTCTGAATTGCCAAGGCAGGAAGCCAACAATCTACAGCAACATCATTAACCACAAACTCACTCTAACCATGCTCCAGCCAGAAGGGAAATGGGCAGGAATTCTTGCTGTTCAGACATGGCCACACATACAGAGATGCACAGCAGTGAGGGGCTGGGCAAGCTGGTCTGAGCGAACACTTGGAAATGATCCTTCCGTTAGAACAGAACCAGAGTGTAGAAAGGTCCCTGTGTTAAGTGGTTGAGGCTGAGGCCTTAGGAAGCTGGCCTACGATACCATAGGGATCTTTCTGTGAAGGTTTGATTCTTGCCAGCTAGGGGAAGCTGGTGTGTGGTGTCTTTGTGGCTGCACTTTCAGTGATGCAGGTTTCTCTATCCCATTGTTCCAGGGTCATCCTACTAGATTGCCAGCTGCTTTTCAGCTGCAGTGTGGAGACTGTTTGTGTGTGTGGAGAGACAGTGTGTGTGTGTGTTGGGGAAGAGTGAGTGTGTTGAGGTAGGTAGGAGCGGATCATTATTATCCCTACTTGAAAGAGGGAGACGCTCAGGCTGAGAAAGGAGAATTGACTTGTCTTAGGTCACAAAGCCAGTCAATGGCTGAATTGGGAATAGGACCCCCAGAGCCCTGATTTTCAAATTAACCGTCGGATCTTGAATTTCATACATTGAATGACCTCAATAAAGTGCTCTTAGATGAGCTCCAGTCCAACAAGTGTGCACAGTAATTATTCAGCCAGTATTTGAGGAGAACTGCAATGTTAGAGAGAATCATGAACTGCTCAGAGACCACTAATGCAGAGAAGCAGCAAAATTTGTCAAACATATAAGTGGTTATGACTTATTTACTTGGTCTTAAAAGAGAACAACAAGGACCTGAGTCTCCTCCCTGTCAATAACCCCCTGCTCAACCAATCAGGGTAGAGACTGAGGAGGGGAGGCTGAGGGGTCTCACCAGAGAGCTAAAAGGATGGCCCAGGTCACTGGCGGGGATCACTGCCCCAGCACTACTGCAGCTCCACAGTTTTGGGTGGACCTCCCACAGTGAGAGCTGCCGAGCACTCCCCTGCAACCACAGACACACACACACACACACACACACACACACACACACACACACCCCTCCTGGTGTTGGGAGGGGAACAGGAGAAAGGACAAAAGAAGCAAGAGAGGAAGAGAAAGGAGGGGGGGGGATGGAGGAAAAGTTGAAACAAAAAGGACAAACCCTAATGTCCCCAGTGATTCTAAGGGACAAAATCCCAGGTGTGGAATAAAATTCTGCCTCCTTAACATCATGTTTTCCATGAATTCAACTGTCACCAGAATGATCAGACCGAACAGTTTCAAACCTCGAGGAGGCTCTAACCCTCTAAACAGGGACATCTGTTTTCTAGTAAAATCACTAAAAGGAAGGAGAAAACTCAAAAGAGATTCCTCCTGGCGCTCACGTCCATGAACCCGAATACTCTCAGTCCTCAAAGAGAGACCTGGAGAAGGAGACTTGCTGAAGCAAATCCACAGGGTCTCTGAGGTTTCCCTGGCCCCTCGCCCTGTCCTGCCTGGCTGATGTCAGCATCTCTCTGTGAGGTCACCACCTCCCCACCACCTTTGACCAATAGTCTGAGGTCCTGCAAAAGGCCTTTGTGATGTCACTGCCACACCCCTCCCTTGCTGGGCTAATGTCCTGCCTCTGGCCAGGCACTTTGGAGGTTTGAGCTACTCCCTGTGGATCACCCCACTCAAGGAGCGTTCGTTCTAGGAAGCAAGCCGGCTAGACAGGAAAACATCAGATGCTGCTCCCAATGCTACACTTAATTTTTCAGAAATTAGTTGACTTTATGGCCAGAAGAGACCATTAGAGCATCTAATCTGACCCCTGCATATCACAGGCCTCCTGTATGACACAAGAGCTACTTTGGGGGTAAACACATTCCAGAAAGGCATCTAGTCTTCATGAAATGACGTCACGAGATGGAGAATGCACCAATTTCCTTGGTAGCTTGTTCCTGTGGTGAATCATCCTCACTGTTGAATATTTGTGCCTTAATTGTAATATGAATTTGTCTCTTTTCACCTTCCAGCCATTGGGTTTTTTAATGCCTTTCTCTGCTACATTAAAGAGCCCTTTAATAGCCAATCTTTTCTCTCCATTAAGGCACTTCAACGTTTCAATGAAGTCACCTTTCAATCTTCTTTTGAGAAGCTAAACAGGTTGAGCTCTTTCACTAGCTCACTAGAAGGCATTTTTCTCCAGCCCTCAGAACATTTGGTGGCTCTTTGCTGCCTCAACTCCAATTTCACACCATCTTTTTCAAATGAGGACACCAAAACTGGAGGCAGTATTCCAGTATCAGTCTCACTGATACCATGTCACCTCCTGTGACGTTATTGACATAATCTGTAACTGTATAGATCACCGTTGCGACCACTGTTCTATATTTGCAGCCAATATTGTATAAAGGTGGTCACATAAAGGGTCTATGGAGAGGTTATGATTGGCTGATTATAATTATGCTATCTCTAGATATGTATCATTTTTGTAGTTGACATTATGAATATTGGCTCTATGCTGCCTGAATTTCAAACTTGTGCTATGCTTCTGGGGAACACCCCAGCCAGACAAATTGGTGTCAGCTCTGCCTAGCCTGCTTGATGGCCCATTAAGGACCATCAGCTATACAACTGACCCATTGAGAGAAGGCAGATATGCCTTGTGGCTCAGCAAGGTGTGCAGGGACCTGCCTATGGACAGAACTCTAAGGTTTTTCTATGTCGCGTGCTGGATAGCGTGTCCTTGGGACAAAGAAAGCAAAGACCACATGGCAAGAGACTATAAAAGACTGATGCCTCATCTCCATCTGGTCTTCAGTCCTGCTTCATACCTCTGGAGGGACTTGGCTACAAACTGAAGCTCTGTACAAAGGACTGAATGGCCCATCCCAGTTGTGGATGTACTCCAGAGACTTGATTTGAACCTGCAGTTTATTCCATCACTGCTACAAGCCTGAACCAAGAACTTTGCCAAAGTACAAGTTTTGCCCAGGGCACCGTTTCCCCTAACGCTGGTCCTTGGTAACATTTCTTGATGGGGGAGGGAGGGGAGGGGAGAGAGATGAGGTGTTTTCTCTCTGTTTCTTTCCTCTCCATTTTCTGCTCCTTCCTTCAATTCCAGAAACCTCTCTCGTGGTTCAGACTGTGCAGTGACACCCTCCCCAGCCCAGGACTATGGAGTCTTTGGAGCAGAAAGATCCTAGGAGCTAAGGATGAATCCAGGGGTGAGTAGCTGGCAGGAAGGAGTCCTAGCAACTCTTCTGGGAGTGCAGGGGAGGAATGACTCCCCCTTCTCTACATTCTCCCCATGGGGCTCTGCGGAGCAGGGAGGGTTGTGTGATAAATTCCATCCAACATTCCCCTTTGATCCAAGCCGAGAGACATCTCAGCTCTGCACGATCCCCTTGGCAGCACCAAACAAGGGATGTTTTCCACTGCCCAGGAGACCCAGCCAGGGACTGATGTGCTGGAGATATGTTGGGAAAAGGGACTGTCTGAATTGCCAAAGCAGGAAGCCAACAATCTACAGCAAAATCATTAACCACAAACACACTCTAACCATGCTCCAGCCAGAAGGGAAATGGGCAGGAATTCTTGCTGTTCAGCCATGGCCACACATACAGAGATGCACAGCAGTGAGGGTGCTGGGCAAGCTGGTCTGAGCGAACACTTGGAAATGATCCTTCCGTTAGAACAGAACCAGAGTGTAGAAAGGTCCCTGTGTTAAGTGGTTGAGGCTGAGGCCTTAGGAAGCTGGCCTACGATACCACAGGAATCTTTCTGTGGAGGTTTGATTTTTGCCAGCTAGGGGAAGCTGGTGTGTGGTGTCTTTGTGGCTGCACTTTCAGTGAGGCAGGTTTCTCTATCCCATTGTTCCAGGGTCATCCTACTAGACTGCCAGCTGCTTTTCAGCTGCAGTGTGGAGACTGTTTGTGTGTGGGGAGAGACAGTGTGTGTGTGTTGGGGAAGAGTGAGTGTGTTGAGGTAGGTAGGAGCGGATCATTATTATCCCTACTTGAAAGAGGGAGACACTCAGGCTGAGAAAGGAGAATTGACTTGTCTTAGGTCACAAAGCCAGTCAATGGCTGAATTGGGAATAGGACCCCCAGAGACCTGATTTTTAAATTAACCATCGGATCTTGAAATTCATACATTGAATGACCTCAATAAAGTGCTCTTAGATGAGCTCCAGTCCAACAAGTGTGCACAGTAATTATTCAGCCAGTATTTGAGGAGAACTGCAATGTTAGAGAGAATCATGAACTGCTCAGAGACAATTAATGCAGAGAAGCAGCACAATCCATGAAACATATAACTGGTTATGACTTATTTACTTGGTCTTAAAAGAGAACAAAAAGGCCTTGAGTCTCCTCCCTGTCATTAACGCCCTGCTCAGACAATCAGGGTAGAGACTGAGGATGGAAGGCTGAGGGGTCTCACCAGAGAGCTCAAAGGATGGCCCAGGTCACTGGTGGGGATCACTGCCCCAGCACTACTACAGCTCCACAGTTTTGGGCGAGCGATTTCACCTGGACATTGCTACATCGTTCACAATCCACATGAGTGGAGACTGTTCATTGATTCATCGAAGACGAAGTCTTAAAGATGTTTTACTGCATAATGGCAATGGTTTGCCATGAATTCCACTTGGTGATGCAGTCCATAGGAAGGAAACCTAGGACAACATAAAACAACAACATGAAACCTCTCTGAGGCTCTTATCTGCTCCACAGGGACATCTGTCTTCTCATTCAATTAGCAGTGGGAAAGGGGATGCAATGTCTGCCCCCAGCCAGACCACCAACCCCATCAGACACCCTCCCCTGCTGGTGCATCAGGGTCTCCCCCAGACCGACAACAGCTATGAATTAAAACCCCACAGTGTTTGTTGGGGCTACTGGAGATGCTGAAATCTCACTCTTGTCTCTCTCCTCCTGCCTCCACCTCCAAACCAGGCACTGGGCAGTTCAGTGGGGAAGGGATGAACTGATGACAGTGGAGGAAAAAAATCAAAAACCAAAATTGAAGCCAAAAGCACAAGCTGGGCAGGCAAGGCAAATCGCAGGCTTCTGCCATAGACTAGTCCTCCCCGCTCTTCCAATAACCCACCCAAACCACGACACCACAGACCCCACATTCCTGGTGTAGCTCCACCTTCCAGTGGGGAAGTGGGGAACCAATTACTAACACACACAGCATATTCCTGAGGCGCAGTGCTGGGAGCTGGGGGGATCTGGCGGGCACCTCACTGTGGGATTCACGAGTGGCTCCGGGAGCATCCATGCAATCAAGCCGCTCCACATGCCGTTGTGCCGAGGGATAACAGCGCCTGGAGGGGTTGCTGCTGGTCACTAGCAGGGCATTGTGGGAGACAGCCCAGGCTGGAGAGGGTTCGGGGGCACCGCGGATCCCATCACAGCGTGTCCCCCCAGCACCCACAGGGAATATCGTGCCCCTAGGAGGAGCGTTTGGGCTTTGCTGTGATGTGTCACTTTCCAGCCTGTGCTCTGTCTCTTCTCCTGTGCACACCCATGTCAATCAGGCATTGCTCAGCTGGGCTCTGCAGAGACCGGCCTGGCTACACCCCGTGACGGGACTGAGGGGGGGCAGTGCTGAGCATCACAGGACCTGGTTTCAGCAGCGAGAAAATCCAGGAACAACCGAATTGTTGTTTCACCCACGAAAGCTCAGTCTGCAAAAACGTCTGTTAGTCTATAAGGTGCCACAGGATTCTTTGCTGCTTTTACAGGAACAACCCAGTGATCCACTAAGCGGAGTTAGGGGCCTGAACTCCCTGTACGATGCACGGGCGACACAGGCACCTTACAACACAACTCACAACCACCAGCTCCCCAGGCAGGGAGCCAGCCAAGCCCGCCCAGGGAGACACTGACAACGGGGAGGTGTCCTAGCCCTGCCCCTCTCTCACAGATAGGTCCTGTGCTCCCAGCACCCACCTGCCATGTGGGAGAGCCAGGTTCAATTCCCTCTGTCCAGCTGCAGAGAGTAGTTCAGGGACGTGAGTACCAAGCTCAGGGCAGACTGTTACACACCAGGGCACCCCCCATGGGGACTGGGAGCTTCCACCCCCCGAGAGCGAACTCCCCAGGCACACGAACAGCCTGAGCAGGGAGTCACAGACAGTCCCCTTGGGCACTCGGGGCTATCCTGCCACCTAGGCAAGTCAGCCTTTGGGCTAGATCTGTGCTTCAGGGAGGCCTGAGGCCACAGGCATGAGCTTGGGCTGCCAGCATCACCCCCGCCCCCCGCCACTGTCCACAAGGGAGAAAGGATTTGAACCAGGGTCCCCCATGTTTCAGGTCAGTGCACGAAGCAGTGTGCCGTGGTGGGGCTCTGTCCAGCTCTCCCTTTGAAGGGGGTTCATTGGGGCTAACTAATGAGCGCAAGTGGGGCAGGGGGATCAGCTTCCCGGTGTGTCCTAATTCCTGCCTCTCAGCTGGGTGCCTGAACTACTGGACACTGTCATCCAAATACCATTGCTAGAAATAAACAATGAAAAGGTGCAGAACTCCAGGGAGCTCAGGACAGGGAGACTAATTCAGGCAATCAGAGCAGCAGATAAGACAAATCTTGAGCTACTCTGAGGCTCCAAGCAGACATGTTACCGAGACGGAAACTGGCCAGGAATTCTTTGAAACGGCGTAAACACGTCTAAAAGTATCCGTTTGCTTTATGATGAGGGGATGGGGGGAGGGAGGTTTAAACTATTTCCCTGAATCACATCTCCCTTGGCAGCTCAGTCACCATTTCAGCTAGAGCAGAGCGGTGGAGTCTGGGCACTGGGCCACTCGGGGCCTTTAACACCACAGCCCTGGGGAGGGGGGGCTGAGATGGACCATCCTGCGAGGAACACGAGTCCTTCTACCATCCACCACACCCTAGTTTGGAACTGCTGCTGCCGGCTCACCCCATCTGTGGGAACTTCTATCCCCTCTGCCTCCCTCTAGCTGGGGGTTTTCCCTTCTGCACCTACCTGGCAGGGCAGCCCCCGTCTGAACCCCTGATCCTGTCCCAGTTTTGTCCCTCTGCCCATCCCGCCCCTCCGATTCCCCCCTTCAGGGGGATTTTCCGGCCTTTGATTGCAGGGAGCAGATTCTGATGGCGCGTAAGGGCAGCAGCTTGCAGCTGTTACTGAGCATGTGAGAAGAGCATTAGAAGAGAAGAACGGCCAGACTGGGTCAAACCAAAGCTCCATCTAGCCCAGTGTCCTGTCGGCCGATAGCGGCCGGTGCCAGGTGCCCCAGAGGGAATGAACAGACAGGAATCATCCAGGGAGCCATCCCCTGTGGCCCAATTCCCAGCTTCTGACAGACAGAGGTTAGGGGCACCATCCCTGCCCACCCTGGCCAACAGCCATTGATGGACCTGTCCTCCACAGAAACACAGAATCATAGACAATTAGGGTTGGAAGAGACCTCAGGAGGTCATCCAGCCTAAGCCCCTGCTGAAAGCAGGACCACGAATCTCTCTAGTTTCCTTTTCATCACAGGACCCTGCTCAGGAACAGTGAAGTTGCAAGATCTAACAGGAAACAGCTTCAGAAAGAAGGTCAGCTCCTCTTCCTCCTCCCCTCCCGTGGGGACGAGCAGCCCCCCAACAGCCTCTCTGCCCCGGCCTCCTTCAACCCATTGCCCCCTTCAGCCTCCCCCAACTTCCCCCATTGCTCCCTTTAGCCTCCCCCAACTTCCCCCATCACTCTCTTCAGCCTCCTCCAAACTGTTCCCTTCCCCACATCGCCCCAGTCACCTCCAGCCTCCCGTTGCCCTCTTCAGTCTCCCCCAACTCCCCCCCCCCACTGCCCCGGCTCCACCGCTCTCAGGTTCCCTTCCCCACAACCATCTGCTTCCTCACCATGGGGAACAGGAGCAGAAAATGTTTTTGAAAAAACCTTCTGCAAAGCAAAAAGTAAAACAAGCCAAGCAACCACTTCCCTGGCTTTGTGCTGGGTGCCCAGCTGTGGGCTTGTGTGCGTGTGTGTGTGCGGGGGGAGGTGGGGCTGTTCTGAGCACACTCCGGTCAGGGAAGGGGCAGAGTTGGCCAAAGGGGCAGGTTGAATCTTTAGCAGAGAATTCCTTTCTCCATTGTGTTAGCTAAGCGTTGCTGTTAAATGTCAGCCGACAAATGCAGCATTTGAAACAATCCGACTCTAAATCCCCCACCCTCTCAGTTGCTGTAGTTCTCACATCCTCTGCTCTTGTGATGTCACCACATGACATAGTGTCTTATTCCCATAGTGTCCTGTAGGTTAGACAGGAATAAGTTTATGAGGTAAAAACTGAAGCATAACTCCATCCCTTCCTCCTTTTGACTTCGGAAAAATAAATCCTGTCGCCTCCCTCAGTCCCAACGCAGCCCCACCGGCGCTGCTGCAGAGACAGGTGCCCTCTCATCTGGCCCTGAGCTGCTGTGGGGAGAGAGGGCTGGAGGGGGCAGTTTTTTCTCCCTGGGGCAACCTGCTCCCCAATCTCCTCATTCCCAGCCCCACTCCAGAGCCTGCACCCCCAGCCGGAGCCCTCACATCACTGCGCCCCAACCCCCCTCCGAGCCTCTCCCACACTCCAAACCTTTCAGCCTCACCCCTGCCACACACCATCCATGTGCAGAATGAATTTTGTAAGGAGCGCAATATGCAGGTGATGTGTCACACCTCACCTCCATATTTGTGCCCAAAACAAAATTCATTCCACACATGGACATAACAAATTAGAGGAAACACTGCTCCTGACTTTCAGCCTCTCTCTCACATCTTGAATTTCACACATTGAGTAATCAGAATAAAGTGCCCTCAAGTGAGCTAGAGACCAACAGTGGTTCATAGTAATTATTCAGCAAGTATTTTAGAAGACCTAGGACATTACTGAAAATCATGACCTGCCAAGAGACAATTAATGGAGAGAAGCAGCAAGATTAATTCCATACATTGGATTGGTTGTGACTTATTTGCCTGATTTGAAAAGAGACCAAACTGACCTGAGTCTCCTTGGTGTCGATAGCCCCCTGCTCAGCCAATCAGCACTGAGACTCTGAGGGGCAGGAGGCTGAGGGGTCTCACCAGATGTCCCAAAGGACGGCCCAGGACACCATCAGAGGGGATCACTCTCAGACCCAGACCCACCTCTTGGTGAGGACCTCCCGCAATGAGAGCAATACCCCTCCCCTGCCCGCACTCCAGACCCATCCCTCCTAGGTAGAGGGAGGGAAGCTGGAAAAGGGAAAAAAGAAGCAAGAGAAGAGGAGAAAGGAGGGAGGAAAGAGGAAAAGATAAACCAAAAAGGATACACCCCAATGTCCCCAGGGATTCCAATCATCAAAACCTAGGTAGGAAATCAAATTCTGCCACCTGAAGCCAGCGCTGTCTGAGCCTAGAATGCTGCCTGCGCCAGGTGGATCAGACGGAACAGGTTCCAAAGCTCTCTGAGCCTCTTACCTTCTCAAAGGGAAGTTTGTTTTCGGCACAATCAGTGGTAGGAAAGGAGAAAACTCCACAGAGGTTCCTCCTCATGCTCACAACTCTGAATCCTAATTCTCTCTCAGCCCTCGAGGAGAGTTGCGGCAGCAAAGCTGGGAGGTCTCAGAGACTGGCCTGGCCCTGCACCTCTGTCCTGCCCGGCTGATGTCGGGATCTCTTTGTGAGGTCACCCCCTCCCCACCACCTTTGCCCAATAGGCCGCAGTCCTGCAAAAGGCCTTTGTGATGTCACTGCCACACCCACCCTTCCCCTCAAAGCTGATGTCCTGCCCCTGGCCAGACTCATTGGGTGTTTGAGTTGTTTCCCCTGGATCTGGAGTTGCCAACTTTCTGACCCAACAAAACTGAACACCCTCATCCTGCCCCTTCACCGAGGTCCCGGCCCGCTCAATCCATCTCCCTCCATCGCTCGCTCTCCCCCACGCTCACTCACTCGCTCGTTTTCACCGGGCTGAGGAGGGCTGGGGAGAGTCCCTTTTCAACTGGGTGTTGTCGGGACAGACCTGGGAAGGAGGCTGCTTCCAACACACACCTGATCTCCAATTTTGCAGCCAAAAGAAAAGTGATAGGCTTTCTTAACCATAGTGTTTATACTGCACTTTTGTGATGCAAAAGTCACTTCACCACAAACATAGCACAAGTTATCTGCACTGTTCACACAAGTACGAGGCATCTCTGCTCACTTTGGCTAAAGAGAAATGGGTCCCTTTGCAAAATCAAACACTGACAAATAAGAGAGCAAGACACTGTATGATTTCTAGAGCTGATATAGGGCAATTGGTTCAGCTTCATTATGATTGCATCATCCATGACTTCTAGGAATAACATGATGCAATTCATATCATGTATGAGGCAATACCAGCTTCAGATTGTATCCTTCATTGTTTTGCCTAAAAAGCAAGTACTGTCCAAAGCCATTCATAGATTTATTCATAGATCCAGTCAAAGATGTATTATAGTCATTACTGGTTTAAATTGAGATCCCGTCCCTTTATAACTCACTTATCCTCCGCCATTCCCAAGTCAAGGGTCATAAATACTGACTCAATAGCATATCTTGAAAACTAGAGCCAATCAAGAATTTTAAGCATCATTTTCTTTCTCAGTGACCCAGAATTAGTAAAGTTGGACTCCATTTATTTCAGAAGCATTTTGGCTGTAGAGCAGTGTAACAAGCCTCTCCTAGCTGCCTCCTGGTGGGGGGGAGGCTGGGGAGCTGTGGGGACCTGTTTGAGAGGGTCACTAGTAGCAGCGTAGCACAGGAGGTGTCCTATCGGGTTGAGTCATTGCAGATGATGATGTCGTGCAGCAGACCCCCGTTTTGCCAACCTTGCATTAGGCAGCTTTCCATGTTAAGCGAACTCCCAGTGCCAACAGGTGCAGCAGCCGGCGATTTGTCCTGTGGCCACTAGGTGGCGCTGCAGCCTCGCACTTTCCCGTTCACCCGGGTATAGGAAGGTTTGATAAGGTGAGCTGGCTCCACCCGGCCCCGGGGAGATGCCGTCAGTGGGGTCTGCTGTGTAAGGGCTGAACTATGGTTAAGAAAGCCTATCACTTTTCTTTTGGCTACAAAATTGGAGATCAGGTGTGTGTTGGAAGCAATGAGTGTGGCAATCTCAGTGAACCGATGGAGAGTGACGGTGGTCAGAGAGAGACAACGGAAGGTTAAAGGGGCAATGATGGGCATAACGAGTCTGGCCAGGGGCAGGACATCAGCTTTGAGGGGAAGGGTGGGTGTGGCAGTGACATCACAAAGGCCTTTTGCAGGAACTCGGCCTATTGGGCAAAGGTGGTGGGGAGGGGGTGACCTCACAGAGAGACCCCGACATCAGTCTCAGTGCTGATTGGCTGAGCAGGGGGCTATCGACACCAAGGAGACTCAGGTCAGTTTGGTCTCTTTTCAAATCAGGCAAATAAGTCACAACCAATCCAATGTATGGAATTAATCTTGCTGCTTCTCTCCATTAATTGTCTCTTGGCAGGTCATGATTTTCAGTAATGTCCTAGGTCTTCTAAAATACTTGCTGAATAATTACTATGAACCACTGTTGGTCTCTAGCTCACTTGAGGGCACTTTATTCTGATTACTCAATGTGTGAAATTCAAGATGTGAGAGAGAGGCTGAAGGGCAGGAGCAGTGTTTCCTCTAATTTGTTATGTCCATGTGTGGAATGAATTTTGTTTTGGGCACAAATATGGAGGTGAGGTGTGACACATCACCTGCATATTGCGCTCCTTACAAAATTCATTCTGCACATGGATGGTGTGTGGCAGGGGTGAGGCTGAAAGGTTTGGAGTATGGGAGGCTCGGGGAGGGGTTGGGGCGCAGTGATGTGATGGCTCCGGCTGGGGGTGCAGGCTCGGGAGTGGGGCTAGCGATGTGGGTCTCTGAATGGGAGCTGCGGGATGGGGGGCTGGGGGTGTGGGCTCTGGGGTGGGGCTGGGAATGAGGAGATTGGGGAGCAGGTTGCCCCAGGGAGAAAAAACTGCCCCCTCCAGCCCTCTCTCCCCACAGCAGCTCAGGGCCAGATGAGAGGGCACCTGTCTCCAAGCCGCAGCAGCGCCGGTGGGGCTGGGTTGGGACTGAGGGAGGCGACAGGATTTATTTTTCCGAAGTCAAAAGGAGGAAGGGATGGAGTTATGCTTCAGTTTTACCTCATAAACTTATTCCGTCTAACCTACAGGACACTATGGGAATAAGACACTATGTCATGTGGTGACATCACAAGAGCAGAGGATGTGAGAACTACAGCAACTGAGAGGGTGGGGATTTAGAGTCGGATTGTTTCAAATGCTGCATTTGTCGGCTGACATTTAACAGCAACGCTTAGCTAACACAATGGAGAAAGGAATTCTCTGCTAAAGATTCAACCTGCCCCTTTGGCCAACTCCACCCCTTCCTGACCGGGTGTGCTCAGAACAGCCCCACCTCCCCGCACACACACACACACACAAGCCCACAGCTGGGCACCCAGCACAAAGCCAGGAAGTGGTTGCTTGGCTTGTTTTACTTTTTGCTTTGCAGAAGGTTTTTTCAAAAGCATTTTCTACTCCTGTTCCCCATGGTGAGGAAGCAGATGGTTGTGGGGAAGGGAACCTGAGAGCTGTGGAGCCGGGACAGTGGGGGGGGGGTTGGGGGAGGCTGAAGAGGGCACCGGGAGGCTGGAGGTGACTGGGGCGATGGGGAAAGGAACAGTTTGGAGGAGGCTGAAGGGGAGATGGGGAACGGGACATTTGGGGGGGCTAAAGGGGGCAATTGGGGCAGTTGTGGGAGGCTGAAGAGGCTGATGGGGGAAGTTGGGGGAAGCTAAAGGGAGCAATGGGGGAAGTTGGGGGAGGCTGAAGAGGGTGATGGGGGAAGTTGGGGGAGGCTGAAGGGGGCAATGGGTTGAAGGAGGCCGGGGCAGAGAGGCTGTTGGGGGGCTGTTCGTCCCCACGGGAGGGGAGGAGGAAGAGGAGCTGCCCTTCTTTCTGAAGCTGTTTCCTGTTAGATCTTGCAACTTCACTGTTCCTGAGCAGGGTCCTGTGATGAAAAGGAAACTAGAGAGATTCGTGGTCCTGCTTTCAGCAGGGGCTTAGGCTGGATGACCTCCTGGGGTCTCTTCCAACCCTAATTGTCTATGATTCTGTGTTTCTGTGGAGGACAGGTCCATCAATGGCTGTTGGCCAGGGTGGGCAGGGATGGTGCCCCTAACCTCTGTCTGTCAGAAGCTGTGAATTGGGCGACAGGGGATGGCTCACTGGATGATTCCTGTCTGTTCATTCCCTCTGGGGCACCTGGCACCGGCCGCTATCGGCCGACAGGACACTGGGCTAGATGGAGCTTTGGTTTGACCCAGTCTGGCCGGTCTTCTCTTCTAATGCTCTTCTCACATGCTCAGTAACAGCTGCAAGCTGCTGCCCTTACGCGCCATCAGAATCTGCTCCCTGCAATCAAAGGCCGGAAAATCCCCTGAAGGAAATCGGAGGGGCGGGATGGGCAGAGGGACAAAACTGGGACAGGATCAGGGGTTCAGACGGGGGCTGCCCTGCCAGGTAAGTGCAGAAGGGAAAACCCCCAGCTAGAGGGAGGCAGAGGGGATAGAAGTTCCCACAGATGGGGTGAGCCGGCAGCAGCAGTTCCAAACTAGGGTGTGGTGGATGGTAGAAGGACTCGTGTTCCTCGCAGGATGGTCCATCTCAGGGCTGTGGTGTTAAAGGCCCTGAGTGGCCCAGTGCCCAGGCTCCACCGCTCTGCTCTAGCTGAAATGGTGACTGAGCTTCCAAGGGAGATGTGATTCAGGGAAGTAGTTTAAACCTCCCTCCCCCCATCCCCTCATCATAAAGCAAACGGATACTTTTAGACGTGTTTACGCCGTTTCAAAGAATTCCTGGCCAGTTCCGTCTCGGTAACATGTCTGCTTGGAGCCTCAGAGTAGCTCAAGATTTGTCTTATCTGCTGCTCTGATTGCCTGAGTTAGTCTCCCTGTCCTGAGCTCCCTGGAGTTCTGCACCTTTTCATTGTTTATTTCTAGCAATGGTATTTGGATGACAGTGTCCAGTAGTTCAGGCACCCAGCTGAGAGGCAGGAATTAGGACACACCGGGGAGCTGATCCCCCTGCCCCACTCGCTCTCATTAGTTAGCCCCAATGAACCCCCTTCAAAGGGAGAGCTGGACAGAGCCCCACCACGGCACACTGCTTCGTGCACTGACCTGAAACATGGGGGACCCTGGTTCAAATCCTTTCTCCCTTGTGGACAGTGGCGGGGGTGATGCTGGCAGCCCAAGCTCATGCCTGTGGCCTCAGGCCTCCCTGAGGCACAGATCTAGCCCAAAGGCAGACTTGCCTAGGTGCAGGATAGCCCCGAGTGCCCAAGAGGACTGTCTGTGACTCCCTGCTCAGGCTGTTCGTGTGCCTGGGGAGTTCGCTCTCGGGGGGTGGAAGCTCCCAGTCCCCATGGGGGGTGCCCTGGTGTGTAACAGTCTGCCCTGAGCTTGGTACTCACGTCCCTGAGCTACTCTCTGCAGCTAGACAGAGGGAATTGAACCTGGCTCTCCCACATGGCAGGTGGGTGCTGGGAGCACAGGACCTATCTGTGAGAGAGGGGCAGGGCTAGGACACCTCCCCGTTGTCAGTGTCTCCCTGGGCGGGCTTGGCTGGCTCCCTGCCTGGGGAGCTGGTGGTTGTGAGTTGTGTTGTAAGGTGCCTGTGTCGCCCGTGCATCGTACAGGGAGTTCAGGCCCCTAACTCCGCTTAGTGGATCACTGGGTTGTTCCTGTAAAAGCAGCAAAGAATCCTGTGGCACCTTATAGACTAACAGACGTTTTTGCAGCATGAGCTTTCGTGGGTGAAACAACAATTCGGTTGTTCCTGGATTTTCTCGCTGCTGAATCCAGGTCCTGTGACACTCAGCACTGCCCCTTCCTTAGTCCCGTCATGGGGTGTAGCCAGGCCGGTCTCTGCAGAGCCCAGCTGAGCAATGCCTGATTGACATGGGTGTGCACAG
The DNA here is from genome assembly GCF_016161935.1 of Mauremys reevesii. Classification (NCBI taxonomy): domain Eukaryota; kingdom Metazoa; phylum Chordata; order Testudines; family Geoemydidae; genus Mauremys; species Mauremys reevesii. Next base: position 131,810 of record NW_024100888.1, on the reverse strand, counting down.
GAGAAGAGACAGAGCACAGGCTGGAAAGTGACACATCACAGCAAAGCCCAAACGCTCCTACTAGGGGCACGATATTCCCTGTGGGTGCTGGGGGGACACGCTGTGATGGGATCCGCTGTGCCCCCGAACCCTCTCCAGCCTGGGCTGTCTCCCACAATACCCTGCTAGTGACCAGCAGCAACCCCTCCAGGCGCTGTTATCCCTCGGCACAATGGCATGTGGAGCGGCTTGATTGCATGGATGCTCCCGGAGCCACTCGTGAATCCCACAGTGAGGTGCCCGCCAGATCCCCCCCAGCTCCCAGCACTGCGCCTCAGGAATATGCTGTGTTTGTTAGTAATTGGTTCCTCACTTCCTCACTGGAAGGTGGAGCTACACCAGGAACGTGGGGTCTGTGGTGTCGTGGTTTGGGTGGGTTATTGGAAGAGCGGGGAGGACTAGTCTATGGCAGAAGCCTGCGATTTGCCTTGCCTGCCCAGCTTGTGCTTTTGGCTTCAATTTTGGTTTTTGATTTTTTTCCTCCACTGTCATCAGTTCATCCCTTCCCACTGAACTGCCCAGTGCCTGGCTTGGAGGTGGAGGCAGGAGGAGAGAGACAAGAGTGAGATTTCAGCATCTCCAGTAGCCCCAACAAACACTGTGGGGTTTTAATTCATAGCTGTTGTCGGTCTGGGGGAGACCCTGGTGCACCAGCGGGGGAGGGTGTCTGATGGGGTTGGTGGTCTGGCTGGGGGCAGACATTGCATCCCCTTTCCCACTGCTAATTGAATGAGAAGACAGACGTCCCTGTGGAGCAGATAAGAGCCTCAGAGAGGTTTCATGTTGTTGTTTTATGTTGTCCTAGGTTTCCTTCCTATGGACTGCATCACCAAGTGGAATTCATGACAAACCATTGCCATTATGCAGTAAAACATCTTTAAGACTTCGTCTTCGATGAATCAATGAACAGTCTCCACTCATGAGGATTGTGAACGATGTTGCAATGTCCTGGTGAAATCACTCGCCCAAAACTGTGGAGCTGCAGTAGTGCTGGGGCAGTAATCCCCACCAGTGACCTGGGCCATCCTTTGAGCTCTCTGGTGAGACCCCTCAGCCTTCCATCCTCAGTCTCTACCCTGATTGTCTGAGCAGGGCGTTAATGACAGGGAGGAGACTCAAGGCCTTTTTGTTCTCTTTTAAGACCAAGTAAATAAGTCATAACCAGTTATATGTTTCATGGATTGTGCTGCTTCTCTGCATTAGTGGTCTCTGAGCAGTTCATGATTCTCTCTAACATTGCTGTTCTCCTAAAATACTGGCTGAATAATTACTGTGCACACTTGTTGGACTGGAGCTCATCTAAGAGCACTTTATTGAGGTCATTCAATGTATGACATTCAAGTTCCGATGGTTAATTTGAAAATCAGGTCTCTGGGGGTCATATTCCCAATTCAGCCATTGACTGGCTTTGTGACCTAAGACAAGTCAATTCTCCTTTTTCAGCCTGAGTGTCTCCCTCTTTCAAGTAGGGATAATAATGATCCGCTACTACCTACCTCAACACACTCACTCTTCCCCAACACACACACACTGTCTCTCCCCACACACAAACAGTCTCCACACTGCAGTTGAAAAGCAGCTGGCAATCTAGTAGGATGACCCTGGAACAATGGGATAGAGAAACCTGCATCACTGAAAGTGCAGCCACAAAGACACCACACACCAGCTTCCCCTAGCTGGCAAGAATCAAACCTCCACAGAAAGATTCCTGTGGTATCGTAGGCCAGCTTCCTAAGGCCTCAGCCTCAACCACTTAACACAGGGACCTTTCTACACTCTGGTTCTGTTCTAACGGAAGGATCATTTCCAAGTGTTCGCTCAGACCAGCTTGCCCAGCACCCTCACTGCTGTGCATCTCTGTATGTGTGGCCATGGCTGAACAGCCAGAATTCCTGCCCATTTCCCTTCTGGCTGGAGCATGGTTAGAGTGTGTTTGTGGTTAATGATGTTGCTGTAGATTGTTGGCTTCCTGCTTTGGCAATTCAGACAGTCCCTTTTCCCAACATATCTCCAGCACATCAGTCCCTGGCTGAATCTCCTGGGCAGTGGAAAACATCCCTTGTTTGGTGCTGCCAAGGGGATCGTGCAGAGCTGAGATGTCTCTCGGCTTGGATCAAAGGGGAATGTTGGATGGAATTTATCACACAACCCTCCCTGCTCCGCAGATCCCCATGGGGAGAATGTAGAGAAGGGGGAGTCATTCCTCCCCTGCACTCCCAGAAGAGTTGCTAGGACTCCTTCCTGCCAGCTACTCACCCCTGGATTCATCCTTAGCTCCTAGGATCTTTCTGCTCCAAAGGCTCCATAGTCCTGGGGTGGGGAGGGTGTCACTGCACAGTCTGAACCATGAGAGAGGTTTCTGGAATTGAAGGAAGGAGCAGAAAATGGAGAGGAAAGAAACAGAGAGAAAACGCCTTGTCTCTCTCCCTTCCCCCCTCCCCATCAAGAAATGTTACCAAGGACCAGCGTTAGGGGAAACGGTGCCCTGGGCAAAACTTGTACTTTGGCAAAGTTCTTGGTTCAGGCTTGTAGCAGTGATGGAATAAACTGCAGGTTCAAATCAAGTCTCTGGAGTACATCCACAACTGGGATGGGCCATTCAGTCCTTTGTACAGAGCTTCAGTTTGTAGCCAAGTCCCTCCAGAGGTATGAAGCAGGACTGAAGACCAGATGGAGATGAGGCATCAGTCTTTTATAGTCTCTTGCCATGTGGTCTTTGCTTTCTTTGTCCCAAGGACACTCTATCCAGCACGCGACATAGAAAAACCTTAGAGTTCTGTCCATAGGCAGGTCCCTGCACACCTTGCTGAGCCACAAGGCATATCTGCCTTCTCTCAATGGGTCAGTTGTATAGCTGATGGTCCTTAATGGGTCATCAAGCAGGCTAGGCAGAGCTGACACCAATTTGTCTGGCTGGGGTGTTCCCCAGAAGCATAGCACAAGTTGGAAATACAGGCAGCATAGAGCCAATATTCATAATGTCAACTACAAAAATGATACATATCTAGAGATAGCATAATTATAATCAGCCAATCATAACCTCTCCATAGACCCTTTATGTGACCACCCTTATACAAGAGTTGAGGCAGCAAAGAGCCACCAAATGTTCTGAGGGCTGGAGAAAAATGCCTTCTAGTCAGCTATTGAAAGAGCTCAACCTGTTTAGCTTCTCAAAAGAAGATTGAAAGGTGACTTCATTGAAACGTTGAAGTGCCTTAATGGAGAGAAAAGATTGGCTATTAAAGGGCTCTTTAATGTAGCAGAGAAAGGCATTAAAAAACCCAATGGCTGGAAGGTGAAAAGAGACAAATTCATATTACAATTAAGGCACAAATATTCAACAGTGAGGATCATTCACCACAGGAACAAGCTACCAAGGAAATTGGTGCATTCTCTGTCTCGTGACGTCATTTCATGAAGACTAGATGCCTTTCTGGAATGTGTTTACCCCAAAAGTAGCTCTTGTGTCATACAGGAGGCCTGTGATATGCAGGGGTCAGATTAGATGCTCTAATGGTCTCTTCTGGCCATAAAGTCAACTAATTTCTGAAAAACTAAGTGTAGCATTGGGAGCAGCGTCTGATGTTTTACTGTCTAGCTGGCTTGCTTCCTAGAACGAACGCTCCTTGAGTGGGGTGATCCACAGGGAGTAGCTCAAACCTCCAAAGTGCCTGGCCAAGGGCAGGACATTAGCACAGCAAGGGAGGGGGTGTGGCAGTGACATCACAAAGGCCTTTTGCAGGGGCTCAGACTATTGGCCAAAGGTGGTGGGGAGGTGGTGACCTCACAGAGAGATGCTGACATCAGCCAGGCAGGACAGGGGTGAGGGGCCAGGGAAACCTCAGAGACCCTGTGGCTTTGCTTCAGCAAGTCTCCTTCTCCAGGTCTCTCTTTGAGGACTGAGAGTTTTCGGGTTCACTGACGTGAGCGCCAGGAGGAACCTCTTTTGAGTTTTCTCCTTCCTTTTAGTGATTATACTAGAAACAGATGTCCCTGTTTAGAGGGTTAGAGCCTCCTCGAGGTTTGAAACTGTTCGGTCTGATCATTCTGGTGACAGTTGAATTCATGGAAAGCATGATCTTAAGGAGGCAGAATTTTATTCCACACCTGGGATTTTGTCCCTTAGAATCACTGGGGACATTAGGGTTTGTCCTTTTTGTTTCAACCTTTCCTCCATCCCTCCCCCCTTTCTCTTCCTCTCTTGCTTCCTGATCCCCTCCCAACACCAGGAGGTGTGTGTGTGTGTGTGTGTGTGTGTCTGTGGTTGCAGGGGAGTGCTCGGCAGCTCTCACTGTGGGAGGTCCACCCAAAACTGTGAAGCTGCAGTAGTGCTGGGGCAGTGATCCCCGCCAGTGACCTGGGCCATCCTTTTAGCTCTCTGGTGAGACCCCTCAGCCTCCCCTCCTCAGTCTCTACCCTGATTGGCTGAGCAGGGGGTTATTGACAGGGAGGAGACTCAGGTCCTTGTTGTTCTCTTTTAAGACCAAGTAAATAAGTCATAACCAGTTATATGTTTGACAAATTTTGCTGCTTCTCTGCATTAGTGGTCTCTCAGCAGTTCATGATTCTCTCTAACATTGCAGTTCTCCTCAAATACTGGCTGAATAATTACTGTGCTCACTTGTTGGACTGGAGCTCATCTAAGAGCACTTTATTGAGGTCATTCAATGTATGAAATTCAAAATCCGACGGTTAATTTGAAAATCAGGGCTCTGGGGGTCCTATTCCCAATTCAGCCATTGACTGGCTTTGTGACCTAAGACAAGTCAATTCTCCTTTCTCAGCCTGAGTGTCTCCCTCTTTCAAGTAGGGATAATAATGATCCGCTCCTACCTACCTCAACACACTCACTCTTCCCCAACACACACACACTGTCTCTCCCCACACACAAACAGTCTCCACACTGCAGTTGAAAAGCAGCTGGCAATCTAGTAGGATGACCCTGGAACAATGGGATAGAGAAACCTGCATCACTGAAAGTGCAGCCACAAAGACACCACACACCAGCTTCCCCTAGCTGGCAAGAATCAAACCTCCACAGAAAGATTCCTGTGGTATCGTAGGCCAGCTTCCTAAGGCCTCAGCCTCAACCACTTAACACAGGGACCTTTCTACACTCTGGTTCTGTTCTAACGGAAGGATCATTTCCAAGTGTTCGCTCAGACCAGCTTGCCCAGCACCCTCACTGCTGTGCATCTCTGTATGTGTGGCCATGGCTGAACAGCCAGAATTCCTGCCCATTTCCCTTCTGGCTGGAGCATGGTTAGAGTGTGTTTGTGGTTAATGATGTTGCTGTAGATTGTTGGCTTCCTGCTTTGGCAATTCAGACAGTCCCTTTTCCCAACATATCTCCAGCACATCAGTCCCTGGCTGAGTCTCCTGGGCAGTGGAAAACATCCCTTGTTTGGTGCTGCCAAGGGGATCGTGCAGAGCTGAGATGTCTCTCGGCTTGGATCAAAGGGGAATGTTGGATGGAATTTATCACACAACCCTCCCTGCTCCGCAGATCCCCATGGGGAGAATGTAGAGAAGGGGAGTCATTCCTCCCTGCACTCCCAGAAGAGTTGCTAGGACTCCTTCCTGCCAGCTACTCACCCTGGATTCATCCTTAGCTCCTAGGATCTTTCTGCTCCAAAGGCTCCATAGTCCTGGGGTGGGGAGGGTGTCACTGCACAGTCTGAACCATGAGAGAGGTTTCTGGAATTGAAGGAAGGAGCAGAAAATGGAGAGGAAAGAAACAGAGAGAAAACGCCTTGTCTCTCTCCCTTCCCCCCTCCCCATCAAGAAATGTTACCAAGGACCAGCGTTAGGGAAACAGTGCCCTGGGCAAAACTTGTACTTTGGCAAAGTTCTTGGTTCAGGCTTGTAGCAGTGATGGAATAAACTGCAGGTTCAAATCAAGTCTCTGGAGTACATCCACAACTGGGATGGGCCATTCAGTCCTTTGTACAGAGCTTCAGTTTGTAGCCAAGTCCTCCAGAGGTATGAAGCAGGACTGAAGACCAGATGGAGATGAGGCATCAGTCTTTTATAGTCTCTTGCCATGTGGTCTTTGCTTTCTTTGTCCCAAGGACACTCTATCCAGCACGCGACATAGAAAACCTTAGAGTTCTGTCCATAGGCAGGTCCCTGCACACCTTGCTGAGCCACAAGGCATATCTGCCTTCTCTCAATGGGTCAGTTGTATAGCTGATGGTCCTTAATGGGTCATCAAGCAGGCTAGGCAGAGCTGACACCAATTTGTCTGGCTGGGGTGTTCCCAGAAGCATAGCACAAGTTGGAAATACAGGCAGCATAGAGCCAATATTCATAATGTCAACTACAAAAATGATACATATCTAGAGATAGCATAATTATAATCAGCCAATCATAACCTCTCCATAGACCCTTTATGTGACCACCCTTATACAAGAGTTGAGGCAGCAAAGAGCCACCAAATGTTCTGAGGGCTGGAGAAAAATGCCTTCTAGTCAGCTATTGAAAGAGCTCAACCTGTTTAGCTTCTCAAAAGAAGATTGAAAGGTGACTTCATTGAAACGTTGAAGTGCCTTAATGGAGAGAAAAGATTGGCTATTAAAGGGCTCTTTAATGTAGCAGAGAAAGGCATTAAAAAACCCAATGGCTGGAAGGTGAAAAGAGACAAATTCATATTACAATTAAGGCACAAATATTCAACAGTGAGGATGATTCACCACAGGAACAAGCTACCAAGGAAATTGGTGCATTCTCTGTCTCGTGACGTCATTTCATGAAGACTAGATGCCTTTCTGGAATGTGTTTACCCCAAAAGTAGCTCTTGTGTCATACAGGAGGCCTGTGATATGCAGGGGTCAGATTAGATGCTCTAATGGTCTCTTCTGGCCATAAAGTCAACTAATTTCTGAAAAACTAAGTGTAGCATTGGGAGCAGCGTCTGATGTTTTACTGTCTAGCTGGCTTGCTTCCTAGAACGAACGCTCCTTGAGTGGGGTGATCCACAGGGAGTAGCTCAAACCTCCAAAGTGCCTGGCCAAGGGCAGGACATTAGCCCAGCAAGGGAGGGGTGTGGCAGTGACATCACAAAGGCCTTTTGCAGGGGCTCAGACTATTGGCCAAAGGTGGTGGGGAGGTGGTGACCTCACAGAGAGATGCTGACATCAGCCAGGCAGGACAGGGGTGAGGGGCCAGGGAAACCTCAGAGACCCTGTGGCTTTGCTTCAGCAAGTCTCCTTCTCCAGGTCTCTCTTTGAGGACTGAGAGTTTTCGGGTTCACTGACGTGAGCGCCAGGAGGAACCTCTTTTGAGTTTTCTCCTTCCTTTTAGTGATTATACTAGAAACAGATGTCCCTGTTTAGAGGGTTAGAGCCTCCTCGAGGTTTGAAACTGTTCGGTCTGATCATTCTGGTGACAGTTGAATTCATGGAAAGCATGATCTTAAGGAGGCAGAATTTTATTCCACACCTGGGATTTTGTCCCTTAGAATCACTGGGGACATTAGGGTTTGTCCTTTTTGTTTCAACCTTTCCTCCATCCCTCCCCCCTTTCTCTTCCTCTCTTGCTTCCTGATCCCCTCCCAACACCAGGAGGTGTGTGTGTGTGTGTGTGTGTGTGTGTCTGTGGTTGCAGGGGAGTGCTCGGCAGCTCTCACTGTGGGAGGTCCACCCAAAACTGTGAAGCTGCAGTAGTGCTGGGGCAGTGATCCCCGCCAGTGACCTGGGCCATCCTTTTAGCTCTCTGGTGAGACCCCTCAGCCTCCCCTCCTCAGTCTCTACCCTGATTGGCTGAGCAGGGGGTTATTGACAGGGAGGAGACTCAGGTCCTTGTTGTTCTCTTTTAAGACCAAGTAAATAAGTCATAACCAGTTATATGTTTGACAAATTTTGCTGCTTCTCTGCATTAGTGGTCTCTCAGCAGTTCATGATTCTCTCTAACATTGCAGTTCTCCTCAAATACTGGCTGAATAATTACTGTGCTCACTTGTTGGACTGGAGCTCATCTAAGAGCACTTTATTGAGGTCATTCAATGTATGAAATTCAAAATCCGACGGTTAATTTGAAAATCAGGGCTCTGGGGGTCCTATTCCCAATTCAGCCATTGACTGGCTTTGTGACCTAAGACAAGTCAATTCTCCTTTCTCAGCCTGAGTGTCTCCCTCTTTCAAGTAGGGATAATAATGATCCGCTCCTACCTACCTCAACACACTCACTCTTCCCCAACACACACACACTGTCTCTCCCCACACACAAACAGTCTCCACACTGCAGCTGAAAAGCAGCTGGCAATCTAGTAGGATGACCCTGGAACAATGGGATAGAGAAACCTGCATCACTGAAAGTGCAGCCACAAAGACACCACACACCAGCTTCCCCTAGCTGGCAAGAATCAAACCTCCACAGAAAGATCCCTATGGTATCGTAGGCCAGCTTCCTAAGGCCTCAGCCTCAACCACTTAACACAGGGACCTTTCTACACTCTGGTTCTGTTCTAACGGAAGGATCATTTCCAATTGTTCGCTCAGACCAGCTTGCCCAGCACCCTCACTGCTGTGCATCTCTGTATGTGTGGCCATGGCTGAACAGCAAGAATTCCTGCCCATTTCCCTTCTGGCTGGAGCATGGTTAGAGTGAGTTTGTAGTTAATGATGTTGCTGTAGATTGTTGGCTTCCTGCCTTGGCAATTCAGACAGTTCCTTTTCCCAACATATCTCCAGCACATCAGTCCCTGGCTGGGTCTCCTGGGCAGTGGAAAACATAAGAAAGGCCGTACCTGGTCAGACCAAAGGTCCATATAGCCCAGTATCTGTCTACTGACTGTGGCCAATGCCAGGTGCCCCTGAGGGAGTGAACCTAACAGGCAATGATCAAGTGATCTTCCTCCTGCCATCCATCTCCATCCTCTGACAAACAGAGGCTAGGGACACCATTCTTACCCATCCTCGCTAACAGCCATTTATGGACTTAGCCACCATGAATTTATCCAGTTCCCTTTTAAACATTGTTATAGTCCTAGGCTTCACAACCTCCTCAGGTAAGGAGTTCCACAAGTTGACTGTGCGCTGCATGAAGAAGAACTTCCTTTTATTTGTTTTAAACCTGCTGCCTATTAATTTCATTTGGTGACCTCTAGTTCTTGTATTATGGGAATAAGTAAATAACTTTTCCTTATCCACTTTCTCAATGTCACTCATGACTTTATATACCTCTGTCATATCCCCCCTTAGTCTCCTCTTTTCCAAGCTGAAGAGTCCTAGCCTCTTTAATCTTTCCTCGTATGGGACCCTCTCCAAACCCCCAATCATATTAGCTGCCCTTTTTTGAACCTTTTCTAGTGCTAGAATATCTTTTTTGAGGTGAGGAGACCACATCTGTACACAGTATTCGAGATGTGGGCATACCATGGATTTATATAAGGGCAATACTATATTCTCCGTCTTGTTCTCTATCCCCTTTTTAACGTTTCCTAACATCCTGTTTGCTTTTTTGACCGCCTCTACACACTGCGTGGACATCTTCAGAGAACTATCCACAATGACTCCAAGATCTTTTTCCTGACGCGTTGTAGCTAAATTAGCCCCCATCATATTGTATGTATATTTGGGGTTATTTTTCCCAATGTGCATTACTTTACATTTATCCACATTAAATTTCATTTGCCATTTTGTTGCCCAATCACTTAGTTTTGTGAGAGCTTTTTGAAGTTCTTCACAATCTGCTTAACTATCTTGAGTAGTTTAGTATCATCTGTAAACTTTGCCACCTCACTGTTTACCCCTTTCTCCAGATCATTTATGAATAAATTGAATAGGATTGGTCCTAGGACTGACCCTTGGGGAACACCACTAGTTACCCCTCTCCATTCAGAGAATTTACCATTAATTCCTACCCTTTGTTCCCTGTCTTTTAACCAGTTCTCAATCCATGAAAGGACCCTCCCTTTTATCCCATGACAACTTAATTTACGTAAGAGCCTTTGGTGAGGGACCTTGTCAAAGGCTTTCAGGAAATCCAAGTACACTATGTCCACCGGATCCCCCTTGTCCACATGTTTGTTGACCCCTTCAAAGAACTCTAAGAGATTAGTAAGACACAATTTCCCTTTACAGAAACCATGTTGACTACTGCTCAATAATTTATGTTTTTCTATGTGTCTGACAATTTTATTCTTAACTATTGTTTCAACTAATTTGCCCGGTACCGACGTTAGACTTACTGGTCTGTAATTGCCGGGATCACCTCTAGAGCCCTTTTTAAATATTGGCGTTACATTAGCTAACTTCCAATCATTGGGTACCGAAGCCGATTTAAAGGACAGGTTACAAACCTTAGTTAATAGTTCCGCAACTTCACATTTGAGTTCTTTCAGAACTCTTGGGTGAATGCCATCTGGTCCCGGTGACTTGTTAATGTTGAGTTTATCAATTAAATTCCAAAACCTCCTCTAGTGATACTTCAATCTGTGACAGTTCCTCAGATTTGTCACCTACAAAAGCCAGCTCAGGTTTGGGAATCTCCCTAACATCCTCAGCTGTGAAGACTGAAGCAAAGAATCCATTTAGTTTCTCCGCTATGACTTTATCGTCTTTAAGCGCTCCTTTTGTATTTTGATCGTCAAGGGGCCCCACTGGTAGTTTAGCAGGCTTCCTGCTTCTGATGTACTTAAAAACATTGTTATTACTTTTGGAGTTTTTGGCTAGCCGTTCTTCAAACTCCTCTTTGGCTTTTCTTATTACACTCTTGCACTTAAGTTGGCAGTGTTTATGCTCCTTTCTATTAGCCTCACTAGGATTTGACTTCCACTTTTTAAAGGAAGTCTTTTTATCTCTCACTGCTTCTTTTACATGGTTGTTAAGCCACGATGGCTCTTTTTTAGTTCTTTTACTGTGTTTCTTAATTTTGGGTATACATTGAAGTTGGGCCTCTATTATGGTGTCTTTAAAAAGGGCCCATGCAACTTGCAGGGATTTCATTTTAGTCACTCTACCTTTTAACTTTTGTTTAACTAACCATCTGCTTCCTCACCATGGGGAACAGGGGCAGAAAATGCTTTTTAAAAAGCCTTTTGAAAAGTAAAAAGTAAAACAAGCCAAGCAACCCCCTCCCTTGCTTTGTGCTGGGTGCCCAGCTGTGGGGTTGTGTGTATGTGTGTGGGGGAGGCTGGCAGGAGAGGTGTTCTGAGCACACTACGGTCAGGGAAGGGGTGGAGTTGGCCAAAGGGGCAGGTTGAATCTTTAGCAGAGAATTCCTTTCTCCATTGTGTTAGCTAAGCGTTGCTGTTTAATGTCAGCCGACAAATGCAGCATTTGAAACAATCCGACTCTAAATCCCCCACCCTCTCAGTTGCTGTAGTTCTCACATCCTCTGCTCTTGTGATGTCACCACATGACATAGTGTCTTATTCCCATAGTGTCCTGTAGGTTAGACAGGAATAAGTTTATGAGGTAAAAACTGAAGCATAACTCCATCCCTTCCTCCTTTTGACTTCGGAAAAATAAATCCTGTCACCTCCCTCAGTCCCAACCCAGCCCCACCGGCGCTGCTGCGGCTTGGAGACAGGTGCCCTCTCATCTGGCCCTGAGCTGCTGTGGGGAGAGGGCTGGAGGGGCAGTTCTTTCTCCCTGGGGCAACCTGCTCCCCAATCTCCTCATTCCCAGCCCCACCCCAGAGCCCTCACCCCCTGCACCCCTACCCTCTGCTCCAATGCTGAGACCCTCATCGCTAGCCCCACTCCAGAGCCTGCACCCCCAGCCGGAGCCCTCACATCACTGCGCCCCAACCCCCCCCGAGCCTCTCCCACACTCCAAACCTTTCAGCCTCACCCCTGCCACACACCATCCATGTGCAGAATGAATTTTGTAAGGAGCGCAATATGCAGGTGATGTGTCACACCTCACCTCCATATTTGTGCCCAAAACAAAATTCATTCCACACATGGACATAACAAATTAGAGGAAACACTGCTCCTGACTTTCAGCCTCTCTCTCACATCTTGAATTTCACACATTGAGTGATCAGAATAAAGTGCCCTCAAGTGAGCTAGAGACCAACAGTGGTTCATAGTAATTATTCAGCAAGTAGTTTTAGAAGACCTAGGACATTACTGAAAATCATGACCTGCCAAGAGACAATTAATGGAGAGAAGCAGCAAGATTAATTCCATACATTGGATTGGTTGTGACTTATTTGCCTGATTTGAAAAGAGACCAAACTGACCTGAGTCTCCTTGGTGTCGATAGCCCCCTGCTCAGCCAATCAGCACTGAGACTCTGAGGGGCAGGAGGCTGAGGGGTCTCACCAGATGTCCCAAAGGACGGCCCAGGACACCATCAGAGGGGATCACTCTCAGACCCAGACCCACCTCTTGGTGAGGACCTCCCGCAATGAGAGCAATACCCCTCCCCTGCCCGCACTCCAGACCCGTCCCTCCTAGGTAGAGGGAGGGAAGCTGGAAAAGGGAAAAAAGAAGCAAGAGAAGAGGAGAAAGGAGGGAGGAAAGAGGAAAAGATAAACCAAAAATGATACACCCCAATGTCCCCAGGGATTCCAATCATCAAAACCTAGGGAGGAAATCAAATTCTGCCACCTGAAGCCAGTGTTGTCTGGGCCTAGAATGCTGCCTGCGCCAGGTGGATCAGACGGAACAGGTTCCAAACCTCTCTGAGCCTCTTACCTTCTCAAAGGGAAGTTTGTTTTCAGCACAATCAGTGGTAGGAAAGGAGAAAACTCCACAGAGGTTCCTCCTCATGCTCACAATTCTGAATCCTAATTCTCTCTCAGCCCTCGAGGAGAGACCTCGCGAAGGAGAGTTGCGGCAGCAAAGCCGGGAGGTCTCAGAGACTGGCCTGGCCCTGCACCTCTGTCCTGCCCGGCTGATGTCGGGGTCTCTCTGTGAGGTCACCCCCTCCCCACCACCTTTGCCCAATAGGCCGAGTTCCTGCAAAAGGCCTTTGTGATGTCACTGCCACACCCACCCCTCCCCTCAAAGCTGATGTCCTGCCCCTGGCCAGACTCGTTGGGTATTTGAGTTGTTTCCCCTGGATCTGGGGTTGCCAAGTTTCTGACCCAACAAAACTGAACACCCTCATCCTCCCCCTTCACCGAGGTCCCGGCCCGCTCAATCCATCTCCCTCCGTCGCTCGCTCTCCCCCACGCTCACTCAGTAGCTCGTTTTCACCGGGCTGAGGAGTGCTGGGGAGAGTCCCTTTTCAACTGGGTGTTGTCGGGACAGACCTGGGAAGGAGGCTGCCTGCCAAACACCTTTAAGAGGAGCTATCCCTCCCTGTCAGAAAATCATCTCCCTCCTTCAGTTCAGTGACCTCCTGAATTGTTCCTTGTCTCGGCAGAGCCGGAGGATTGAAAGCAGCAACGTCAAACCCCTGTGCAGCTAGCAGGAATGGACACAGACTCTCCCTTGTATCTCAACAGATATTTAGTTTTACTCTTGGTAAACTATAAAGCTAAAGGGACGGGCGCTGGCACCAGATCTAAGGAATGAAATACAACACAATCATCATCGTTATGCCCATCGTTGCCCCTTTAATCTTCCGTTGTCTCTCTCTGACCACCGTCACCCTCCGTCGGTTCACTGAGATTGCCATACTCATTGCTTCCAACACACACCTGATCTCCAATTTTGCAGGCAAAAGAAAAGTGATAGGCTTTCTTAACCATAGTGTTTATACTGCACTTTTGTGATGTAAAAGTCACTTCACCACAAACATAGCAAAATCAAACACTGACAAATAAGAGAGCAAGACACTGTATGATTTCTAGGGCAATTGGTTCAGCTTCATTATGATTGCATCATCCATGACTTCTAGGAATAACATGATGCAATTCATATCATGTATGAGGCAATACCAGCTTCAGATTGTATCCTTCATTGTTTTGCCTAAAAAGCAAGTACTGTCCAAAGCCATTCATAGATTTATTCATAGACCCAGTCAAAGATGTATTATAGTCATTACTGGTTTAAATTGAGATCCCGTCCCTTTATAACTCACTTATCCTCCGCCATTCCCAAGTCAAGGGTCATAAATACTGACTCAATAGCATATCTTGAAAACTAGAGCCAATCAAGAATTTTAAGCATCATTTTCGTTCTCAGTGACCCAGAATTAGTAAAGTTGGACTCCATTTATTTCAGAAGCATTTTGGCTGTAGAGCAGTGTAACAAGCCTCTCCTAGCTGCCTCCTGGTGGGGGGAGGCTGGGGAGCTGTGGGGACCTGTTTGAGAGGGTCACTAGTAGCAGCGTAGCACAAGAGGTGTCCTATCGGGTTGAGTCATTGCAGATGATGATGTAGTGCAGCAGACCCCCGTTTTGCCAACCTTGCATTAGGCAGCTTTCCATGTTAAGAGAACTCCCAGTGCCCACAGGTGCAGCAGCCGGCGATTTTTCCTGTGGACACTAGGTGGCGCTGCAGCCTCGCACTTTCCCGTTCCCCCGGGTATAGGAAGGTTTGATAAGGTGAGCTGGCTCCACCCGGCCCCGGGGAGATGCCATCAGTGGGGTCTGCTGTGTAAGGTCTGAAAGTCAATTTTACTGGCATTTTATGATATTTCAATCATGAAGGGGAGCAACTGCTTACCCTGACTGAAGCATCTTATCTCGTTTCCAAATTAAAGTGTCTCCTCTTTGTGTGCGAAGAGACAGTTTAAGGGGAGGCCACAAACGGGAGATGCTTTTGGTTTGGAAAACGAAATATTTTTGCAAAGATTTTTCATCCAAATTGATTTAGGATTAATGGGGTTAAATTCCATGCTGTGCCCTGTGGCTTTAAGGCATTGGAGAACTGCTGAAGAGGTTAAAGGCCGCAGAGCTGGGTAGCTGGGTGTGGGGCCTCCAAAGTTATTGTGCTCTGGTGAGACTGAGCAGTTGTGGGGATTGTGCAAGCTGTGGTGTTTACATGCACATAGAAAATGGAATGAAACTCCATTTTTAAAACCACTCATGTCTGGGAATGGAAGAGAAGCTCTTTGAAATAAGTGTCCCCTTCATACTCTTCAAGATCACTGGCTCCAACACTCAGCTGCCTCAGGGAACTCAATGGTGGTGCATTTGAGAGCGGATCGAGAGGTTTCTGGTTCAAGTCCAGCTGCTCTCTTACATGTCCTCTTTTTTAATTGATCTATATTTTCATATCCATCTCCTGTATGTTCAGGAGTTCCGCTGAACGGGGACGTGAAATGAATTTAATCATTCAATATATTCCTGTTAAAATGTACAAACACTGAGCAAAGCTGTCCATCAGCTGAAATCCGTTCCGGTCCTCTGAGGCGGTAGTTTGTTTTCATTCTTGAAACAAAGATAGAGTACGACTGTAGATGTGCAGGTCCTTGTTCTCCACGAGCGATGCTGTGCAGAAGAAGAAGAACCAGTGGCTATCAAATGGACACTAGGGAGTTTAGACTTGCATTCCAAGGAGTATTGGGGCAAAAGACATATCTGGCTTCAAGACTACGCTTAATACGTTTATGGAGGATGGTATGATGGGCTAGCCTAATTTTGGCAATGAATTTGGCAATTGATCTTTGATTCTCAGCAGGTAAGTATGCCCAGTGGTCTGGATGGGATGTTAGATGGGTTGGGATGTGAGTTACTGCAGAGAATTCTCTCGTGGGTGCTGGCTGGTGAGTCTTGCCCACATGCTAAGGGTTTAAGTGATCAGCATCTTTGGGGTCGGGAAGGAATTTTCCTCCAGGGCAGATTGGCAGAGGCCCTGGAGGTTTCCCGCCTTCCTCTGCAGCATGGGGCACTGGTCACTTGCTAGAGGATTCTCTGCAGCTTGAGGTCTTCAAAGCACAATTTGAGGAGTTCAGTAAGTCAGACATAGGTTAGGGGTTTGCTATAGAAGTGGATGGGTGAGATTGTGTGGCCTGCGTTGTGAAGGAGGTGGGACTAGATGATCATTATGGTCCCTTCTGACCTTCGAGTCTATGAGTCTATGAGCCCATGAGACCATGGGAGGGTGGGGAGGAGCTGTGAGGCCGGTGGGTGTGTGCGGTGCAGGGCATTTGGAGTGTGGGAGCTGCTGGGGGGCCGGTGGGTGCCTGGGCTGCTGCTGCTGCCCCAGCCGGGTCTGTATGGGGGAGAGATCTGCATTAGCCCCCTGTGTGCCCAGCTCTGGGGGGCAGGGAGGGTTCGGACTCTTTGCGGTGGCTGGAGCCAGCCGCTGAGCTGGAGCCTGCCGGCGAGGGGAGAGACCTGGGGGAAAGAGCTGCGGCTGAGCAGGAAAGTGAGTCTGGAATTCAGCTCTCACCGCCCCAGATCTGCTGCTGAGGCCAAAGCAGAGGGTTCTTTTGGTTCAGTTCTTGGGTAACCTGCATTGAGCTGTGCGCTCATTGCTTACAATCCCTTCAAGCCTATCTTTGCATAGTTAATCAATGTGTTTTCTATTTCCCCCTAAAACTCTTTGTTTTGCTAGATGTGGTTGGGGCACCTGCTCAGGACCAGAGACTGGTGCATGATCCTCTCCACTTGGAGGGAGGAGCAGACTGGGTAATAAAGTGATCCCGTCAGGCTTTTGGCCAGGGCAAGACGCTGCAGCACTGGGGACCTAGGCTGGGGAGCTGGGGAGAAGCTTCCTGGTCCCTGCAGCTGGGTGTGTCCCTGCCTGTGCAAATGTTTGTGTGAGTGCAGGGACGGGAGCGAGCTGCATCTTCTTCCAGCAGCAGTGTGAGAGGGAGCCCAGGCTGGGGAGACAGAGAGCTCAGCGGTACCCCAGCTCCAAGTTGCACCCCTGGGGGCCTTTAAACGTTAGGAACCATCAGAGTTAAGGTGACGTTTATAAACTTTGTGCAGTGCTGTTGTGCATGCGTGTTATGATACAGACTCACAAGCGTGGCCTTGGGGTGAATTCTCTGCCCCCGACAGCCTGTGAGCGCGAGGAGGAGCCTCCTTGGGGTTTTCCCCTTTCCCACTGCTAATTGAGTGAGAAGACAGACGTCCCTGTGGAGCAGATAAGAGCCTCAGAGAGGTTTCATGTTGTAGCACCTCAGCTCCTACCTATTACTTGGGAACAGCTCGGCTCCTACCATTTTCGGGGCATTCAGAGAAATGGACCCCTGAGCCCCAGAAGGAACTGCAAGGGAAGCCCAGAGCTCTCACTTCAGATGCCAGGCAGAAGCCCTGAGCCCAGGTACCCAGAGTGCCGTCAGGAGTTGGGAAGGGCATGAAAGTCCTGAGCCCAGTGCCCCAGCCCTGGCTGCAGCCACAGGGGGGCAGAAGCTCTGAGTCCGGGCACCCAGAGATGTGACTGGAGCAGAAGCTGCCAAGGCCAAAGCCCTGAGCCCAACACCGGGCTGATGCAGCACACTCACTTCTGCATTGCCTCTGCAAGTGCGTCTGATATCCCCACGGAGAGGAAGTCCTGTCCCCAGCCGGGCAGAGAAACAGCTAGGAGGCCCCTACTGGGTTCTCCTGGCTGTGGGGTCCAGCAGGACAGGGAGATCGGATTTCACGGGGCAGGGCTAATTCGATCTAGCCAAAAATGGCACAACAAGAACCAATGGCTGTCAGCTGGAGCGTAAAAATTTCGTAACCTTTTAATCGTTTTTGAAAATCCTGACTTTCTTTTCCTAATTATTTTATGGTTTATTTTATTAATGAAAGCAAACTTAAGTAACGTTAAATGAAGGGGTTTTTGGTTTGTTACTTTCCTTATTTTTTTCTTAATATATAATAGTTTTTTCTTTCTATGTACTGTTTAAACAATGAAGCTCTTACTCATCTGTTCTTTTCAATATATATTTTATTGCCATTCTTATCTTTGTGAAGGTCCCTTTTTCACCACTCAATCCTGTGTTTTTCAGAGAATTGAAAGTAATTAAATTAAACTGTATTAAAACAAAACTCATTTTATGCAACTTCAGTTTCCGCTAAAGTTCTAAGCTATAACCCTGAATGTGCAAGGAGCAGATAAACAATATCCAAGAAAAAGAGCTGGAATTTTTCATCTTATTTTCACCTAGTCCTTACTAAGGAAAGTAGCAAACAATTGCCCTTTGTAAAGAAACACTGCACCCTACTACAGTACAAACTCAAATGAGCACAGCAGGAGGCTATCGCGGCTATCCACATCTGGCCCTGTTTCTTTACAAACTTCCTTTCTGTAATGATGCTCTGGTAATAAGGGGCAATCAGTCATCAAAGGTAGCTCTTGCCATGGTAGCCAGGTTGCTATTCATTCTCCGCAAGTATGCAAATGAACTGGAGGGACGGGTGCTGAGTGGTGGATCCTCTCTGATGTCACAATGCTACTGCTCAGCCAGCACCAGGTAGCAGCAAATGTGCAGTGTGTATGAGGAGGAGGGGAACAGGGTTTCCCAGGGCTCCTGTTTCCCCAAATTTCCTAAAGAAGACAATAACCTAACTACATAGAACACGCATTAATGATGATGCCACACACATGATCATTAGTCACTGAAATTTGATTCAAGTCTCGCATGGCTTTTTTAGAAACAAGGGTTCCAAAAAAGGAGAGACCTTGTAAAACAGAAAATGTTGATGCTCTGATGTATTTGCAGTTGTGTTAAAATTGAATACTGTGACGTTACATGTTGGGCAGCGTTTCTGTACGTGCTTGCATGCTAGGCAGCTCAGTAAGGCAGAACAAACTTGGGACTTAGCACCAGTCAGTCAGCAGGTACCCAGTGAGTTGTGCCTCTCTGTTATAGGCAGTAGCCTATGTTCTCTCCCTCTGATTTTTGGGTTCTTATGTGCTATTGTTCTGGTCTTAATAAACAAATTGACAAGATATTGCAAACTTTCAGCAAGAATATTTTATGTTTTCTCTAACTTGTCTGCTTGTGTGCCACAAAACAGAAAAGCCACATTTAAAAAAAAAAAAAATAAAAAAAAAATCTGAAGCCAAAAGTCCTTTCGAAAGAAGAAAAAAAAGAAAGTTTTCCAGCACAACATTTATTTCAGCTGGGAAATGTTGATTCCTTGTAATTGAGACATTCCCTGGGAACACGTCCATCTCAATGAGATGTTGTTTGGTGGGCTTCCCCACCAAAATGGAAGAGTGGAAGAGTTCAAAGGTTGTTGTAGGAGAGTCACAGCATTGCCACCCTCACTGCCGTCCTGCCTTCAGACCTGGGCTTGGAGGGAAGGAGCCACCAACCATTCTGAAACTACAAGACATTCCCAAATGTGGAGGTGGCCACAGGGGCCAGAAGCCCTGAGCCTGGGCACCCAGAGATGTGGCTGAAGCAGAAGCTGCCAAGGCCAAAGCCCTGATCCCAATGACAGGCTGATGCAGTGCACTTGCTTCTGCACTGCCTCTGGAGGTGCATCTGATATCCCTACGGAGACCATCCATACAGGGGAAGTCCTGTCCCAAATCCAGAAAACAAACAGCTAGGAGGCACCTACTGGGGTGCTCCTGCCTGAGGGGCTCCCAGCAGGACGGGGAGATCGGATTTCATGGGGCAGGGCTAATTCAATCTAGCCAAGAAAGGCACAACAAGAACCAATGGCTGTCAGCTGAAGCCTGAGAAATTCAAATGAAATGTAAGGCACACATTTTTGACAGTGAGAGACACTAGCCACTGGAACAAATTACCTAGGGGAAAGGTGGATTCTCTGTTTCCAGCTATCCTCACATCACAACTTGTTGTCATTCTGGAAGGTGCCTTTTAGTGAATTCCTACAAGCGATTGGGCTTAATATGGTGCTAAGTGTGTGAAATTTCATAGCCTGAGAAATAGAGGCCGGATTAGGCCATCAAATTGTTTCTCAACTGACACCTCTGTGAAAAACTCATTGTGGGGTGAGGAACAGACTCTGCTGTTTTACTGGGTATCCTGCTTGCTCCCCAGAATCAATAATGACCAAGTGGGGAGATCTTGGGGTGCAACTCAAACATCGAACTGGGCTGGCCAGGGGCAGACATCAGGCCTGCAAGGGAAAGGTGAGTGTGGCAGTGACTTCACAAAGGCCTTTGGCAGGAATTCAGCCTATTGGGCAAAGACGATGAGGCGGATGTGACCTCACAGAGCTCCCTTGACAACAGCCAGGCAGGACAGGGATGGGGCAGGGGGAAGCTCGGAGACCCCTGTAGCCTGGTTGCAGCAAGCCTCCATCTTTGCTGTCTCTCTGTGAGGACCAAGGGGATTGGTGGGGAGGAGATACTTTGTGAGTTTTTTTCATTTCTGTGTTTAGATTTTGTCGAAAGAAGTCATCATCTGTGTAGAAAGTAAGACAAAATATAGGCTCTGTGTACAAGATAGAGGATTCAAACCTGGGAACCACCAACTCTGAAAAAGACTTGGGGTCATGGGGATAATCAGCTCCCATGAGTTCCCAGTGGCCAAAGGGCAAATGTGACTCTTGGAGCCATACAAAGAGCAGAATCTCAAGTAGAAATAGAGAGGTTCCATATTTGTGTACTGAGCACTGGTGCAACCACTCCTGGAAAATTGTGTCCACTTCTGGTGTCCACAGTTTGAGACAGATGCTCTCACATTGGACAGGGTTCACAGAAGAGCCACATGAATGATGAAAGGATTAGAAAACCCTCCTTGTGCTGACAGAGTACAGGAGCTCATTCAAAGAGAAGGGTAAGCGGTGAGCCTAAGGGAAGAAATATTTACTAATGAGCTCTTCACTTTAGCAGATAAAGGTTAAGAGCAGACAACGGCTGAAAGTTGAAGCCTAGACCAATTCACACTAGAGAGAAAGCGCGCATTTTTAACCTCAGGGTTTGGAGCCATTCACCGAGGGTTGTGCTGGATCCTCCACAACTGGCCTTTTTTTTAAAAAAATCAAGATTGTGTGATTTTCTAAACAATCTGCTTTAATTTCTGTGGGAATTATTTTCAGGGAAATTCAATGGCCGATGTTAAATAGAAAGTCAGACCAGAGTGGTTCCTTTTGGCCTTGGAATTTATGAATCTGTGACTCGCTGCGGGTGTTTGAAATTTGTCCTTTTGGGCTTCCCTCTTCCTCCTTTCCTCTTTTCTCATCTTCTCTTTCCTCTTATTCCATTTCTTCCTGCTGATCTTCTTCCTGGGATCAGGTAATGAAAGTCTGCATCATCATGGAAATGCACAAGAGGACTGAATTAAGGGTGCCCAGGGCAACACTTATTTGGACATTTGCTAACAAGAGAACGTAAAATTTCGTAACCTTTTAATCGTTTTTGAAAATCTTGACTTTGTATTTCCTAATTATTTTATGGTTTATTTTATTGATGAAAGCAAACGTAAGTAACGTTAAATGAAGGTTTTTTTGGTTTGTTAATTTCCCTATTTTTTTCTTAATATATAATAGTTTTTTCTTTCTATGTACTGTTTAAACAATGAAGCTCTTACTCATCTGTTGTTTTCAGTATATATTTTATTGCCATTCTTATCTTTGTGACAGGCCCTTTTTCACCACTCAGTCCTGTGTTTATCAGAGAATTGAAAGTAATTAAATTAAACTGTATTAAAACAAAACTCATTTTATGCAACTTCAGTTTCAGTGAAAGTTCTAAGCTATTACCCTGAATGTGCAAGGAGCAGATAAACAATATCCAACAAAAAAGTGGAATTTTTCATCTTATTTTCACCTAGTCCCTACTAAGGAAAGTAGCAAACAATTGCCCTTTGTAAAGAAACACTGCACCGTACTACAGTACAAACCCAAATGAGCACAGCAGGAGGCTATCGCGGCTATCCACATCTGGCCCTGTTTCATTACAAGCTTCCTTTCTGTAATGATGTTCTGGTAATAAGGAGGCAATCAGTTGTCAAGGGTAGCTCATGCCATGGTAGCCAGGTTGCTAGTCATTTTCCCCAAGTATAAGAACATAAGAACGGCCGTACCGGCTCAGACCAAAGGTCCATCTAGCCCAGTATCTGTCTACCGACAGTGGCCAATGCCAGGTGCTCCAGAGCCAGAAGAGTACCCTGAAGTGACCTACCACAGGACAGGCCCAACAAAGAAAATAACAGAACGCCACTAGCCGTCACCTTCAGCCCCCAACTAAAACCTCTCCAGCGCATCATCAAGGATCTACAACCTATCCTGAAGGATGATCCCTCACTCTCACAGACCTTGGGAGACAGGACAGTCCTCGCTTACAGACAGCCCCCCAACCTGAAGCAAGCACACACCACACAACAACAATAATAACCAAGGAACCTATCCTTGCAACAAAGCCAGTTGCCAACTCAGTCCACATATCTATTCAGGGGACACCTATTTCCCTATGTTAAGTTCTCCTCACACCTTCTATGGGCCATCTTAATTATCACTTCAAAAAGTTTTTTTTCCTCCTGCTAACGATAGCTCATCTCAGTTGATTAGACTCTGCCTGTTGGTATGCATACTTCCGCCTTTTCATGTTCTCTGTATGTATAAATATCTCCTGTCTGTGTGTTCCATTCTATGCATCCGAAGAAGTGAGCTTTAGCTCACGAAAGCTCATGCTACAATAAATTTGTTAGTCTTTAAGGTGCCACAAGTACTCCTGTTTTTTTTAAAAATACAGTGAATTTAAAAGACACTGTTATTGTTTATTTTTTGTTTGCACAGGTTCCATTCTGGGAGCTATGTATACAAGTCATTGTTAAACCTCAGGAACATCTGAGTTCAACTCCTTTAAAATAATGTTTGAACTATAAAGAAAATTAAACAGTGATTTCTTTTGAAATGTCAAGCTATTTTGCCCTTTTTCTAAAAAAATTCTCCGTGTCAACTAAGTCCTTGGATTGTTTGAAAACAAAATGTATTTTTGCATGGGGAAAATTTTATGTTCAATACCCACATGAGTAACTCGTGGGTGCTGGGAATCCTTGCAAGGGGGGACACAAGGAAGCACTCTCCCTCCTCAGTATACAAAATGGGAAAAGATCAATGGCTGGAGTAGCTTCCACTGCTCTAATACCCTATTAAAGTCAATGATTTAGGTACATAACTATAGGCACTCAAGTATGGAAATTTTGGCCTATGTGACTTGACCAGGGCCACAGTGGGAGCCAGTGTCAACGCTAGGATTAGTCCTTTGTTCTCATCCCTGAGCCCACTACATACTATATTGCCTCTTCTATTTGTCTGCCCCTTTTTGTGGTCAAACGTCATGCTGGATGCTCAGCAGAAGAACATGTGATAGTCCTAGTGTATCAACGGTAGCCTGAGTGGTGCTGCCCAATCCAGCTGCAAAATGATCTGGGGCCTTCCCAAAAATCAAAGAGCTTCTGGCTGTGATTTGTCAGTCCTCAAAGGCCAGCCAGGTGACTGTAAATAACTTACAATCATTAGGAAAAATTAGTATCAAGATTCCAACTCTAGCAGTCAGACAACATTGGTTCAATTTACAAGAGATTACTTTTTATATTCCTTGGTTCCCCAATAATTAGGAAGGGCCTGTGACCACAGGTCCTGCAGGGTACAAAGGGCAGGTCTACATCCCTTTTCTCTTTGTGCATAGTCCTGCCTGCTACCTTTTCAGTTTCAGTTCTGCTACCACAGTACTGATCAGCACATAAGAATAGGAAAGGGCACACACACACACCCCTCCTGGTGTTGGGAGGGGAACATAGGAATGTTATGTGCTCTTATTCAGCACATAAGAATGTTATGGCACATAGGAATGTTATGGAATAACATAGGAATGCCTTAGGGCACATAGGAAAGGGCACGCTGGTAGCACACGGCCAGGCGGACCAGTGTGCCTCTGGCTCCCAACGGGGCTGCGCACCTGTGTCTGTCTGTCTCCCCCCCAGCTCCAGCAACGTGGCCTGATAGTTCACGCTTGCGATCTGGTCACCCTCCTCCTCCGTCCATCCTTCACTCCCTTCCCTGCGTCTGTCCATCCTTGTCCTCTGTCCCGTCCCCTCTGTCCATCCGTCCCTGCCCCCTTCGTCCCCTCCCTGCATCCCCCCAGCCCTGTCCTCTGTCCCGTCCCCTGTCTCCATCTCTCCCTGCCCCCTTCGTCCCCTCCGTCCCGTCCCTGCATCCCCCCCGCCCTGTCCTCTGTCCCGTCCCCTGTCTCCATCCGTCCCTGCCCCCTTCGTCCCCTCCGTCCCGTCCCTGCATCCCCCCAGCCCTGTCCTCTGTCCCGGCCCGTCTCCATCCGTCCCTGCCCCCTTCGTCCCGTCCCTGCATCCCCCCAGCCCTGTCCTCTGTCCTGTCCCCTGTCTGCATGCGTCCCTGCCCCCTTCGTCCCCTCCGTCCCGTCCCTGCATCCCCCCAGCCCTGTCCTCCGTCCCGTCCCGTCTCCATCCGTCCCTGCCCCCTCCGTCCCCTCCGTCCCGTCCCTGCATCCGCCGCCGCCTCCCCTCCAGCACAGGTGCGCGAGGCGCTGGGTCGCTGCCCGCGAGCGGGGGGGCGGGGGGAGGAGCCTCCCCTGCGTCGCGGACTCCTCCTCGGTGACGTCATTGCTGCGCGCTGCCAGCCAGCTGCTTTGTTTGCGTCACGGCCCAGCCTTACCCCCCTCCCTGCCCCACGTGTTCCGAGAACGTTTGTTTTGGTGGTTGCCGCGGCGACAGTGGGCGGTGCCCGGGTGACCACGCTGGTTGGGCGGGGGCAGAGGGCGGTGACGTCATAAGTGGGGCGGCCGGCCGAAGGCGTCACAGTTCCGAACGGATATTGTCAGCGCTCTGGGCGCGAGCCCCGCCCGCGAGGACACCCCCCACTCCACCCCGCGCGCACCAGCGGCTCCCCGCGGCAGCGGCGCGAGCAGGGAATCCCCGGGAACCGTCTCGCGCCGCCCCCTCCTGCTGCCTCGCTGCTGCTGCTGCTGCTGCCCGGCGGCGGGACCGCGGCTGGCCCCGAGCCCCCCCTGCTCCGGAGGGGCCCGTCCGAGCTGTAATTAAAGGGTTTTTGTCTTGCAACTTTTTCATATTTTTGGTGCAACGTTTTTACCCCCCACCCCTTGGAGCCTCTCCCCAGCTGGACTCTCCGTCGGGCTCCCAGCCCGAGCAGCCCCTGACACTTCAATGGGGTGGGTGGTGTGTCCCCCGCTCCCGTGGCACTTGATGGATCTCGGTGGCACAGCAGCGTGGATCCGGGTCCCGAGCAGCGGCTGCGTTACAGGGCTGTCTGGTTCTCTCCCCCCTGTTGTCTGCAGGCAGCCACCCGGCCAATTTGACACGGCTCTCAGCGGCACGCTGCTCCCCTCCCTCGCGATCCTCGCGGCGGGCAGGGAGAAAGCCCTGAGGCAGGCAGGTGTCAGCAATCAGGGGCGGCTCTAGACCCCAGCGCACCAAGCAGGCGCTTGGGGCGGCCGTTTCCCGGGGGGGCGGCATTTGGCTCCGGTTGAGCTCCCGCAGTCGTGCCTGCGGCAGGTCCACCGGAGCCCGGAACGAGCGGACCTGCCGCAGGCATGACTGCGGCGGGTCCCGTCTTCACGCGGCTCGGTTGAGCTCCGCGCAGACTGCGGCAGGTCCGCCGTCCGGGCTCCGGTGGACCTGCCAGGCATGCCGGCAGGAGCTCAACTGGAGCCGCGGAAGAGGGACCGCCGCGGGACGGGAAGGGCGCGCCAGCGCCCCGCTGCTTGGGGCAGCCTGATTTGTAGAGCCGCCCCTGTCAGCAATGTGAGTATCCCTCCCAGGGGCGGCTCTAGAAATCAGGCTGCCCCAAGCAGCGCGGTGCGCTGCGCCGCCCTTCCCCTCCCACAGGCATGACTGCGGCAGGTCAACCGGAGCCCGGGACGAGCGGACCTGCCGCAGGCATGACTGCGGCAGGTCCGCCAGCCCAGCCTCCCGCCCTCCCCGGCGGCAGGGGACGCCCCCTACATTTTGCCGCCCTAGGCACCAGCTTGTTTTGCTGGTGCCTAGAGCTGCCCCTGATCCCTCCCCACCCTGCACAGCCTGCCCGGTGCTCCGCAGCTGGGAGCAAGACGTTGCCCGGTGCTGGATCGCAGCGCAGGGGAGCTGCCCGGCCCCACCTGGCGAGAGTGACCGGGGCTGAGCTGGGCTGCAAATGAACTGGAGGGGACGGATGGAGACGGGACGGAGGGGACGAAGGGGGCAGGGACGGATGGAGACGGGACGGGACAGAGGACAGGGCTGGGGGGATGCAGGGACGGGACGGAGGGGACGAAGGGGGCAGGGACGGATGGAGACGGGGACGGGACAGACGACAGGGCTGGAGGGATGCAGGGACGGGACGAAGGGGACGGAGGGGCCAGGGACGGATGGAGATGGGATGGGACAGAGGACAGGGCTGGGGGGATGCAGGGACGGGACGGAGGGGACAAAGGGGGTAGGGATGGATGGAGACAGGGGACGGGACAGAGGACAGGGCTGGGGGGATGCAGGGACGGGATGGAGGGGACGAAGGGGGCAGGGACGGATGGATACAGGGGACGGGACAGAGGACAGGGCTGGGGGGATGCAGGGATGGGGCGGAGGGGACGAAGGGGGCAGGGACGGATGGAGACAGGGGACGGGACAGAGGACGGGGCTGGGGGGACGCAGGGAAGGGAGTGAAGGATGGAGGGAGTGGGAGGGTGACCAGATCGCAAGCGTGAACTATCAGGCCACGTTGGTGGAGCTGGGGGGGAGACAGACAGACACAGGTGCGCAGCCCCGTTGGGAGCCAGAGGCACACTGGTCCGCCTGGCCGTGTGCTACCAGCGTGCCCTTTCCCATTGGGGTGCGCCCATGCTGTGCCACAGAGCTCCCCTGCCCAGCACCCCCCTACAACTCTTCCACCACAAATGCATAGTGCTGTGCACACACACATAGCCCAGCACACCCCTTCGCACAGCCACACCTCAGCTTCACAGCACCCCAAACAGAAACCGCCTCTCTCTATTTTCCCAATACACACAGATTTCCCTCCCTTCCTTCCTCCCTCCCAGTGCCCTTCCCACAGCCCCACACCATAACTGCACAATGCCCCACACAGACCCGCAGTGCCCTGACACACACAGATCTCCCCATAGCCCAGCACCCTGTTTTTCACTCTTGTTTTTCAAGACCCAAAGGGAGAAATCCTCCCTCCTCCTACTCCATGGGAGGAGGGAAGCGGGATTGAGCTTCTCTATGAATAGCTCCAGTGCCTGATTCTGCTTGAACTTACTTTTCCTGAAAGAGGCACCATTTTTCTCAGTTTTACCGTCACCCTGGGGTTCTGAATAACAGCAGTGAAACTGACCAAAGCTGCTAGTGCTTGGCAGCATTGTGAGGCGGAATAGAAGCTCTGGAACTGCCAGTTTGCAGACTCAGGAAGACAGGTCTGCACTGGTTTACATTTGGAAGGTTATCTTCAGATAATGAAAGCTGGGCATGTGCTTTCTTCAATCCCTGACAATGCATGGCAGAGAATACAATTATTAAAGAAATACAGTTTTAGCCCCTTTTTGCACAGTTACCTGCACTTATACAGGTTGCAACCTGATATTCCTTGCACAATCTACAAGTTTGGGTGCATCGGTAATGCCCTAATTGTATTACCGTTGCACCGTGATTTTGCTTGGTTCTTTTTAACCAAGGTGAAGTATTCCTAGAAAATAGGTGAAGCATTTGGATTTGTAACAGTAATGTAAATACTGTGATAAATTCAGTGCCCCTGGCTTCCCATGGTTCCACAATCATAGAAATGGCACTGGAATTTACTTTTATCTTCAGAATTCTTCCCCCCTCCCTCCGCAGATCACCATAAGAACTTCAGGAAGGGCATTTGAAATAACACATAAAAGTGATTCCATGCACAAGTCTAGAGTGTTTTCTGTTTCTCTGGAATTTGGCAGTCTATGGTGCTTAATATGGGCATATATGTTTGATTACTATAGAAATTTTTCAGATCCTGTAAAAAAAAGTCTGTCTTCACAGAATCCTCTCATCATTGGTACAGAAAGTGAAACAGAAGTGCTACAGTATTTTAGGGTTTCTGGATTTGTTTTTCTCCAGGAAACAATTTTGGTGCTTTTATTATGCCAGATAATTACAAAAAATGTACTATCTTAAAAATATTGGTGATTGGCAGCAGTAGCCCTGGAAACGAAAATGGGTGAGATTTTCAAAAGAGAGTAAGTGATTTAGGAACATAAATATCATTAACTTTTAATGAGACTGGCATTTCTAAGTCATGCAGTTTTCAATGTTTCACCCATCATGTAAAATAGGGCTTGAATTTTCTATGATTTAGTTGACCACTGGCATGTACTTTCAGTATTTTCAAAAAGCATATACCAAATGGTAAATTAGAACATGCTGTAGCATGGCTAGTGCTGAATTATCAGAGAAGTAGTTTCAAAACTTCCAATTTTTTATGCAGTATGTAGCTATTTATTTGTTCTAAAATCCATACTCTTACTGGCAGACTATTCTCAGACCTTGTAACCTTGTATGTACATAAACAAAGTTGTAGCTTCTAGTAGAGACTTAACTGATTTGCTCCGCTCTTTGTGTTATAGAGGAAAATCTTGTTCTCAGATGCCGATTCTTGAAATGATGAGGGTTTGTCGATCCCATAAATCACCTTCTTTCAAGGCCGGATCAGATATTCAAACAAGGTTATGAACCTCCTTACTTGTACAGTCATAATTCCAAAACAGGTCGATCAAGAGGAGTTAAGTCCCTGCCCTGTATAATTTATAAACATGAAGCTGAGTAACCTTGGATGACTAAATTAAACTCTAAAATAATAATGAAAAGCTTAGCTTTATTTTAGCAAACTGGTATTACAAGTTTCATGACATAAATGTTAATTATCAATATCTTTGGCACTAGAAAATGGATTTTTCTCTGCACAAAGTCCATTTCTTGGCAGAGGATACATTGGAAACTATCAATATAAAAAGGATTAATGTGGAGACATGAAGAATAATAAAACATTAAGGATGTTATCTAACTATTTCAAATAGAGAGAAAGAGGTACATGTCTACCTATAATATGAGTTTTAGGATCAGCGGGCTCAGTTGTTTACAGATTCTGAATGATGCTTTGTTTTGATTCTTGAGAAAGCTTCCTTATTTATTTTCGTGGCCCAGGGTTGTCTCCCTGGTTTCCCTGTTTATATATTATATAATAAGCATGTTAATCAAGGGTGATCATGTTAGGTTCTTTTCATCCATGGTTTAAAACAATTAGAGAAACTCTTTCTTTTCCCCCCCTTAGCTTAGTCAGCAGAGAAATTCACAAGATGAAATAAGCTCTGTGTGGGTTTTTCCCATGTAGAGCAGTGAAATTGTCCTATTTGTTTTTCTATTTCATATTTCTGTACATGTTAATTTATTTTTATTCCTAAACCATTCCATAAGTTCCTATATTTAAATATAATTTGAAAGTCAGAGTCACTCTAGGCAAAAATTAGAATTAAATTCTTTATTAGAAGTACATCATTAAGCATAAAGAATGAGGAGTACTTGTGGCACCTTAGAGACTAACAAATTTAATAGCTCTGTAAAGGCAAAAAGGGAAAGGGCATGGGTGGAAATGAAAAGTGCAGGCATTTGAAGAGGGATTTCACTGGAGAGGATGAGGCAAGGAGATGGTAGCACACATTTTAAAAAAATTCATATTGCTTGTGTTTCAGGCAAAGATTAGGCATTTATTTACCTTTAAAATACATTTTTAACTGGATTTTCAAAACAGTTGCTCTCAGAAACCACTGTGTAACTTAACCCCCTTAATTTAATTGTCTAGTAATTGATAGAATTAGAAACCAGAGATATTAAGAAAGATTACACCAGAGGTTATCAAGGTAATTCACTGGACTGCATTTCTGGCATCTTTTGGATGATGCTGCAGAATATTTGGGGCACGGGACCATTGTTTTGTTAGACAGTGCCTAGAACAATGAGGCCCTGAACCCTGATTGGTACAAATCATAATAGAAAGAACTGGGTGGAAATTGCTGAAGGGCCCGATCTTGCTCTAATTGAAGTCAATGGAAAAAATTCCATTGATTTCAATGGTGTAGAATTGAACCACAAAGGAGGCAGTTGGGGGAGGGATACCGCTGGGATAGGTTTACAGAAGGACAAGTGGCATTTGGGACTTCAGACACCTTGCAGAGCCAGAATGAAGTGACATACACAGAAGCAAAGACAGAGGGGTGGTTGGTGAAGCTGTTAACAGCTGGGAGGTCCAGATATGTGAGCCACACTCAACAAAGTGAACATGTACAAGCACCGGGGCCAGAGTTTATTGTTTCCTGAATACTTTAAACAGGATCATTACATGCTGAAATAGATGAGTATTGCTAGAGTTATGAAGGCAAAATTGTCCTGTTAGATTGCACCTGGGGAAATCTGGGTTTTGTTTTATCTGTTGGTTTTATGGTTACTGTATATTTTGTTCCTGTCCTCTTTATAAAGTGCTGCTGATTTTTATATTGTTCCTTATTCATTTGATGCCAGGGCCTTATTATATCCCGTTGTTGTTTTTAGGCTACTCTTGTGGAGTATGAAATATAATTAAAAGGCCACATTTTCAAAGGATCCTCCTCTATTCAGGCGTGTAGAAGTTTTCATGCAAATAGCAGCATGTGCATGTTTCAGGTAACAGCAGATGCATGCACAGGTGATAGATTCAGACTTGCAGTGCTCAGAAAGTGTGCATACAGATATTTGCATGGATTTAAATAGAGGCCACTTTTTGAAAACATGTCAAAAATATCAGTAAGTTAGGCCACCTTATAACTAGGTTACATTTAAATAGCTACATAAGTGGGATCAGGGAGATCTACTTTGTCCTGAGCTGTTACAACTGAAAAGTGCTGGGTCACTTTAATAATTTCAAACCCCTATAAAGAACCCCTTGTTATGGCAGGAGTCTTGTAGGTGATGTATGTGATGATGAATATGCCAGAAAAATTCCAAGATATCGTGTGTAATTGAGCAAAACCCCAGGTTTAATGGAATTGAAAAGTACTTGTGTCACAGATGTAGGCAATTACTGTTCATAAAGGGGCACCCGCAACTTGAAAATCATTTCAATCAGAAAATGCTGCATCTACTATTGTTACAATGAGCCACGGAGGTTGCTGTCACTGAAAGGGATTAATGAAAAAATTAACATTTTCATCTCTTATTTTCATTTGTTTGCTGTGTGCATTTGGCAGGTCTCTGTGTAATAGTCCTTGTGTGATGGTGCCTGCCCTTCCCTATGCTACTGAAGAATGTGCTGATCAGTACTGTGGTAGCAGAACTGAAACTGAAAAGGTAGCAGGCAGGACTATGCACAAAGAGAAAAGGGATGTAGACCTGCCCTTTGTACCCTGCAGGACCTGTGGTCACAGGCCCTTCCTAATTTGGGGGGAACCAAGGAATATAAAAAGTAATCTCTTGTAAATTGAACCAATGTTGTCTGACTGCTAGAGTTGGAATCTGGATACTAATTTTTCCTAATGATTGTAAGTTATTTACAGTCACCTGGCTGGCCTTTGAGGACTGACAAATCACAGCCAGAAGACCCCTCGAGGTTTGAAACCTGTTCAGTCTAAGTCATCTGGTGAGATTTGAATTCTAGGCATGGAAAAAACGAGCTTAAGGAGGCAGAATTTTATTGTGTACCTGGGATTTTGTCCCTTAGATTCACTGGGGACATTGGGGTTTGTCCTTTATTTCACCTTTTCATCCATCCCTCCCTCCCTCCTTTCTCTTCGTCTCTTGCTTCTTTTATCCTTTCTTCTATTCCCCTCCCAAAACCAGGAGAGGGGTGTGTGTGTGTGTGTTGCGGGGCAGTGATCCCCACCAGTGACCTGGGCCATCCTTTGGGCTCTCTGGTGAGAACTCTCAGCCTCCCATCCTCAGTTTCTACCCTGATTGTCTGAGCAGGGGGTTATTGCCAGAGAAGAGACTCAGGTCTTGTTGTTCTTTTTTAAGTCCAAGTAAATAAGTCATAAGCAGTTGTATGTTTGATGAATTTTGCTGCTTCTCTGCATTAATTGTCTCTGAGCAGTTCATGATTCTCTCTAACATTGCAGTTCTCCTAAAATACTGGCTGAATACTTACTGTGCACTGTTGCTGGTCTGGAGCTCATCTGAGAGCACTTTACTCAGATCATTCAATGTAGGAAATTTAAGATCCGATGCTTAGTTTGAAAATCAGGGCTCTTGGGTCTTATTCCCAACTCTGCCACTGATTATGCGACCTAAGACAAGTTAATTATCCTTTCTCAGCATTATCTTCTCCCTCTTTCAAGTAGGGATAATAATGATCCACTCCTACCTACCTCACGGTGGGTGGAGATAGGGCCAACTCTAGGTTTTTTGCTGTCCCAAGCAAAAAAAAAATTGACTGCCCCCACCCCAGCCCTGGGCTCCTCCCTGAATCTCCCTGCTGCCCCAGCCCTGGGCTCTGCCCCCTCCACCCACACCCCCTGCTGCCCCAGTTCTGGGCCTCCCCCCCCAACCTGTACCCCCCTGCTGCCAGCCCTGGGCTCTCCCCCACACACCCGCACCCCATCCCATCCCAGCCCTGGGCTCTCCCCCACACACCAGCACCCTCTGCCACCCCAGCCTTGGGATCTTCCCCACACATGCACCCCGTGCTGCCCCAGCTCTGGGCTCCCCCCGCCCACTTGCACCCTCCTTCCACCCCAGCCCTGGGTCACTGGTAACTTGCTCCCAGAGTGGGTCATTCAGCAGGAATTTTGGATGTGCACAGAACACAGACAGGATTGGTTCCCATATGGTTACAGAACTGCAGTAACATGGAACAATTTTCAGCTTGTGGTGATTAAAGGATATCTGGATGCATATTATAAGACTGTCCTACAGAAATGAGGAAACGTTGAGGTGCCTTTATTATTCTTATGTTCCATTCTTTGTTTCTATGGGCAATTTGCCAATGCAATATCACTGTCTTCCTTTTAAACAAATAAAACTATAAAACAAACAAACAAAGGCAATGGCTGTTGAAAATAGCAATTCCAGTCCTAAAAACCACTGGGAAGCATTTCTTGCTCAAGTTGATCCTACTTTTTCTACAGCAAATTACAGTGAATCAGTATATTTGATTTGGGAGAAATGAAGTAACAGCTGCCCAAATTGAGCTTCAGCACCCCTGAATTTTGAGGGTGTTCAAATCTGGAAGGCAGGTGCTAGATTCCCTTTCTGAATATTAGCTAAATCTGGAAAGGAAAAGTCAATTTCTGCTTCGATGGCTCAGAAGTGGAAATCCTCTACGTGCCTGGTACTGTATCTAAAGCTGCCCAGGTCCAGTAGAGCCTCTCCTCCCTTACTCTTAAATTCTAGTGGGATCCACGTACCTCCCTTGCTAGGATTCAGATAAAGAGGGGAACTGTCCATTTAGTCCACCCAATTCCTTCCTTGGGGGCTGCAAGGTGAGGTCACACCAGTATCTCTAATCCAGTCTGGGGATGTCTTCTGAAGGGGATATCTAGGGCAAAGCCTTCTACAACTTGGGCACACTCGTTCCCCATTCACAGTGCCACCCCGCTCTAGCAGTGAGCTCTCCATTCACAGCAAGCTGCAGCTTGAGGTTTCAGCTACCGTACTCCCTCCCCCTCCCTTTCCTGTTGATAGCGGCCAAGGGAATGCTGAGAAATGTAGTTTTTTTCCTGCTCCAGAGCTGGCTCTATAGGCAGGGAGCTAACCAAGGAACTACAGCTCCCAGGGCCCCCTGTTGGTTCTCAGCTCCCAGGCTGGATCTCTGCTGGCTGCTGCCCCTGCAAATGGGCTGCTCCAAGCACCTGCTTGCTTTGCTGGTGCCTAGAGTCGCCCCTGCCTCCACCCATCCTGCACCCCCACCCTGTGCCCCAGCCTGGAGCCTGCACCCAGCACCCAAACTCCATTCCAGAGCCCAACCTCTCAACCATCCCACACCCCAAACCCCTGCCCCAACCCAGGGCCTGCACCCCAGACCTCCTCGCCCGACCCAAACTCCCTTGCAGAGCCTGAGGCAGGTGAGGGGCAGAGTTCGGTGGGGGGGGAGGGCTCTGTGCAGTAATATAGTGACTCCTTGGGTCTTTGAATGAGGCTTTATACTTGGGCTGGGGGGTGAGGAGGCAAGCAGCGAGTCGGTGGACGGAGCTTGGCAAATCTCCCAGATTCAAAATCTGTGACTGTGTCTGTTGGTCCTTCTAGCTGCTTTTCTCTGGGCTGGGGGTTGTTCCCACAGGAAGGTGTTTGCTTCTTATCCCCGAGGCCATCAGTATGTCTGCTCTTCTCTAGTCAGCCCACTTGCCAAGCTTGATTGTCCTTGGTTGGGCTGCCAGCCCTCTCCAAGGATTGCAGCTTTCTGGAGGTACTGCCCTCCACGCCTTGCTCAGTCACACCTCATTCATTCAACAGGGCAGTTGATTACCAAGTGGGGAGATCTTATTCTACTTCTAGCAAAAGACACTTTTCTTTGACCTTAATTACACTACCTTAGGGGCCCGCTATAACATATTACCAAGGTTCAATACAAAGTCATATACAAGTTATACAAAAATGCATAATGCAGAGATTTATCTACAACTGCATTGATTGACTGCATTGATTGACTGTGCAGTAATATAGTGACCCTGGTCTTTGAATGAGGCTTCATACTTGCCTCATTAATGCAGAGAAGCAGCAAAATCCATCAAACATATAAGTGGTTATGACTTATTTACTTGGTCTTAAAAGAGAACAAAAAGGCCTTGAGTTTCCTCCTGTCATTAACCCCCTGCACTGTACAAAGACTGAATGGCCCATCCCAGTTGTGGATGTACTCCAGAGACTTGATTTCAACCTGCAGATTATTCCATCACTGCTACAATCCTGAACCAAGAACTTTGACAAATAACAAGTATTGCCCAGGGAAACATTTCCCCTAACGCTGATATTCATAATAACCATCAGATCTAGAATTTCATACATTGAATGACCTCAATAAAGTGCTCTCAGATGAGCTCCAGACCAACAAGTATGCACAGTAATTATTCAGCCAGTGTTTTCGGAGAACTGCAATGTTAGAGAGAATCATGAACTGCTCAGAGACAATTAATGCAGAGAAGCAGCAAAATCCATCAAACATATAAGTGGTTATGACTTATTTACTTGGACTTAAAAGAGAACAAAAAGGCCTTGAGTCTCCTCCCTGTCATTAACCCCCTGCTCAGACAATCAGGATATAGACTGAGGATGGGAGGCTGAGGGGTCTCACCAGAGAGCTCAAAGGATGGCCCAGGTCACTGGCGGGGATCACTGCCCCAGCACTACTGCAGCTCCACAGTTTGGGGTGGACCTCCCACAGCCGAGCACTCCCCCGCAACACACACACACACACACACACACACACACACCCTCTCCTGGTGTTAGGAGGGGAACAGGAGAAAGGAGAAAAGAAGCAAGAGAGGAAGAGAAAGGAGAGATGGATGGAGGAAAAGGTGAAACAAAAAGGACAAACCCTAATGTCCTCAGTGATTCTAAGGGACAAGATCCCAGGTTTGGAATAAAATTCTGCCTCCTTAAGATCATGTTTTCCATGAATTCAACTGTCACCAGATGGATCAGACTGAACAGTTTCAAACCTCGCGGAGGCTCTTACCTTCTAAACAGGGTCGGCTGTTTTCAAGTAAAATCACTAAAAGGGAAGGAGAAAACTCGAAAGAGGTTCCTCCTGGCGCTCAGGTACGTGAACCCCAATATTCCCCCAGTCCTCAAAGAGAGACCTCGAGAAGGAGACTTGCTGAAGCAAAGCCACAGGGTCTCTGAGGTTTCCTGGCCCTCGCCCTGTCCTGCCTGGCTGATGTCAGCATCTCTCTGTGAGGTCACCACCTCCCACCACCTTTGGCCAATAGTCTGAGGTCCTGCAAAAGGCCTTTGTGATGTCACTGCCACACCCTCCCTTGCTGGGCTAATGTCCTGCCCTGGCCAGGCACTTTGGAGGTTTGAGCTACTCCCTGTGGATCACCCCACTCAAGGAGCATTCGTTCTAGGAAGCAAGCCGGCTAGACAGGAAAACATCAGAAGCTGCTGCTCCCAATGCTACATTCAGTTTTAATGAAATTAGTCGACTTTATTGCCAGAAGAGACCATTAGAGCATCTAATCTGACCCTGCATATCACAGGCCTCCTGTATGACACACTAGCTACTTTTGGGGTAAACACATTCCAGAAAGGCATCTAGTCTTCATGAAATGACGTCACGAGACAGAGAATCCACCACCTTCCTTGGTAGCTTGTTCCTGTTGTCATAGTTCGCATCGTGTTGCTTTCTTTTCCTTTGTATTGTCATTTTATGCTGTGGAGTGTAGGTTGTGTTTTTTTTCCCCCTGAATTTGCCTGACATTATGTTGTGGTGAGTTTTATTCTGTATGTTGTGTTTTTATATGTATATATTGCATAGCATCCTAGAAATGTAGGGCTAGATAGGACCTCAAGATGTCATCAAGTCCAGCTTTCTCTGCTGAGGCAGGACCAAGTATATGTAGATTATCTCTGACAGAGCTTTGTCCTATTTGTTCTTAAAAACTTCCAGGGAAAGAGACTCCCCAGCCCCCTTGTAAGAGTGTTCCAGAGCTGAACTGCCTTAGCTCTGGGGACACCCACACAGAGTTTAGTGGTGAGCAGCTCTGGAGAGAGAGGAGACCTCTGTGAGTGGGCAGTTGGATAAAGAGACTAAAGTTGAGAGGAGAAACATTGACGTGTCCAAGGTCACCCAGGCTGTCTGTGACCGAGCTAGAAATAGGTTCTAGTGCCACCGTACTGCTGTTTCTGAAGGTCTCTGCCACACTGCTGTTTTAGGCACTGGTGCAAACCCTTAGTGTAGACAGAATTTACACTAGTGCACTCTGGCACTGGTGCACCATGTCCCAGTTTGAAGGTTTGGGGTGGGGAGAGGGGCTGTGACCTCCCTGAGGCCTGAGGCTGACTGAACAGTGCAGCTGGTAATGGAGGGGCAGCAGTGAGTGCTGGAGGTATGAGCCAGGAGCACAGCCCCACAGGACTGGACACTGACTTCTCCTGACCCAGGGACACACCCCAGCGAGGTGGTTTGTCCATGGATGTGCAGGCTGTCTTGGCAGAGCAGCTCATTTGCAATCTCTGCACAGCTCTTCCTACAGTGTGCACTGGGACCTTTCCAAGCTGCGAGTGACGGGGCTCGGGAGTTAACAGGATCTGTTCCTGGCTCTGTCATGGACCTGTTTAGTGACCTTGGGAAGTCACAGCTCCTCTCTCTGTAACACTGTCTTCAGTGACTCGAGAGCACTAGCACCAGCCTCAGGCAGACTGGTGAGAAGCAGGGCACAAACCCCAAATTGGGTGTGAGGTCTGTATGGAGATTTCACCAACCAAGTATCCAGTGTAAACGCTTCAGGCATTGTAACAGCATTAACATGGAATCACAGACAGTCCTCTTGGGTGATCCCATATATCTCACCACGCAGGTGAGCTCACCTTTGTGACAGGTGGTCCCTTACTCCAGGGGTTCCCAACCTTTTTCTTTCTGAGCCTCCCACCCCCACCCCCACACACACTATAAAACTCCACTGCCCATGTGGGCCACAATAACTGGTTTTCTGCATATAAAATCCAGGGC
This sequence comes from Mauremys reevesii, assembly GCF_016161935.1. Classification (NCBI taxonomy): domain Eukaryota; kingdom Metazoa; phylum Chordata; order Testudines; family Geoemydidae; genus Mauremys; species Mauremys reevesii. The sequence continues at coordinate 94,377 of NW_024100888.1, read as the reverse complement.
TGGCGTTAGGGGTAGCAAGCAGGGCAACTGCCTGTGGCCCCATGCCACAGGGGCCCCTGCAAAGCTACCTTGCTTAGGCTTTGGCTTCAGCCCTGGTGATGGGGCTCAGGGCCCTGGACTTCAGCCCCATGCGCTGGGACTTCAGCTTTCTGCCCTGGGACTCAGTGAGCCTAATGCCGGCTTTGCTTGGCAGCCCCCTGAAAGCTGCTCACGGCCCCCAGGGGGGCCCTGGTTGAGAACCACTGCCTTACAGCACGAATCACAGCAATGTTCAAGTTACTGCCAGTCCCAAAGGACCCGTCACTTCCTTAGGTCAATTAAATCTTAGATCTTCCAACAAAGACACTTGTAGCCAGTCCTGTCATAACCTGTATTAAGACTTATTTAAAAGGAAACGAGAGTTGTTAACAAAGTTAAAGCAGGTAATCCTATAGATGCAGATGAGTTGCAGTCTTAAATTTCAAAGGTAATAGAAGCTTCTGTAATAAGCAAGCTCTACATATTCTTTAGGACTAACCCAGGCTAAGCAGCTGGGGATCTCTTGCTTATGCCTAGAAACTTTGCCCCCCCGCCCCAGAGTCCAGGCAGCATACAGACAATCAGTTCCTTCTCTATGGGTTTTTTCATCCCCTTCCTACCATGTGCTCTGAGCAGGAAACTTAGCTACTGGGAAGTGAAGAGCACAACAACAGTCTTGTGTCTTTGTTAACATCCCATAATAGTCTCTCTGGTGTTGATGGACCTTTCCTGCCAGGCAGGGTGTAATGCATTCTGTTGCCAATCAGCACTTCACATTGGTAAAGTCTCTCTCCTGTTTGGTGATTTACAGAGCCACAGAGGCTCACAATGCAACTAGTCAGATGTTAACTCAGGCAGCAACTTACAAGCATTCAATAAAGTCTAAACACAAAACACATTCTTATGTTCACAGCTGTATGAGGAGTATCTACTCATTTGGACTCACTGGGGAGCCACAGAAAGAAACAAGGTGTGCTGAGGCAAGAAGGCCCAATCTCAGAGCCCTCAGGGTCACGCTTCCCAAAAGCTAAAACTAGGCCCAGCCCATGAAAGGGGCACTCCCAGGAGAGACTGTGTAAAGGCTGGAGCATCAAATAACTTAGTTAATCTGAGAGAGCTGCCTTGGGGACAATGACAGGGAGAATCCCCAGAGTGACTTCTTTGATTCTGCTCATCTCTGGCCTTTGGTTCATAGAATCACAGAACTGGAAGGGACCTTGAGAGGTAGCTAGTCCAGTCCCCTGCACTCAAGGCAGGATGAAGTATTATCTAGACCAGGAGTGGCCAACCTGAGCCTGAGAAAGAGCCAGTATTTACCAATATACATTGCTAAAGAATCATCAGCTCCCACCCCCTGCTCCCAGTGCCTCCCACCCATGGGAAGCCACACTAATCAGCACCCCCCCCTCCTCGCACTCCCGATCAGCTGTTCATGCTATGCAAGACACTCGGGTGGGGGCGACGGGGGGGATGGAGCGTGGGCACTGCAGGCTCAGGGAAGGGGGTGGGAAGGGGTGGAGTGGGGGCAGGGCCTGTAGCTGAGTAGTGAGCACACCCAGCACATTGGAAAGTTGGTGCCTGTAGCACCAGCCCCGGAGTTGGTGCCTGTACAAGGAGCCGCGTATTAAATTCTAAAGAGCCACATGTTGGCCACCCCTGATCTAGACCATCCCTGAGAGGTATTTGTCCAGCCTGCTCTTAAAAATCCCCAATGATGGAGATTCCACAACCTCCCTAGGCAATTTATTCCAGTGCTTAACCACCCTGACAGGGAGTTTTTCCTAATGTCCAACCTAGACCTTCCTTGCTGCAATTTAAGCCCATTGCTTCTTGTCCTGTCCTCAGAGGTTAAGAACAATGTTTCTCCTTCCTCCTTGAAATGAACTTTTATGTACTTGAAAGCTGATCATATCTTCTCCTGACTAAACAAACACAATTTTTTCAGTCTTCCCTCATAGGTGATGTTTTCTAGACCTTTAATCATTTTTATTGCTCTTCTCTGGACTTTCTCCAATTTTTCCACATCTTTCCTGAAATGTGGCACCCAGAACTGGACACATTACTCCAGTTGAGGCCTAATCAGTGCAGAGTAGAGCGGAAGAATTACTTCTCATGTCTTGCTTACAATACTCCTGCTAATACATCTCAGGATTATACTTGGGTTTTTTCCAACAGTGTAACACTGTTGACTCATATTTAGCTTGTGATCCACTGTGACTCCCAGATCCGTTTCTGCTGTGCTCCTTCCTAGGCAGTCATTTCCTGTCTTGTATGTGTGCCACTGATTGTTCCTTCCTAAGTGGAGTACTTTGGATTTGTCCTCATTGAATTTCATCCTATATTCTCCAGTTTGCCCAGATCATTTTGAATTGTAATTCTAGCCTCCAAAGCACTTGCAGCCCCTCCCAGCTTGGTATCATCTACAAACTGTATAAGTGTAACAGAGAGACTCTGCTACTGGGAGGGTTTCACTATGTCTAGGAGGGTTACACCCTGGTGGGAGGGGGCTAGGCCTGTACTGGAATAAGGTCATTTTGTGCTACACAGTGTGGCAGAACCTAGAATGTCCATTACCAGGGAAAAATGCTGGGGGGAATTGACATGTGGAAAGGACAGAAACCCTGTCTGAATTCTCTCACATTGCCCTTCTTGCCCTGGCAGGCTACAGAATAATGTCCACCTTTCACCCTAAATCATCCCCTCCTCCCAGCAGTAAGGAAACGGCTGCAATGGAGCTGGCTCAGGTAAGGGATTATCAGGGAGCTGGTGGTGGGTTCTGCTTGGAGGGAGAGGAGAAGTAAATGTATAGGAGGGTGGGAGCTGCTAGAGGTAGTGGGAGGCAGGAACTGTCTAGGGTGTGGAATGGGAGGGGAAAGGATGTGACAAACCTGCTGAGACTTGTGTACTCTAGGGTGTGATGGGCTGTCACCCCGGGGGTGCAGTCTGGGGGGCTTCTGGGAAACACTGTCCCTCTAACCCTCAAACTGGGTTGGCCCTTCTCACACTGCCAGCCTCCAGGTCCTGTTATTACCCAACAGGACAGCAGGTGGCACCACGCATCCAACTAAGCTACCTGAGTGCTTTACCTAAGCCACTCAAAGACAGATAGAAGACAAAAGCCAATTTCCCAGCCATAAGTGGTAGCAAACAGATCAAAGCAGATTACTTAACAAATAACCAAAAACTCAAACTAAGCTTAACATACTATCTGGATAGAATTTGAATTAGCAGTTTCTCACCCTGACTGATGATACAAGCAGTCCACCAAGTTTCCATACACAAGCTAAAAATCCCTTTACCCTGGGACCAGCAGTTCCCCCAGTTCAGTCTTTCTTCCTCAGGTGTTTCCAGGAGTTCTCTTGTGTGGGGAATGAGGCCAAGAAATGATGTCACACTCCACCTTATGTAGCTTTTCCATATTATGGAACCATTTGTTCCAAACTTGTTTCCCAGTCCAGTTTGTGGAAAAATACAGGTACCAAAATGGAGTTTGTTGTCATGTGGTCTGCTCACATGCCCTAGCATGCCCTGCTGAGTCATAGTAGCCATGACTCATAGGCTAGCTGAAAAATTCACAAGAGGGCTAAGCTCTTCCACGGTCCATTGTCTTTCTTGATGAGCCATGAACACTGTCTGGCTTCTTTGTTGTACCTGAAAGGCTTGTTGTGAGTGTTACCCAGAGTAAACACATTTGAAATACAGATACAGAGTCAATATCCATAACTTCAGTTACGAACATGATACATGCACACAAATAGGACAGTCATATTCAGCAAATCATAACTTTTCCAATGACACTGAACATGACGCATCTTGCACAAAATGTAACATAATTATGTCCTAATCATTTTATAATCATATCACTATGCTGAATGTGTGGTGTAGTGTCAGGACCTAATTTCAAGGCACAGGAGTTGGGAATGGAACTTCCACTCTTTGTGGAACAGGAAATAACCCTCCAGCCAGGTCTGGGAAAACTTCCCGGACTCCCAGTGCTGGAGCCTGAATCTTCTGACACTTCATTAGTTACCACGAACCCCAATCTTTGTGGCAACTGCAAACTTTATCAATGATGATTTTATATTCTCTTCCAGGTCATTGATAAGAATGTTAAATAGCGCAGGGCCAAGAACCAATCCTTGTGGGAACCCCCTAGAAAGAAATCTACTCAAGCATGGTTCCCCATTTACAATCATAGTTTTTAATCTGTTTAATGTATGCTGTGTTTATTTTGTATCTTTCTAGTTTTCTAGTCAAAATATTGTGCTGAACCAAGTCATATGCCTTACAGAAGTCTAGGTAATGTTTTCACCTCTTAGCTCATGAATACTCTTAGCTGCAACCAAACTTTTGATCTCACCCAATAAGGATATCCAGTTAGTTTGATTGGATCTGTTGTCTCTGAACCTTTGTTAATTGATACTAATTATATTACCCTCCTTTACCTCTTTATTAATTAAATCCATATTCGCTGCTCTATTATCTTGCCCAGTATCGGACTAACACTCTTGTAATTAGCTGGGTCATCTCTTTTACACTTTTTAAATATTGGCACAGCATTAGCTTTTTTCCAGTCTTCTGGAATTTCCCCATTGGTCCAAGTCCTAATTAAAATCAACATTAACAGTCCTCCACCAGGTCTTTCAAAACTCTTAATACAAGTTATCTGGACCTGCTTATTTAAACATGTCTAACTGTAATAGCTGCTGTTTAACATCCTCGTGAGTTATTGTTGGGATGGAAAGACTGTCGTTGTCAACGTCTTATATGATTACATCATCTGTTTTTCTCCAACTCCAGGAGTGAAATATTTATTGAACACTTTTACCTCTTCTGTATTATTTTTGATAATTCTGCCATTTCCATCTAGTAATTTACCACTACCATTGTTAGGGATTAATTTTGTACTTAATATACTTTTTTAAAACTTCCTTCTTATTTTCATTAAGTGGTCATTGATTTCTGATAGCTTCCCTTACCAATTTTCTACAATTCTGACTTTCTAACTTATATTCTTTACTGTTGACTTCCCCTTTCTTCCATATATTTTATTTGGAGATTCCTACCAGGGAGCCACCAGCAGGGTCCAGAGACAGCCCCATCTCCTATATCAAGCCCTGGCTAGTAGCTATGTGATAAATGTGATGACTCTGCCTCTGTCTGTCAGCTGGGAGACACAAAGGTTCTCTCTTTCCACCTGGAGCTCCCATTTACCTGGTGCTGCTGTTCCGTGAATAGTGGGGTTGTGAGTGGGGCAGCAGGTACTGAGTGTTGGACTCTTGCTCTTTCAGGGGCCGGTGACCTTCGAGGAGGTGGCTGTGTATTTCACCAGGGAAGAGTGGGTTCTGCTGGACCCCACTCAGAGAGCCCTCTACAGGGATGTCATGCAGGAGAACTATGAGACGGTGGTCTTGCTGGGTAAGGAGTCCTGTCGCCTGGGTTATTAGAAGCTGTGGGGTCTCTAAAGAACCTGAGTAGTAATAACTGTATACCTTTATTCATCATACAAGTTTTGCAGGTTTTCTTGCCCCCCTTTTTTTGCCTTATCTCCCACACGCTAGTATCATTTTTGGACATGTGCCTTTTTGGTGCCATCAGTCATTTTAAAATTGGATTTAATATATCCTTATTGGCTATATTAATCACTGTAGCTTTCATGCCTTTTCCTCATTTTAAGAGGAAAATATGCCTCCTGTAGAATTCTAAATTGAGTAAATATGTGTATGACTCATGCATGATTTCTGTGACAGTGAGATGAGCTCTTTTAGGAGAGGGTGTAATGTTGCCATTCAGGATCCCATGGGTGAAGGGATAAGAGAGCCGTGGAGGGGCGGAGAAGGGGGAGTAGATAATTCTGGGGTTCCAGGACATGGGGAGGGTGTGTGCAGGGTTAGAGCTAAGAAGCAGCAGGGAGGTCGGAGGTAGTGAGAGATGAGGAGAAAATACAAGAAGCTCCCAAGGTGCCGGGAAGTGGTGCCGGCTGAGAGTAATGGGAAGAGGAGGGGCGTGTGGCGGACGGGCACCCGGGAAGTGGGCTGGGTGGGTCATTGGGAGGGAGGAGAGGTTTGGGAATCTAGAGCTGTGGGGGATCCCAGACCTTTAACCCTCAATCCCTACTGAAGCCTTGTTGCTTTAGAGCCTACACTCCAGTTTTATTTCTGTTCAGTTTCACTTCTTTTACATTTCCCCAAATATCATTATTTTAACATTTGACCTCCCTCTCCCACTCATAACCCCTCTCCCCATATAACCTCCCCATGTCTATGCTCAGTGACCCTGGCCACTGATCCTGAGTCCTTGCTGCATTCCTCCCTGTGACGATGCGGTTCTGGCGGGACCCAACAGAGAGTGCCAAATCAGGACCAATTGCTCAAACAGGGCAGTCACAGCCCTAGGCTGGGGTTTTTCCACCTCTAAGGCAAACCAAACCAGCCAGACAAAGAGGACTTTGGTTTCACCCCACTGGCTAACCACAAGTCACACAAGCAATTCCCTTAGACACTCCAGTCTCCCAGTATCACCACCAGTGCCACTCGTCCTGGGGATGAATGGTTATGAAAACCAACACCCCAATAAAAGAAAACGGTTCTCTCGATCCCAAAGGACCAAGCCCCAGACCCAGGTCAATATACACATCAGATCTTACCCACAAATCACACTGTTGCCAATCCTTTAGAATCTGAAATCTAAAGGTTTATTCATAAAGGAAAAAAGGTAGAGATGAGAGCTAGAATTGGTTAAATGGAATCAATTACATTCAGTAATGGCAAAGTTCTTAGTTCAGGCTTGTAGCAGTGATGGCATAAACTGCAGGTTCAAATCAAGTCTCTGGAGTACATCCCCCGCTGGGATGGGTCATCAGTCCTTTGTGCAGAGCTTCAGTTTGTAGCAAAGTCCCTCCAGAGGTAAGAAGCAGGATTGTAGACCAGATGGAGATGAGGCATCAGCCTTAGATAGGTGTAACGGGTTGGGACTCACCCCCGCGGCGCCTCCTGCTGGTGACTCTGGGAATTAGCTCATTCCAGTGGAGCGCCTCCTCCTGGTGGTGTCCCGTCCGTTGTTCTGTCCTCTGTTATCTCTGGACCCGCGTTGCTCCGTGCTCAGCGGCGTCCTCTTCGAGGCCACTGCCCTCCGGCAGTGCACCTTAGTCCTTCTGCGCCCCCTTCCGGGGGGGTCAGTGCTCAGCGGTCTCACACCCCAGACACAATGTGAGAGAATTCAGACAGGGTTTCTGTCCTTTCCACATGTCAATTCCCCCCAGCATTTTTCCCTGGTAATGGACATTCTAGGTTCTGCCACACTGTGTAGCACAAAATGACCTTATTCCAGTACAGGCCTAGCCCCCTCCCACCAGGGTGTAACCCTCCTAGACATAGTGAAACCCTCCCAGTAGCAGAGTCTCTCTGTTACACTTATACAGTTTGTAGATGATACCAAGCTGGGAGGGGCTGCAAGTGCTTTGGAGGCTAGAATTACAATTCAAAATGATCTGGGCAAACTGGAGAATATAGGATGAAATTCAATGAGGACAAATCCAAAGTACTCCGCTTAGGAAGGAACAATCAGTGGCACACATACAAGACAGGAAATGACTGCCTAGGAAGGAGCACAGCAGAAACGGATCTGGGAGTCACAGTGGATCACAAGCTAAATATGAGTCAACAGTGTTACACTGTTGGAAAACCAAAGTATAATCCTGAGATGTATTAGCAGGAGTATTGTAAGCAAGACATGAGAAGTAATTCTTCCGCTCTACTCTGCACTGATTAGGCCTCAACTGGAGTAATGTGTCCAGTTCTGGGTGCCACATTTCAGGAAAGATGTGGAAAAATTGGAGAAAGTCCAGAGAAGAGCAATAAAAATGATTAAAGGTCTAGAAAACATCACCTATGAGGGAAGACTGAAAAATTGTGTTTGTTTAGTCAGGAGAAGATATGATCAGCTTTCAAGTACATAAAAGTTCATTTCAAGGAGGAAGGAGAAACATTGTTCTTAACCTCTGAGGACAGGACAAGAAGCAATGGGCTTAAATTGCAGCAAGGAAGGTCTATGTTGGACATTAGGAAAACTCCTGTCAGGGTGGTTAAGCACTGGAATAAATTGCCTAGGAGGTTGTGGAATCTCCATCATTGGGGATTTTTAAGAGCAGGCTGGACAAATACCTCTCAGGGATGGTCTAGATCAGGTGGCCAACATGTGGCTCTTTAGAATTTAATACGCGGCTCCTTGTACAGGCACCAACTCCGGGGCTGGTGCTACAGGCACCAACTTTCCAATGTGCTGGGTGTGCTCACTACTCAGCTACAGGCCCTGCCCCCACTCCACCCCTTCCCACCCCCTTCCCTGAGCCTGCAGTGCCCACGCTCCATCCCCCCCGTCGCCCCCACCCGAGTGTCTTGCATAGCATGAACAGCTGATCGGGAGTGCGAGGAGGGGGGGGTGCTGATTAGTGTGGCTTCCCATGGGTGGGAGGCACTGGGAGCAGGGGGTGGGAGCTGATGATTCTTTAGCAATGTATATTGGTAAATACTGGCTCTTTCTCAGGCTCAGGTTGGCCACTCCTGGTCTAGATAATACTTCATCCTGCCTTGAGTGCAGGGGACTGGACTAGCTACCTCTCAAGGTCCCTTCCAGTTCTGTGATTCTATGAACCAAAGGCCAGAGATGAGCAGAATCAAAGAAGTCACTCTGGGGATTCTCCCTGTCATTGTCCCCAAGGCAGCTCTCTCAGATTAACTAAGTTATTTGATGCTCCAGCCTTTACACAGTCTCTCCTGGGAGTGCCCCTTTCATGGGCTGGGCCTAGTTTTAGCTTTTGGGAAGCGTGACCCTGAGGGCTCTGAGATTGGGCCTTCTTGCCTCAGCACACCTTGTTTCTTTCTGTGGCTCCCAGTGAGTCCAAATGAGTAGATACTCCTCATACAGCTGTGAACATAAGAATGTGTTTTGTGTTTAGACTTTATTGAATGCTTGTAAGTTGCTGCCTGAGTTAACATCTGACTAGTTGCATTGTGAGCCTCTGTGGCTCTGTAAATCACCAAACAGGAGAGAGACTTTACCAATGTGAAGTGCTGATTGGCAACAGAATGCATTACACCCTGCCTGGCAGGAAAGGTCCATCAACACCAGAGAGACTATTATGGGATGTTAACAAAGACACAAGACTGTTGTTGTGCTCTTCACTTCCCAGTAGCTAAGTTTCCTGCTCAGAGCACATGGTAGGAAGGGGATGAAAACCCATAGAGAAGGAACTGATTGTCTGTATGCTGCCTGGACTCTGGGGCGGGGCAAAGTTTCTAGGCATAAGCAAGAGATCCCCAGCTGCTTAGCCTGGGTTAGTCCTAAAGAATATGTAGAGCTTGCTTATTACAGAAGCTTCTATTACCTTTGAAATTTAAGACTGCAACTCATCTGCATCTATAGGATTACCTGCTTTAACTTTGTTAACAACTCTCGTTTCCTTTTAAATAAGTCTTAATACAGGTTATGACAGGACTGGCTACAAGTGTCTTTGTTGGAAGATCTAAGATTTAATTGACCTAAGGAAGTGACGGGTCCTTTGGGACTGGCAGTAACTTGAACATTGCTGTGATTCGTGCTGTAAGGCAGTGGTTCTCAACCAGGGCCCCCCTGGGGGCCGTGAGCAGCTTTCAGGGGGCTGCCAAGCAAAGCCGGCATTAGGCTCACTGAGTCCCAGGGCAGAAAGCTGAAGTCCCAGCGCATGGGGCTGAAGTCCAGGGCCCTGAGCCCCATCACCAGGGCTGAAGCCAAAGCCTAAGCAAGGTAGCTTTGCAGGGGCCCCTGTGGCATGGGGCCACAGGCAGTTGCCCTGCTTGCTACCCCTAACGCCAGCCCTGGATTTTATATGCAGAAAACCAGTTATTGTGGCCCACATGGGCAGTGGAGTTTTTATAGTGTGTGTGGGGGTGGGGGGGTAGGGGGTGGGAGGCTCAGAAAGAAAAAGGTTGGGAACCCCTGGAGTAAGGGACCACCTGTCACAAAGGTGAGCTCACCTGCGTGGTGAGATATATGGGATCACCCAAGAGGACTGTCTGTGATTCCATGTTAATGCTGTTACAATGCCTGAAGCGTTTACACTGGATACTTGGTTGGTGAAATCTCCATACAGACCTCACACCCAATTTGGGGTTTGTGCCCTGCTTCTCACCAGTCTGCCTGAGGCTGGTGCTAGTGCTCGAGTCACTGAAGACAGTGTTACAGAGAGAGGAGCTGTGACTTCCCCAAGGTCACTAAACAGGTCCATGACAGAGCCAGGAACAGATCCTGTTAACTCCCGAGCCCCGTCACTCGCAGCTTGGAAAGGTCCCCAGTGCACACTGTAGGAAGAGCTGTGCAGAGATTGCAAATGAGCTGCTCTGCCAAGACAGCCTGCACATCCATGGACAAACCACCTCGCTGGGGGTGTGTCCCCTGGGTCAGGAGAAGTCAGTGTCCAGTCCTGTGGGGCTGTGCTCCTGGCTCATACCTCCAGCACTCACTGCTGCCCCTCCGTTACCAGCTGCACTGTTCAGTCAGCCTCAGGCCTCAGGGAGGTCACAGCCCCTCTCCCCACCCCAAACCTTCAAACTGGGACATGGTGCACCAGTGCCAGAGTGCACTAGTGTAAATTCTGTCTACACTAAGGGTTTGCACCAGTGCCTAAAACAGCAGTGTGGCAGAGACCTTCAGAAACAGCAGTACGGTGGCACTAGAACCTATTTCTAGCTCGGTCACAGACAGCCTGGGTGACCTTGGACACGTCAATGTTTCTCCTCCCAACTTTAGTCTCTTTATCCAACTGCCCACTCACAGAGGTCTCCTCTCTCTCCAGAGCTGCTCACCACTAAACTCTGTGTGGGTGTCCCCAGAGCTAAGGCAGTTCAGCTCTGGAACACTCTTACAAGGGGGCTGGGGAGTCTCTTTCCCTGGAAGTTTTTAAGAACAAATAGGACAAAGCTCTGTCAGAGATAATCTACATATACTTGGTCCTGCCTCAGCAGAGAAAGCTGGACTTGATGACATCTTGAGGTCCTATCTAGCCCTACATTTCTAGGATGCTATGCAATATATACATATAAAAACACAACATACAGAATAAAACTCACCACAACATAATGTCAGGCAAATTCAGGGGGAAAAAAAACACAACCTACACTCCACAGCATAAAATGACAATACAAAGGAAAAGAAAGCAACACGATGCGAACTATGACAACAGGAACAAGCTACCAAGGAAGGTGGTGGATTCTCTGTCTCGTGACGTCATTTCATGAAGACTAGATGCCTTTCTGGAATGTGTTTACCCCAAAAGTAGCTAGTGTGTCATACAGGAGGCCTGTGATATGCAGGGGTCAGATTAGATGCTCTAATGGTCTCTTCTGGCAATAAAGTCGACTAATTTCTTTAAAACTGAATGTAGCATTGGGAGCAGCAGCTTCTGATGTTTTCCTGTCTAGCCGGCTTGCTTCCTAGAACGAATGCTCCTTGAGTGGGGTGATCCACAGGGAGTAGCTCAAACCTCCAAAGTGCCTGGCCAGGGGCAGGACATTAGCCCAGCAAGGGAGGGGTGTGGCAGTGACATCACAAAGGCCTTTTGCAGGACCTCAGACTATTGGCCAAAGGTGGTGGGGAGGTGGTGACCTCACAGAGAGATGCTGACATCAGCCAGGCAGGACAGGGCGAGGGGCCAGGGAAACCTCAGAGACCCTGTGGCTTTGCTTCAGCAAGTCTCCTTCTCGAGGTCTCTCTTTGAGGACTGGGGGAATATTGGGGTTCACGTACCTGAGCGCCAGGAGGAACCTCTTTCGAGTTTTCTCCTTCCCTTTTAGTGATTTTACTTGAAAACAGCCGACCCTGTTTAGAAGGTAAGAGCCTCCGCGAGGTTTGAAACTGTTCAGTCTGATCCATCTGGTGACAGTTGAATTCATGGAAAACATGATCTTAAGGAGGCAGAATTTTATTCCAAACCTGGGATCTTGTCCCTTAGAATCACTGAGGACATTAGGGTTTGTCCTTTTTGTTTCACCTTTTCCTCCATCCATCTCTCCTTTCTCTTCCTCTCTTGCTTCTTTTCTCCTTTCTCCTGTTCCCCTCCTAACACCAGGAGAGGGTGTGTGTGTGTGTGTGTGTGTGTGTGTGTGTTGCGGGGGAGTGCTCGGCTGTGGGAGGTCCACCCCAAACTGTGGAGCTGCAGTAGTGCTGGGGCAGTGATCCCCGCCAGTGACCTGGGCCATCCTTTGAGCTCTCTGGTGAGACCCCTCAGCCTCCCATCCTCAGTCTATATCCTGATTGTCTGAGCAGGGGGTTAATGACAGGGAGGAGACTCAAGGCCTTTTTGTTCTCTTTTAAGTCCAAGTAAATAAGTCATAACCACTTATATGTTTGATGGATTTTGCTGCTTCTCTGCATTAATTGTCTCTGAGCAGTTCATGATTCTCTCTAACATTGCAGTTCTCCGAAAACACTGGCTGAATAATTACTGTGCATACTTGTTGGTCTGGAGCTCATCTGAGAGCACTTTATTGAGGTCATTCAATGTATGAAATTCAAGATCTGATGGTTAATATGAAAATCAGCGTTAGGGGAAATGGTGCCCTGGGCAAAACTTGTACTTTGGCAAAGTTCTTGGTTCAGGCTTGTAGCAGTGATGGAATAAACTGCAGGTTCAAATCAAGTCTCTGGAGTACATCCACAACTGGGATGGGCCATTCAGTCTTTGTACAGTGCAGGGGGTTAATGACAGGGAGGAGACTCAAGGCCTTTTTGTTCTCTTTTAAGACCAAGTAAATAAGTCATAACCACTTATATGTTTGATGGATTTTGCTGCTTCTCTGCATTAATGAGGCAAGTATGAAGCCTCATTCAAAGACCAGGGGTCACTATATTACTGCACAGTCAATCAATGCAGTCAATCAATGCAGTTGTAGATAAATCTCTGCATTATGCATTTTTGTATAACTTGTATATGACTTTGTATTGAACCTTGGTAATATGTTATAGCGGGCCCCTAAGGTAGTGTAATTAAGGTAAAAGAAAAGTGTCTTTTTGCTAGAAGTAGAATAAGATCTCCCCCCCACTTGGTAATCAACTGCCCTGTTGAATGAATGAGGTGTGACTGAGCAAGGCGTGGAGGGCAGTACCTCCAGAAAGCTGCAATCCTTGGAGAGGGGCTGGCAGCCCAACCAAGGACAATCAAGCTTGGCAAGTGGGCTGACTAGAGAAGAGCAGACATACTGATGGCCTCGGGGATAAGAAGCAAACACCTTCCTGTGGGAACAACCCCCAGCCCAGAGAAAAGCAGCTAGAAGGACCAACAGACACAGTCACAGATTTTGAATCTGGGAGATTTGCCCCTCTCCATCCACCGACTCGCTGCTTGCCTCCTCACCCCCCAGCCCAAGTATAAAGCCTCATTCAAAGACCCAAGGAGTCACTATATTACTGCACAGAGCCCTCCCCCCCCGCCCCGACGAACTCTGTCCCTCACCTGCCTCAGGCTCTGCAAGGGAGTTTGGGTCGGGCGAGGAGGTCTGGGGTGCAGGCCCTGGGTTGGGGCAGGGGTTTGGGGTGTGGGATGGTTGAGAGGTTGGGCTCTGGAATGGAGTTTGGGTGCTGGGTGCAGGCTCCAGGCTGGGGCACAGGGTGGGGGTGCAGGATGGGTGGAGGCAGGGGCGACTCTAGGCACCAGCAAAGCAAGCAGGTGCTTGGAGCAGCCCATTTGCAGGGGCAGCAGCCAGCAGAGATCCAGCCTGGGAGCTGAGAACCAACAGGGGGCCCTGGGAGCTGTAGTTCCTTGGTTAGCTCCCTGCCTATAGAGCCAGCTCTGGAGCAGGAAAAAAACTACATTTCTCAGCATTCCCTTGGCCGCTATCAACAGGAAAGGGAGGGGGAGGGAGTACGGTAGCTGAAACCTCAAGCTGCAGCTTGCTGTGAATGGAGAGCTCACTGCTAGAGCGGGGTGGCACTGTGAATGGGGAACGAGTGTGCCCAAGTTGTAGAAGGCTTTGCCCTAGATATCCCCTTCAGAAGACATCCCCAGACTGGATTAGAGATAGTGGTGTGACTCACCTTGCAGCCCCCAAGGAAGGAATTGGGTGGACTAAATGGACAGTTCCCCTCTTTATCTGAATCCTAGCAAGGGAGGTACGTGGATCCCACTAGAATTTAAGAGTAAGGAGGAGAGGCTCTACTGGACCTGGGCAGCTTTAGATACAGTACCAGGCACGTAGAGGATTTCCACTTCTGAGCCATCGAAGCAGAAATTGACTTTTCCTTTCCAGATTTAGCTAATATTCAGAAAGGGAATCTAGCACCTGCCTTCCAGATTTGAACACCCTCAAAATTCAGGGGTGCTGAAGCTCAATTTGGGCAGCTGTTACTTCATTTCTCCCAAATCAAATATACTGATTCACTGTAATTTGCTGTAGAAAAAGTAGGATCAACTTGAGCAAGAAATGCTTCCCAGTGGTTTTTAGGACTGGAATTGCTATTTTCAACAGCCATTGCCTTTGTTTGTTTGTTTTATAGTTTTATTTGTTTAAAAGGAAGACAGTGATATTGCATTGGCAAATTGCCCATAGAAACAAAGAATGGAACATAAGAATAATAAAGGCACCTCAACGTTTCCTCATTTCTGTAGGACAGTCTTATAATATGCATCCAGATATCCTTTAATCACCACAAGCTGAAAATTGTTCCATGTTACTGCAGTTCTGTAACCATATGGGAACCAATCCTGTCTGTGTTCTGTGCACATCCAAAATTCCTGCTGAATGACCCACTCTGGGAGCAAGTTACCAGTGACCCAGGGCTGGGGTGGAAGGAGGGTGCAAGTGGGTGGGGGGAGCCCAGAGCTGGGGCAGCACGGGGTGCATGTGTGGGGAAGATCCCAAGGCTGGGGTGGCAGAGGGTGCTGGTGTGTGTGGGGGAGAGCCCAGGGCTGGGATGGGATGGGGTGCGGGTGTGTGGGGGAGAGCCCAGGGCTGGCAGCAGGGGGTACAGGTTGGGGGAGGCCCAGAACTGGGGCAGCAGGGGTGTGGGTGGAGGGGCAGAGCCCAGGGCTGGGGCAGCAGGGAGATTCAGGAGGAGCCCAGGGCTGGGGTGGGGCAGTCAATTTTTTTGCTTGGGACAGCAAAAAACCTATAGTTGGCCCTATCTCCACCCACCGTGAGGTAGGTAGGAGTGGATCATTATTATCCCTACTTGAAAGAGGGAGAAGATAATGCTGAGAAAGGATAATTAACTTGTCTTAGGTCGCATAATCAGTGGCAGAGTTGGGAATAAGACCCAAGAGCCCTGATTTTCAAACTAAGCATCGGATCTTAAATTTCCTACATTGAATGATCTGAGTAAAGTGCTCTCAGATGAGCTCCAGACCAGCAACAGTGCACAGTAAGTATTCAGCCAGTATTTTAGGAGAACTGCAATGTTAGAGAGAATCATGAACTGCTCAGAGACAATTAATGCAGAGAAGCAGCAAAATTCATCAAACATACAACTGCTTATGACTTATTTACTTGGACTTAAAAAAGAACAACAAGACCTGAGTCTCTTCTCTGGCAATAACCCCCTGCTCAGACAATCAGGGTAGAAACTGAGGATGGGAGGCTGAGAGTTCTCACCAGAGAGCCCAAAGGATGGCCCAGGTCACTGGTGGGGATCACTGCCCCGCAACACACACACACACACCCCTCTCCTGGTTTTGGGAGGGGAATAGAAGAAAGGATAAAAGAAGCAAGAGACGAAGAGAAAGGAGGGAGGGAGGGATGGATGAAAAGGTGAAATAAAGGACAAACCCCAATGTCCCCAGTGAATCTAAGGGACAAAATCCCAGGTACACAATAAAATTCTGCCTCCTTAAGCTCGTTTTTTCCATGCCTAGAATTCAAATCTCACCAGATGACTTAGACTGAACAGGTTTCAAACCTCGAGGGGTCTTCTGGCTGTGATTTGTCAGTCCTCAAAGGCCAGCCAGGTGACTGTAAATAACTTACAATCATTAGGAAAAATTAGTATCCAGATTCCAACTCTAGCAGTCAGACAACATTGGTTCAATTTACAAGAGATTACTTTTTATATTCCTTGGTTCCCCCCAAATTAGGAAGGGCCTGTGACCACAGGTCCTGCAGGGTACAAAGGGCAGGTCTACATCCCTTTTCTCTTTGTGCATAGTCCTGCCTGCTACCTTTTCAGTTTCAGTTCTGCTACCACAGTACTGATCAGCACATTCTTCAGTAGCATAGGGAAGGGCAGGCACCATCACACAAGGACTATTACACAGAGACCTGCCAAATGCACACAGCAAACAAATGAAAATAAGAGATGAAAATGTTAATTTTTTCATTAATCCCTTTCAGTGACAGCAACCTCCGTGGCTCATTGTAACAATAGTAGATGCAGCATTTTCTGATTGAAATGATTTTCAAGTTGCGGGTGCCCCTTTATGAACAGTAATTGCCTACATCTGTGACACAAGTACTTTTCAATTCCATTAAACCTGGGGTTTTGCTCAATTACACACGATATCTTGGAATTTTTCTGGCATATTCATCATCACATACATCACCTACAAGACTCCTGCCATAACAAGGGGTTCTTTATAGGGGTTTGAAATTATTAAAGTGACCCAGCACTTTTCAGTTGTAACAGCTCAGGACAAAGTAGATCTCCCTGATCCCACTTATGTAGCTATTTAAATGTAACCTAGTTATAAGGTGGCCTAACTTACTGATATTTTTTGACATGTTTTCAAAAAGTGGCCTCTATTTAAATCCATGCAAATATCTGTATGCACACTTTCTGAGCACTGCAAGTCTGAATCTATCACCTGTGCATGCATCTGCTGTTACCTGAAACATGCACATGCTGCTATTTGCATGAAAACTTCTACACGCCTGAATAGAGGAGGATCCTTTGAAAATGTGGCCTTTTAATTATATTTCATACTCCACAAGAGTAGCCTAAAAACAACAACGGATATAATAAGGCCCTGGCATCAAATGAATAAGGAACAATATAAAAATCAGCAGCACTTTATAAAGAGGACAGGAACAAAATATACAGTAACCATAAAACCAACAGATAAAACAAAACCCAGATTTCCCAGGTGCAATCTAACAGGACAATTTTGCCTTCATAACTCTAGCAATACTCATCTATTTCAGCATGTAATGATCCTGTTTAAAGTATTCAGGAAACAATAAACTCTGGCCCCGGTGCTTGTACATGTTCACTTTGTTGAGTGTGGCTCACATATCTGGACCTCCCAGCTGTTAACAGCTTCACCAACCACCCCTCTGTCTTTGCTTCTGTGTATGTCACTTCATTCTGGCTCTGCAAGGTGTCTGAAGTCCCAAATGCCACTTGTCCTTCTGTAAACCTATCCCAGCGGTATCCCTCCCCCAACTGCCTCCTTTGTGGTTCAATTCTACACCATTGAAATCAATGGAATTTTTTCCATTGACTTCAATTAGAGCAAGATCGGGCCCTTCAGCAATTTCCACCCAGTTCTTTCTATTATGATTTGTACCAATCAGGGTTCGGGGCCTCATTGTTCTAGGCACTGTCTAACAAAACAATGGTCCCGTGCCCCAAATATTCTGCTAATTAATCAGATGCATAAAGAGTATTTAAGACAACAGCTCAGCCCCTCTCACCCACCCTTCACCATTGTCAACTTTCTCTGGATGTGTTTTTGTGGATAAACTGAACTGATCTGACTGGCTGAATCAAACAATAAGTTGTTCTAAACGAATCACGATGCTTCAGGTCAATAACTGTTTGGGAAACATCTGTTACTTTACTGCTTCAACATTCAGCTGAGAAAATTATTAGATATATATTCTGATAATTTGAACAGAAACAAAGTCATTGTAACAGAACATTGAGAGAGGATCAAACCCTTAGGTTTTGAAAATAAATATCACACGTCAACATTTTTTCCATAAATGCTTCGGCAGCGGGAGACCATTATCCTAAGATAACATTCTCCAGCAGAGAGATGATCTCTTAATTAGAGCAATATGTAAACTACTTTAGGATGCTTGATATAAATCCTGCAAACTGATTCATTGATACTTTTACTAAGATGAATTTTGATATCATGGGATGAAATCCTGACCCTATTGTAGTTTATAGAACGAGGAGTACTCGTGTCACCTTAGAGACTAACACATTTATTTGGGCATAAGCTTTCATGGGCTAAAACCCACTTCATCAGATGCATGCAGTGGAAAATACAGTAAGAAGATATATATACAGAGAACATGAAAATGGGGTTGCCATACCAACTCTAACAAGATTAATCAATTAAGGTGGGATATTATCAGCAGGAGAAAAAAACTTTTGTAGTGATAATCAGGATAGCAAACAGTTGACAAGAAGGTGTGAGTAACACTAGGGGAAAAATTAGCATGGGGAAATTTTTTTGGAAAAGTTATTTTGTTGAAGAATTGCGACTTTTAGGTCTGTAATCAAGCGTCCAGGGAGGTTGAAGTGTTCTCCGACTGGTTTTTGAATGTTATAATTCTTGACGTCTGATTTGTGTCCTTTTATTCTTTTATGTAGAGACTGTCTGGGTTGGCCAATGTATATGGCAGAGGGGCATTGCTGGCACATGATGGCATATATCACGTTGGTAGATGTGCAGGTGAAGGAGCCCCTGATGGTGGGGCTGATGTGATTAGGTCCTATGATGGTGTCCCCTGAATAGATATGTGGACTGAGTTGGCAACTGGCTTTGTTGCAAGGATAGGTTCCTTGGTTATTATTGTTGTTGTGTGGTGTGTGCTTGCTTCAGGTTGGGGGGCTGTCTGTAAGCGAGGACTGTCCTGTCTCCCAAGGTCTGTGAGAGTGAGGGATCATCCTTCAGGATAGGTTGTAGATCCTTGATGATGCGCTGGAGAGGTTTTAGTTGGGGGCTGAAGGTGACGGCTAGTGGCATTCTGTTATTTTCTTTGTTGGGCCTGTCCTGTGGTAGGTCGCTTCAGGGTACTCTTCTGGCTCTGGAGCACCTGGCATTAGCCACTGTTGGTAGACAGATACTGGGCTAGATGGACCTTTGGTCTGAGCTGGTACGGCCGTTCTTATGTTCTTATACTTGGGGAAAATGACTAGCAACCTGGTTACCATGGCAAGAGTTTGACAACTGATTGCCTCCTTATTACCAGAACATCATTACAGAAAGGTTGCTTGTAATGAAACAGGGCCAGATGTGGATAGCCGCGATAGCCTCCTGCTTTGCTCATTTGGGTTTGTACTGTAGTACGGTGCAGTGTTTCTTTACAAAGGGCAAGTGTTTGCTACTTTCCTTAGTAGGGACTAGGTGAAAATAAAATGAAAAATTCCAGTTTTTTGTTGGATATTATTTATCTGCTCCTTGCACATTCAGGGTAATAGCTTAGAACTTTCACTGAAACTGAAGTTGCATAAAATGAGTTTTGTTTTAATACAGTTTAATTTAATTACTTTCAATTCTCTGATAAACACAGGACTGAGTGGTGAAAAAGGGCCTGTCACAAAGATAAGAATGGCAATAAAATATATACTGAAAACAACAGATGAGTAAGAGCTTCATTGTTTAAACAGTACATAGAAAGAAAAAACTATTATATATTAAGAAAAAAATAGGGAAATTAACAAACCAAAAAAACCTCCATTTAACGTTACTTACGTTTGCTTTCATCAATAAAATAAACCATAAAATAATTAGGAAATACAAAGTCAAGATTTTCAAAAACGATTAAAAGGTTACGAAATTTTACATTCTCTTGTTAGCAAATGTCCAAATAAGTGCTGCCCTGGGCACCCTTAATTCAGTCCTCTTGTGCATTTCCATGATGATGCAGACTTTCATTACCTGATCCCAGGAAGAAGATCAGCAGGAAGAAATGGAATAAGAGGAAAGAGAAGATGAGAAAAGAGGAAAGGAGGAAGAGGGAAGCCCAAAAGGACAAATTTCAAACACCCGCAGCGAGTCACAGATTCATAAATTCCAAGGCCAAAAGGAACCACTCTGGTCTGACTTTCTATTTAACATCGGCCATTGAATTTCCCTGAAAATAATTCCCACAGAAATTAAAGCAGATTGTTTAGAAAATCACACAATCTTGATTTTTTTTAAAAAAGGCCAGTTGTGGAGGATCCAGCACAACCCTCGGTGAATGGCTCCAAACCCTGAGGTTAAAAATGCGCGCGTTCTCTCTAGTGTGAATTGGTCTAGGCTTCAACTTTCAGCCATTGTCTGCTCTTAACCTTTATCTGCTAAAGTGAAGAGCTCATTAGTAAATATTTCTTCCCTTAGGCTCACCGCTTAACCTTCTCTTTGAATGACCTCCTGTACTCTGTCAGCACAAGGAGGGTTTTCTAATCCTTTCATCATTCATGTGGCTCTTCTGTGAACCCTGTCCAATGTGAGAGCATCTGTCTCAAACTGTGGACACCAGAAGTGGACACAATTTTCCAGGAGTGGTTGCACCAGTGCTCAGTACACAAATATGGAACCTCTCTATTTCTACTTGAGATTCTGCTCTTTGTATGGCTCCAAGAGTCACATTTGCCCCTTTGGCCACTGGGAACTCATGGGGAGCTGATTATCCCCCATGACCCCAAGTCTTTTTCAGAGTTGGTGGTTCCCAGGTTTGAATCCTCTATCTTGTACACAGAGCCTATATTTTGTCTTACTTTCTACACAGATGATGACTTCTTTCGACAAAATCTAAACACAGAAATGAAAAAAACTCACAAAGTATCTCCTCCCCACCAATCCCCTTGGTCCTCACAGAGAGACAGCAAAGATGGAGGCTTGCTGCAACCAGGCTACAGGGGTCTCCGAGCTTCCCCCTGCCCCATCCCTGTCCTGCCTGGCTGTTGTCAAGGGAGCTCTGTGAGGTCACATCCGCCTCATTGTCTTTGCCCAATAGGCTGAATTCCTGCCAAAGGCCTTTGTGAAGTCACTGCCACACTCACCTTTCCCTTGCAGGCCTGATGTCTGCCCCTGGCCAGCCCGGTTCGATGTTTGAGTTGCACCCCAAGATCTCCCCACTTGGTCATTATTGATTCTGGGGAGCAAGCAGGCTACCCTGTAAAACAGCAGAGTCTGTTCCTCACCCCACAATGAGTTTTTCACAGAGGTGTCAGTTGAGAAACAATTTGATGGCCTAATCCAGCCTCTATTTCTCAGGCTATGAAATTTCATACACTTAGCACCATATTAAGCCCAATCGCTTGTAGGAATTCACTAAAAGGCACCTTCCAGAATGACAACAAGTTGTGATGTGAGGATAGCTGGAAACAGAGAATCCACTCGATGACTAACACTTGGTTTGAAATGGGGGAACAGTATAACCGTGATGCTCAGGGTTTGTTTAGACTAGGAAAAGTGATGGAGTTTAGGTCAGGACAAGGGGAAAGCTAATGCCAACCACTGCACCTGGGCTGCATCTGCACTACAACTATAATTGTCTTTTTACACCAAGATCACTAACTTGAGCAGCCAATGCCATGTACAGCCCTAGTGGATGGAAGGCACAGGTAGTTTTTGCCTCAGTGTAGCTTGTTGGGATCAAACCTCTCTCTCACCTGGAGCTGATGAACATTCCAGGCTGGAGGGACACAGACTCCTATGACTCAAAAGGAAAGGAGTTGATAGAAAAGATCACAGGACTGACCCCAAAGAAGGGTGAGCTGCAAAATGCAGAAGCAGGTAACTCATGTGTGGGAGCTGAGAGACCACAGTGAAGATGGAGCAAAGACCACAATGCAGGAATGAGCAAATGCGATAAAAACTACAAAAAATCTCCCCCTCAACCTTTGGCCAGCCCTAATCAAGGCATTTATTACAGTTCTCTCCCATGTGGATTTTCTGATGTTTAATAAGGTTTGTGCTCTGACTGAAGCTTTTCCTACACTCAGATCATGTGTAGGGTCTCTCTCCACAGTGGATTCTCTGAGGTGCGATCAGGGTAGAGTTCTGAGTGAAGCTTTTCCCGCACGCAGAGCACGTGTAGGGCGTCTCTCCTGTGTGGATTCTCTGATATCTCATAAGGTGTGAGCTCTGATTGAAGCTTTTTCCACACTCAAAGCATGTGTAGGGCTTCTCCCCTGTGTGGATTCTCTGATGTGAAATGAGGGTTGAACTATGAGTGAAGCATTTCCCACACTCAGAGCATCCATAAGGTTTCTCTCCGGTGTGTATTCTACGATGTGTGATAAGGTGTGAGCTCCAATTGAAGTGTTTCCCACACTCATGGCATGTGTAATGTGTGTCTTCCAAGTTGATTCTCTCACTTGTAATAAGGTCTGTGTGGCTACTGAAGTTTTCCTCTGGCCTCTGCTGAGTCTCACAGGCTTTTGCTTTTGCTTTTTCTGGGAGTGCACAACTCCAGGAAACATTCCCTTTCAATCTTCCTGATAATGTCCCATGTGGTTCTGTTGGCTCAGCATCTTCCTGCTGGGGTTTCTCCTCCTTGTTATCACTCACCATCCCGTCACCTGATGGGAGACAGAGAGAATGAGACATAGGTCACTCTCTGTGCCTGAGAGAAAGGAAATCTCAGAGATAGGAATGGAAAAAGGGATGAACCAACCAAAATATATGTTGGAGATTTTCCCCAAACCTCTCCCCAGAGGAGAATGGAAGGGATCAGTTTTGGTCTGCATCTCACCAGAACTCTCAGGGGAAAGCGAGATTGGGGAGGGACCTGCTGCCAGTTGACAGTCAGGATAGGTGGGATGCTGTAAGTGACATCTAGCTAATGATGCCACATCTGCAGGGAACAATCCTGAACTTGGAGAGCTCACAAGGTCTTTGTAGGGCATCCCAAATGTTTCCTGGACAGTTTTTGAGTTGGTTTAACCAATTCCCCACCTGTGCAGGCAGCTCTCAGGGGCACTTCTTTCTCAGAGCCCTGGAGCCCTGGGACCCACGGCTCTTCCCCTCGTTCCAGCTGCGAGATCACATCAGGTTTGGAAACTGGAAACTCTACTCAAGGCAAAGAAATCAAGGGAGGTCAGTGGAATTTGTGGGATACTTTTCACAAATAATAGTCCATGGTTTTAAGCCAATCTCCTTTTTAAGCAGTAACATCCCAGGGCCAGCTTCCTTGGCTCAATGTGGCAGGAGAGTTATTATTCTAAATCATATTCATTACCTCAGTGCCTAGGGACCAACTAACAGGGGGTCTCCATTGTGCTAGGCACAGTACAAACGCAGAATAGTAGATGGCCCATGCCCTGAAGAATTTACAATCTAAATAGAAAAGACAAACACAGAATGGGGGAAGGGGTAGAATCCTCTGTTAGAATAGAGATATTCAGGCCTGCCTGTAAAGCCTATACATTAAGAACTTACAAGTGTTTTTTATCACTTAACTAGTTACAGGAGTATGAAAACAAAGAATGAAAATCTCAGTCTGCCTGTGTATGGGTCTTCTCTCACTAGGATCAGGGCCGGCACCAGCTGAGCAAGCTGGTGCTTGGGGCGGCAGATTCTAGGGGGCGGCTTCCGCCCAATCCTAGGGCAGCACTGACGGGTTTTTTCCCCTGCTGCTCTGGCCGCCCTGTAGGGGGCAGAGGAGGGCAGCGCCCTGCAGCAAGCCCAGCAGGGCAGCCCGCGTCCTTCCCTCCCCGCCGACCGGAGCAGCTGCCGCTCGGAGCCCTCCCGGCAGGCGGCGCGGAGGTGGTGAGCGCCCCGCTGAAGCCCTGGCTGCCCCCCTGCTCTCTCCCCCCCCTCCGCTCCCCGCATTAGCCCGGGCCGCGCTCTGCAGCACAGGGAGTCCCCTGGCTCCGGCCGCCCTGTGGGTTTTTTTGTTTTGTTCTCCCTGCTCTGTCGTTCCCCCAGCCCCGCTTTGCCGCTCCAGCCGCGCCGCAGGTTGGGTTTTTTTCACCTCCTTTGCCGCTCCAGCCGTGCAGGTTTTTTTGTTTTCCCCTCACCCCGCTTCACCGCTCCGGCTGTGCTGCAGGTTTGGTTTTTTTCTTCCCCGCTTTGCCATTCCAGCCAGGCCGTTTTTTGGTTCCCCCCACCCTGCTTTGCCGCTCTGGCCCGCTGTGGTTTTGTTTTTGTTTTTGTTTTTCCCCTGCAGCTCCGGTGGCCCCCACCCTCCATTTTTTTTTTTTTTGCTTGGAGCGTCAAAAAAGCCAGAGCCGGCCCTGACTAGGATAGTCTGAGGCCTTTTTCTTAGGCTAAGGACTTTGGCTAAGCAGCAGGGGCAGCCATTAGCTGGGAAGCGAAGGGTCACATCCTCTCATCCCAAACCAGTCACACTGAAATAAGGTGCTATTAGGCTGTTAGGAAGACGATCCTGTCTGTATGATGCCCATCACCACCAGATAAAGAAACAGATCTTAAGATGGATAAAAGAAACTTAGTTTGACAGCATCCTGTCTGGCAAGAAATCACTTATCAATGGCTCTGACTGCGAAACTCTCATTTCTGTATTGTTCTATCTTTATGGCCCTCACTTTTCTGTTGTTTATCTGTCTGGTTCTCTAATTGTTTCTCTCTTCTGTACAATCAATCGTGCTAGGTGTAGCTGAGAATATGACTATATAAACTGGGGTCAAACAGGAGGGGGAAGGGAAATTGGAATCATGTTTATTAAGTGGGGGGAACAGGAACAGGGACACAGGCAAGGCTGGGAAGGAGGACGGGGGTAAATGCTCTGCAGCATCAGAGCTGGGAAGGGAACACTGGGGAACAGACTGTATGGGTGTATAGAGATAAGCCCGAGTGGTGTGAAGGGCTTTGGAATATGTAATCTTATAGGTGTAACAATTGTACGGGCTACACAACCACCCAGTGACATCATCAACAAAGTGCCCATTTGTGTCTGGGTAGCGGCCCTGCTATGGGAGGGAGTGTGACGTTATTGGTATAAACTGGGACCATATAGAACATGGTTTGCAACCAAGGTCCTGTAGTGGCACCAAATCTTAGGTAAAGGGGGTCATATAAGGTGTCTAAGACCAGGTTATGGGTTGCTGGTTATGACTATGCTGTCTGTGTGCATGTGTCATTTTTAGTTGAAGTTATGTATATTGGCTCTATACTGTCTGTATTTCAAGTTGGTGCTGTGCTTCTGGGAAACATCCCAGACAAGTTGGTGTTAGCTCTGCCCAGCTTGCTTGATGGCCCATTAAGGACCATCAGCTACACAATTGACCCATGGAGAGAAGGCAGACACGCCTTGTGACTCAGCAAAGTATGCAGGGACTGGCCCATGTGACTCCAGACTCCATTTTGCTGTAATTTTCCACAGTAAGGACAAAGAGGTTCTTACACCTGGAAAAGCCTATCTAACGCTGATGCCTCATCTCCATCTGGTCTACAATCCTGCTTCTTACCTCTGGAGGGACTTTGCTACAAACTGAAGCTCTGCACAAAAGACTGATGACCCATCCCAGCGGGGGATGTACTCCAGAGTCTTGATTTGAACCTGCAGTTTATGCCATCACTGCTACAAGCCTGAACTAAGAACTTTGCCATTACTGAATGTAATTGATTCCATTTAACCAATTCTAGCTCTCATCTCTACCTTTTTTCCTTTATGAATAAACCTTTAGATTTCAGATTCTAAAGGATTGGCAACAGTGTGATTTGTGGGTAAGATCTGATGTGTATATTGACCTGGGTCTGGGGCTTGGTCCTTTGGGATCGAGAGAACCGTTTTCTTTTATTGGGGTGTTGGTTTTCATAACCATTCATCCCCAGGACGAGTGGCACTGGTGGTGATACTGGGAGATTGGAGTGTCTAAGGGAATTGCTTGTGTGACTTGTGGTTAGCCAGTGGGGTGAAACCAAAGTCCTCTTTGTCTGGCTGGTTTGGTTTGCCTTAGAGGTGGAAAAACCCCAGCCTAGGGCTGTGACTGCCCTGTTTGAGCAATTGGTCCTGATTTGGCACTCTCCGCTGGGTCCCGCCAGAACCGCATCGTCACAGGGAGGAATGCAGCAAGGACTCAGGATCAGTGGCCAGGGTCACTGAGCATAGACATGGGGAGGTTATATGGGGAGAGGGGTTATGAGTGGGAGAGGGAGGTCAAATGTTAAAATAATGATATTTGGGGGGAAAAGTGTAAAAAGAAGTGAAACTGAACAGAAATAAAACTGGAGTGTAGGCTCTAAAGCAACAAGGCTTCAGTAGGGATTGAGGGTTAAAGGTCTGGGATCCCCCACAGCTCTAGATTCCCAAACCTCTCCTCCCTCCCAATGACCCACCCAGCCCACTTCCCGGGTGCCCTTCCTCCACACTCCCCTCCCCTTCTTCCCATTACTCTCAGCCGGCACCACTTCCCGGCACCTTGGGAGCTTCTTGTATTTTCTCCTCATCTCTCACTACCTCCTACCTCCCTGCTGCTTCTTAGCTCTAACCCTGCACACACCCTCCCCATGTCCTGGCACCCCAGAATTATCTACTCCCCCCCTTCTCCGCCCCTCCCACGGCTCTCTTATCCCTTCACCCATGGGATCCTAAAAGAGCTCATCTCACTGTCACACAAATCATGCATGAGTCATACACATATTTACTCAATTTAGAATTCTACAGGAGGCATATTTTCCTCTTAAAATGAGGAAAAGGCATGAAAGCTACAGTGATTAATATAGCCAATAAGGATATATTAAATCCAATCTTAAAATGACTGACGGCACCAAAAAGGCACATGTCCAAAAATGATACTAGCGTGTGGGAGATAAGGCAAAAAAAGGGGGGCAAGAAAACCTGCAAAACTTGTATGATGAATAAAGGTATACAGTTATTACTACTCAGGTTCTTTAGAGACCCCACAGCTTCTAATAACCCAGGCGACAGGACTCCTTACCCAGCAAGACCACCGTCTCATAGTTCTCCTGCATGACATCCCTGTAGAGGGCTCTCTGAGTGGGGTCCAGCAGAACCCACTCTTCCCTGGTGAAATACACAGCCACCTCCTCGAAGGTCACTGGCCCCTGAAAGAGCAAGAGTCCAACACTCAGTACCTGCTGCCCCACTCACAACCCCACTATTCACGGAACAGCAGCACCAGGTAAATGGGAGCTCCAGGAGGCACATGTTAACAGAGTCCCACCCCACCTTGCTTAGAGCAGCCAGGAGGCATCAGAGGGTGGAAAGAGAGAACCTTTGTGTCTCCCAGCTGACAGACAGAGGCAGAGTCATCACATTTATCACATAGCTACTAGCCAGGGCTTGATATAGGAGATGGGGCTGTCTCTGGACCCTGCTGGTGGCTCCCTGGTAGGAATCTCTAAATAAAATATATGGAAGAAAGGGGAAGTCAACAGTAAAGAATATAAGTTAGAAAGTCAGAATTGTAGAAAATTGGTAAGGGAAGCTATCAGGAATCAATGACCACTTAATGAAAATAAGAAGGAAGATTTAAAAAAGTATATTAAGTACAAAATTAATCCCTAACAATGGTAGTGGTAAATTACTAGATGTATATGGCAGATTTATCATTATAATACAGAAGAGGTAAAAGTGTTCAATAATTTTTTCACTCCTGGAGTTGGCGAAAAACAGATGATGTAATCATATAAGACGTTGACAACGACAGTCTTTCCATCCCAACAATAACTCACGAGGATGTTAAACAGCAGCTATTACAGTTAGACATGTTTAAATAAGCAGGTCCAGATAACTTGTATTAAGAGTTTTGAAAGACCTGGTGGAGGACTGTTAATGTTGATTTTAATTAGGACTTGGACCAATGGGAAAATTCCACTAGACTAGAAAAAAGCTAATGCTGTGCCAATATTTAAAAAGTGTAAAAGAGATGACCCAGCTAATTACAAGAGTGTTAGTCCGATACTGGGCAAGATAATAGAGCAGTGAATATGGATTTAATTAATAAAGAGGTAAAGGAGGGTAATATAATTAGTACCAATTAACAAAGGTTCAGAGACAACAGATCCAATCAAACTAACTGGATATCCTTATTGGGTGAGATCAAATGTTTGGTTGCAGCTAATAGTATTGATGAGCTAAGAGGTGAAAACATTACCTAGACTTCTGTAAGGCATATGACTTGGTTCAGCACAATATTTTGACTAGAAAACTAGAAAGATACAAAATAAACACAGCATACATTAAACAGATTAAAAACTATGATTGTAAATGGGGAACCATGCTTGAGTAGATTTCTTTCTAGGGGGTTCCCACAAGGATTGTTTCTTGGCCCTGTGCTATTTAACATTCGTGGTAACTAATGAAGTGTCAGAAGATTCAGGCTCCAGCACTGGGAGTCCGGGAAGTTTTCCCAGCCCTGGCTGGAGGGTTATTTCCTGTTCCACAAAGAGTGGAAGTTCCATTCCCAACTCCTGTGCCTTATCACACAACCCTCCCTGCTCTGCAGAGCCCCATGGGGAGAATGTAGAGAAGGGGGAGTCATTCCTCCCCTGCACTCCCAGAAGAGTTGCTAGGACTCCTTCCTGCCAGCTACTCACCCCTGGATTCATCCTTAGCTCCTAGGATCTTTCTGCTCCAAAGGCTCCATAGTCCTGGGGTGGGGAAGGTGTCACTGCACAGTCTGAAACACAAGGGAGGTTTCTGGAATTGAAGGAAGGAGCAGAAAATGGAGAGGAAAGAAACAGAGAGAAAATGCCTCGTCTCTCTCCCCTCCCCCCACCATCAAGAAATGTTACCAAGGACCAGCGTTAGGGGAAACGGTACCCTGGGCAAAACTTGTACTTTGGCAAAGTTCTTGGTTCAGGCTTGTAGCAGTGATGGAATAAACTGCAGGTTCAAATCAAGTCTCTGGAGTACATCCACAACTGGGATGGGCCATTCAGTCCTTTGTACAGAGCTTCAGTTTGTAGCCAAGTCCCTCCAGAGGTATGAAGCAGGACTGAAGACCAGATGGAGATGAGGCATCAGTCTTTTATAGTCTCTTGCCATGTGGTCTTTGCTTTCTTTGTCCCAAGGACACTCTATCCAGCACGCGACATAGAAAAACCTTAGAGTTCTGTCCATAGGCAGGTCCCTGCACACCTTGCTGAGCCACAAGGCATATCTGCCTTCTCTCAATGGGTCAATTGTATAGCTGATGGTCCTTAATGGGCCATCAAGCAGGCTAGGCAGAGCTGACACCAATTTGTCTGGCTGGGGTGTTCCCCAGAAGCATAGCACAAGTTGGAAATACAGGCAGCATAGAGCCAATATTCATAATGTCAACTACAAAAATGATACATATCTAGAGATAGCATAATTACAATCAGCCAATCATCACCTCTCCATAGACCCTTTATGTGACCACCTTTATACAATATTGGCTGCAAATATAGAACAGTGGTCGCAACGGTGATCTATACAGTTACAGATTATGTCAATAACGTCACAGGAGGTGACATGGTATCAGTCAGACTGATACTGGAATACTGCCTCCAGTTTTGGTGTCCTCATTTGAAAAAGATGGTGTGAAATTGGAGTTGAGGCAGCAAAGAGCCACCAAATGTTCTGAGGGCTGGAGAAAAATGCCCTCTAGTGAGCTATTGAAAGAGCTCAACCTGTCTAGCTTCTCAAAAGAAGATTGAAAGGTGACTTCATTGAAACGTTGAAGTGCCTTAATGTAGAGAAAAGATTGGCTATTAAAGGGCTCTTTAATGTAGCAGAGAAAGGCATTAAAAAACCCAATGGCTGGAAGGTGAAAAGAGACAAATTCATATTACAATTAAGGCACAAATATTCAACAGTGAGGGTCATTCACCACAGGAACAAGCTACCAAGGAAATTGGTGCATTCTCCATCTCGTGACGTCATTTCATGAAGACTAGATGCCTTTCTGGAATGTGTTTACCCCAAAGTAGCTCTTGTGTCATACAGGAGGCCTGTGATATGCAGGGGTCAGATTAGATGCTCTAATGGTCTCTTCTGGCCATAAAGTCAACTAATTTCTGAAAATCTAAGTGTCAGGGGACTGTTGCCCCCTTACTAACATTCAGTGCGGGTGTTTTGGTTGCTAGCTCCCAGCACTAAAAGGGGAGGGATTGATGGCAAATCAGGACCCTGAGACTGACAGTCCCCAGGAACAATGTCAAGAGGCCAATGCTCCAGGTCAGCCTGATTGACAGGGCAGGCCGGCTAATCAGGGAGACAGAAGGCCAGTGTGGGTCCCGTCCTCCGTGTGTGAGCAGGAATGTGCCGGAGTCAGACAGAGTGGGGCCGAGCAAAGGAGAAAGCAGGGGACAAGCTGAGCTGGAGAACAGAGCTGGGCCACATCCAGAGGGGCCAGAGCTGCAGCCAGCCCAGAGAGAGCAGACTGTGTGCTGGGAGCAGAGCTGGAGCCAGAGGCACAGCGCAGAGAGAGCAGACCCTGTGCTGGGAGCAGAACTGGAGCCAGAGGCAGAGCGCAGAGAGAGCAGACCCCGTGCTGGGAGTGGAGCTGGAGCCAGAGGCACAGCGCAGAGAGAACAGACCCCATGCTGGGAGCAGAGCTGGAGCCAGAGCCACAGCGCAGAGAGAGCAGACCCCGTGCTGGGAGCAGAGCTGGAGCCAGAGGCACAGCGCAGAGAGAGCAGACCCCGTGCTGGGAGCAGAGCTGGAGCCAGAGCCACAGCACAGAGAGAGCAGACCCTGTGCTGGGAGCAGAGCTGGAGCCAGAGGCACAGCGCAGAGAGAGCAGATCCTGTGCTGGGAGCGGAGCTGGAGCCAGAGGCACAGTGCAGAGAGAGCAGACCCCGTGCTGGGAGCAGAGCTGGAGCCAGAGGCACAGCACAGAGAGAGCAGACCCTGTGCTGGGAGCAGAGCTGGAGCCAGAGGCACAGCGCAGAGAGAGCAGATCCTGTGCTGGGAGCGGAGCTGGAGCCAGAGGCACAGTGCAGAGAGAGCAGACCCCGTGCTGGGAGCAGAGCTGGAGCCAGAGGCACAGCACAGAGAGAGCAGACCCTGTGCTGGGAGCAGAGCTGGAGCCAGAGGCACAGCGCAGAGAGAGCAGATCCTGTGCTGGGAGCGGAGCTGGAGCCAGAGGCACAGTGCAGAGAGAGCAGACCCTGTGCTGGGAGCGGAGCTGGAGCCAGAGGCACAGCGCAGAGAGAGCAGACCCTGTGCTGGGAGCAGAGCTGGAGCCAGAGGCACAGCGCAGAGAGAGCAGACCCCGTGCTGGGAGCGGAGCTGCAGCCAGAGAGCCACAGGCACAGCACAGAGAGAGCAGACCCTGTGCTGGGAGCGGAGCTGCAGCCAGAGAGCCAGGTGTGGTGAGCAACTGGGGCCAGCCAAGGGGGGACCTTGGGCAAAGGGCCCAGCACAAAAAGACACCCCCAGCCAAGGGTCCATGCAGGCCAGGCTGGGAGGGGGATCTTAACCTGCCGGGGGGCTGGCACTGGAAAGAAGGATCCCACCACCCAAAGCCCGGAGGTGTGTGGCCACCACCATTTCAAGTGTCCCACAGCATCCCTGCAGCACAGCCAGGGCCTGAGAAGGAGGCCTGGGGCCTACAAGGAACAGACTGCAAAGTGCCTTCATGTCCAGAGACATTGTTTGTAATGTTCCCTGCCACAGAGCAGGGTGATGTGTTTCCCTGTAACCGTTCCCATTTATTCTTATTCTTTTCTTTAAATTGATTGTTAAGTAAACAACTTGTATTTGATTTAAATTGTCTGGAATAATCAGTGGGTCAGTGCAGAGAGGGTACCCCGGAGTGGGGATACCTTAGCCCCTGTCCTAGGTGGCCACAGCAGGGTTGGGGGTTGAGCCCCCCAGGAATCCTGGACCCAGTCTTTTCGGGGCTACGAGAACTCTGCCAGACAGGAGAGTCCTCAAGGGCAGGGAGGCCTCTGGGTAAAGGAAGTGGGAGCGAGGACTCAGATCCTTTCGCTAGCCCACTTCACCGGGGTAGCACAGAAGCCAGGAAAGTTCCCCACAATAGCGGGACCATCCCCCACTTACATAAGTGTAGCATTGGGAGCAGCATCTGATGTTTTACTGTCTAGCTGGCTTGCTTCCTAGAATGAGCGCTCCTTGAGTGGGGTGATCCACAGGGAGTAGCTCAAACTCCAAAGTGCCTGGCCAGGGGCAGGACATTAGCACAGCAAGGGAGGGGTGTGGCAGTGACATCACAAAGGCCTTTTGCAGGACCTCAGACTATTGGTCAAAGGTGGTGGGGAGGTAGTGACCTCACAGAGAGATGCTGACTCAGCCAGGCAGGAGAGGGGCGAGGGGCCAGGGAAACCTCAGAGACCCTGTGGCTTTGCTTCAGCAAGTCTCCTTCTCCAGGTCTCTCTTTGAGGACTGAGAGTATTCGGGTTCACGGACGTGAGCGCCAGGAGGAACCTCTTTTGAGTTTTCTCCTTCCTTTTAGTGATTTTACTAGAAAACAGATGTCCCTGTTTAGAGGGTTAGAGCCTCCTCGAGGTTTGAAACTGTTCGGTCTGATCATTCTGGTGACAGTTGAATTCATGGAAAGCATGATCTTAAGGAGGCAGAATTTTATTCCACACCTAGGATTTTGTCCCTTAGAATCACTGGGGACATTAGGGTTTGTCCTTTTTGTTTCAACTTTTCCTCCATCCATCCCTTCCTCCTTTCTCTTCCTCTCTTGCTTCTTTTCTCCTTTCTCCTGTTCCCCTCCCAACACCAGGAGGGGTGTGTGTGTGTGTGTGTTGCGGGGGAGTGCTCGGCAGCTCTCACTGTGGGAGGTCCACCCAAAACTGTGGAGCTGCAGTAGTGCTGGGGCAGTGATCCCCACCAGTGACCTGGGCCATCCTTTTAGCTCTCTGGTGAGACCCCTCAGCCTCCCCTCCTCAGTCTCTACCCTGATTGGCTGAGCAGGGGATTATTGACAGGGAGGAGACTCAGGTCCTTGTTGTTCTCTTTTAAGACCAAGTAAATAAGTCATAACCACTTATATGTTTGACAAATTTTGCTGCTTCTCTGCATTAGTGGTCTCTGAGCAGTTCATGATTCTCTCTAACATTGCAGTTCTCCTCAAATACTGGCTGAATAATTACTGTGCACACTTGTTGGACTGGAGCTCATCTAAGAGCACTTTATTGAGGTCATTCAATGTATGAAATTCAAGATCCGATGGTTAATTTGAAAATCAGGGCTCTGGGGGTCCTATTCCCAATTCAGCCATTGACTGCTTTGTGACCTAAGACAAGTCAATTCTCCTTTCTCAGCCTGAGCGTCTCCCTCTTTCAAGTAGGGATAATAATGATCTGCTCCTACCTACCTCAACACACTCACTCTTCCCCAACACACGCACAAACACACTGTCTCTCCACACACACAAACAGTCTCCACGCTGCAGCTGAAAAGCAGCTGGCAGTCTAGTAGGATGACCCTGGAACAATGGGATAGAGAAACCTGCATCATTGAAAGTGCAGCCACAAAGACACCACACACCAGCTTCCCCTAGCTGGCAAGAATCAAACCTCCACAGAAAGATTCCTGTGGTATCGTAGGCCAGCTTCCTAAGGCCTCAGCCTCAACCACTTAACACAGGGACCTTTCTACACTCTGGTTCTGTTCTAACGGAAGGATCACTTCCAAGTGTTCGCTCAGACCAGCTTGCTCAGCACCCTCACTGCTGTGCATCTCTGTATGTGTGGCCATGGCTGAACAGCAAGAATTCCTGCCCATTTCCCTTCTGGCTGGAGCATGGTTAGAGTGTGTTTGTGGTTAATGATGTTGCTGTAGATTGTTGGCTTCCTGCTTTGGCAATTCAGACAGTCCCTTTTCCCAACATATCTCCAGCACATCAGTCCCTGGCTGAGTCTCCTGGGCAGTGGAAAACATCCCTTGTTTGGTGCTGCCAAGGGGATCGTGCAGAGCTGAGATGTCTCTTGGCTTGGATCAAAGGGGAATGTTGGATGGAATTTATCACACAACCCTCCCTGCTCCGCAGAGCCCCATGGGGAGAATGTAGAGAAGGGGGTGTCATTCCTCCCCTGCACTCCCAGAAGAGTTGCTAGGACTCCTTCCTGCCAGCTACTCACCCCTGGATTCATCCTTAGCTCCTAGGATCTTTCTGCTCCAAAGGCTCCATAGTCCTGGGGTGGGGAAGGTGTCACTGCACAGTCTGAAACACAAGGGAGGTTTCTGGAATTGAAGGAAGGAGCAGAAAATGGAGAGGAAAGAAACAGAGAGAAAACGCCTCGTCTCTCTCCCCTCCCCCCACCATCAAGAAATGTTACCAAGGACCAGCGTTAGGGGAAATGGTGCCCTTGGCAAAACTTGTACTTTGGCAAAGTTCTTGGTTCAGGCTTGTAGCAGTGATGGAATAAACTGCAGGTTCAAATCAAGTCTCTGGAGTACATCCACAACTGGGATGGGCCATTCAGTCCTTTGTACAGAGCTTCAGTTTGTAGCCAAGTCCCTCCAGAGGTATGAAGCAGGACTGAAGACCAGATGGAGATGAAGCATCAGTCTTTTATAGTCTCTTGCCATGTGGTCTTTGCTTTCTTTGTCCCAAGGACACTCTATCCAGCACGCGACATAGAAAAACCTTAGAGTTCTGTCCATAGGAAGGTCCCTGCACACCTTGCTGAGCCACAAGGCATATCTGCCTTCTCTCAATGGGTCAGTTGTATAGCTGATGGTCCTTAATGGGCCATCAAGCAGGCTAGGCAGAACTGACACCAATTTGTCTGGCTGGGGTGTTCCCCAGAGGCATAGCACAAGTTTGAAATACAGGCAGCATAGAGCCAATATTCATAATGTCAACTACAAAAATGATACATATCTAGAGATAGCATAATTATAATCAGCCAATCATCACCTCTCCATAGACCCTTTATGTGACCATTTTTATACAATATTGGCTGCAAATATAGAACAGTGATGGCAACGGTGATCTATACAGTTACAGATTATGTCAATAACGTCACAGGAGGTGACATGGTATCAGTGAGACTGATACTGGAATACTGCCTCCAGTTTTGGTGTCCTCATTTGAAAAAGATGGTGTGAAATTGGAGTTGAGGCAGCAAAGAGCCACCAAATGTTCTGAGGGCTGGAGAAAAATGCCTTCTAGTGAGCTAGTGAAAGAGCTCAACCTGTTTAGCTTCTCAAAAGAAGATTGAAAGGTGACTTCATTGAAACGTTGAAGTGCCTTAATGGAGAGAAAAGATTGGCTATTAAAGGGCTCTTTAATGTAGCAGAGAAAGGCATTAAAAAACCCAATGGCTGGAAGGTGAAAAGAGACAAATTCATATTACAATTAAGGCACAAATATTCAACAGTGAGGATGATTCACCACAGGAACAAGCTACCAAGGAAATTGGTGCATTCTCCATCTCGTGACTTCATTTCACGAAGACTAGATGCCTTTCTGGAATGTGTTTACCCCCAAAGTAGCTCTTGTGTCATACAGGAGGCCTGTGATATGCAGGGGTCAAATTAGATGCTCTAATGGTCTCTTCTGGCCATAAAGTCAACTAATTTCTGAAAAACTAAGTGTAGCATTGGGAGCAGCGTCTGATGTTTTACTGTCTAGCTGGCTTGCTTCCTAGAATGAACGCTCCTTGAGTGGGGTGATCCACAGGGAGTAGCTCAAACCTCCAAAGTGCCTGGCCAGGGGCAGGACATTAGCACAGCAAGGGAGGGGTGTGTCAGTGACATCACAAAGGCCTTTTGCTGGACCTCAGACTATTGGTCAAAGGTGGTGGGGAGGTGGTGACCTCACAGAGAGATGCTGACATCAGCCAAGCAGGACAGGGGCGAGGGGCCAGGGAAACCTCAGAGACCCCTGTGGCTTTGCTTCAGCAAGTCTCCCTCTCCAGGTCTCTCTTTGAGGACTGAGAGTATTCGGGTTCACGGACGTGAGCGCCAGGAGGAACCTCTTTTGAGTTTTCTCCTTCCTTTTAGTGATTTTACTAGAAAACAGATGTCCCTGTTTAGAGGGTTAGAGCCTCCTCGAGGTTTGAAACTGTTCGGTCTGATCATTCTGGTGACAGTTGAATTCATGGAAAGCATGATCTTAAGGAGGCAGAATTTTATTCCACACCTGGGATTTTGTCCCTTAGAATCACTGGGGACATTAGGGTTTGTCCTTTTTGTTTCAACTTTTCCTCCATCCATCCCTTCCTCCTTTCTCTTCCTCTCTTGCTTCTTTTCTCCTTTCTCCTGTTCCCCTCCCAACACCAGGAGGTGTGTGTGTGTGTGTGTGTTGCGGGGGAGTGCTCGGCAGCTCTCACCTTGGGAGGTCCACCCAAAACTGTGGAGCTGCAGTAGTGCTGGGGCAGTGATCCCCGCCAGTGACCTGGGCCATCCTTTTAGCTCTCTGGTGAGACCCCTCAGCCTCCCCTCCTCAGTCTCTACCCTGATTGGCTGAGCAGGGGGTTATTGACAGGGAGGAGACTCAGGTCCTTGTTGTTCTCTTTTAAGACCAAGTAAATAAGTCATAACCAGTTATATGTTTGACAAATTTTGCTGCTTCTCTGCATTAGTGGTCTCTGAGCAGTTCATGATTCTCTCTAACATTGCAGTTCTCCTCAAATACTGGCTGAATAATTACTGTGCACACTTGTTGGACTGGAGCTCATCTAAGAGCACTTTATTGAGGTCATTCAATGTATGAAATTCAAGATCCGATGGTTAATTTGAAAATCAGGGCTCTGGGGGTCCTATTCCCAATTCAGCCATTGACTGGCTTTGTGACCTAAGACAAGTCAATTCTCCTTTCTAAGCCTGAGCGTCTCCCTCTTTCAAGTAGGGATAATAATGATCTGCTCCTACCTACCTCAACACACTCACTCTTCCCCAACACACACACACACTGTCTTTCCACACACACAAACAGTCTCCACACTGCAGCTGAAAAGCAGCTGGCAATCTAGTAGGATGACTCTGGAACAACGGGATAGAGAAAGCTGCATCACTGAAAGTGCAGCCACAAAGACACCACACACCAGCTTCCCCTAGCTGGCAAGAATCAAACCTCCACAGAAAGATCCCTATGGTATCGTAGGCCAGCTTCCTAAGGCCTCAGCCTCAACCACTTAACACAGGGACCTTTCTACACTCTGGTTCTGTTCTAACGGAAGGATCATTTCCAATTGTTCGCTCAGACCAGCTTGCCCAGCCCCTCACTGCTGTGCATCTCTGTATGTGTGGCTATGGCTGAACAGCAAGAATTCCTGCCCATTTCCCTTCTGGCTGGAGCATGGTTAGAGTGAGTTTGTGGTTAATTATGTTGCTGTAGATTGTTGGCTTCCTGCCTTGGCAATTCAGACAGTTCCTTTTCCCAACATATCTCCAGCACATCAGTCCCTGGCTGGGTCTCCTGGGCAGTGGAAAACATAAGAACATAAGAAAGGCCGTACCGGGTCAGACCAAAGGTCCATCTAGCCCAGTATCTGTCTACCGACAGCGGCCAATGCCAGGTGCCCCAGAGGGAGTGAAGCTAACAGGCATTGATCAAGTGATCTTCCTCTTGCCATCCATCTCCATCCTCTGACAAACAGAGGCTAGGGACACCATTCTTACCCATCCTGGCTAATAGCCATTTTTGGACTTAGCCACCATGAATTTATCCAGTTCCCTTTTAAACATTGTTATAGTCCTCGCCTTCACAACCTCCTCAGGCAAGGAGTTCCACAAGTTGACTGTGCGCTGCATGAAGAAGAACTTACTTTTATTTGTTTTAAACCTACTAATTTCATTTGGTGAACCCTAGTTCTTGTATTATGGGAACAAGTAAATAACTTTTCCTTATCCACTTTCTCAACATCACTCATGATTTTATAGACCTCTATCATATCCCCCCTTAGTCTCCTCTTTTCCACCTAGAGGAGAAGGTGCCATTGTTAGAGGGCTTTCCCTTCCCCTGCCCACTTCCCTGGTTCTTGTCACGCAGGCAGCAAAAGACCAGAAGTCGGAAGCGCAGACAAAGTGAAGTTTACTGGGGTTAATTTCCAAGCAAGCAGATTCCGAAGCCCTTCACACCAGTCAGGCTTGTCTCTATACACTGATAGAGTCTGTTCCACATTGTTCCCTTCCCAGCTCTGACACTGCAGAGCGTTTACCCCACATCCCTACAGACAATTCTTCCCTGGGTGCTGGCTGGTGAGTCTTGCCCACATGCTCAGGGTTTAGCTGATCACCACATTTGGGGTCAGGAAGGAATTTTCCTCCAGGGCAGACTGGCAGAGACCCTGGGGGGTTTTCGCCTTCCTCTGCAGTGTGGGGCACGGGTCACTTGCTCGAGGATTTTCTGCACCCTGAAGTCTTTAAACGTCGAGTTGAGGACTTCAATAGCTCAGACATAGGACAGGGGTTTGTTACAGGAGTGGGTGGGTGACAGTCTGTGGCCTGCATTGTATAGGAGGTCAGACTAGACGATTATAATGGTCCCTTCTGACCTTAAAGTCTATGAGTCTATGAACTCTGACACTGCAGAGTGTTCACCCCACGTCCCACTTCCCAGCTCTGACACCACAGAGCCTTGCCTGTGTCCCTGTTCCCCGTTCCCTAGTCCCATCCCCCCCCCGTTAGCACCCCCGTCCCCCAGCCCGAGCTGACAAAGTGGAGCAGGCTGGGGCCAGGTCGTTCCACTTCCCACCGCCCGGTGAGTGCAGGGTGCACCTGATCTCTCCTGCAGTCCACCAGGATGTAGCTCAGGGGAAGGGGCGGAGTGGGGGGGGGGAGATGGGATGGAGCAGGGGTGGGAAGAGGCAGGGTAGGGGCTTTGGGGAAGAGGCGGAGCAGGGGCAGCTTTCCTGGCCGGCTCAGCCAGCCGGGGGATCGGGCTGGCCGCTGGAGCAGTACGGAGCTGCATAGGGCACCAGGAAAAATGGGGCAATTTGGTGCCTCCACATCCCTTCACCAGGCAGTGTCCCTGTTGTGTGGGCTGTCTTCATAGGTCCTTTCTCGATCTTTCTCACCCTCTTGTCTTGAGTCTCCTGTGTCTCTCTTTTCAAGCACAGACTAACTCTGGTAGTTCAGAGGAGGGGAGGACCATGCCTACGCATGGCCAGCAGACAGCGACAAAGGCCCCTGGCCAGCCTGCTCCCTGCCATGCCAAACACCCACTGAAGGCCACCCACAGATCAGCATGCGCAGCGGCTGCTGATGGTCTGTGGCCAACATCAGAAGACGGTAGGAAAGCAGGGCCAGCCCCCCCCCGGTGGGGCCTCTAACCGTTCCCACTCTCCGTGCTCACTTTTGCAGTGGCGCAGGAGATTTTATCCGAAGAGGCTTTTCCCCAGCTGGCGAGAAGCAGAGAAACACCCAAGCTCCCACGGTGCTATTTAGCAACCCCCTCAAGCACAGGGACAGATGCACATTTGGAAGAGGGAAACTGCTCTACATGCTAGCCTGGGCAGATGCCCATTTTCTTTGGCAAGTCAGGAATGGCAAAGGCGAGACTGGAAGCACCTGGGACTCATGCCCCAGCCTTTGTGATGCCCACCCCCCAACTTCTTCCCAGGGCTCTTGCTTAAGCCAGAGCATTGGCCTGAGTGGCCAAGAAGAGGTTCCAGCCCTGAAGGGAGCAGGACTTTCAGCATGAAGGTAAAACTGCACAAGCACAACGGGACTTGACCCCTCAATCACCTGAT
This sequence comes from Mauremys reevesii, assembly GCF_016161935.1. Lineage (NCBI taxonomy): Eukaryota > Metazoa > Chordata > Testudines > Geoemydidae > Mauremys > Mauremys reevesii. The sequence continues at coordinate 54,878 of NW_024100888.1, read as the reverse complement.
CCAAAGTCAGATACTTTATCCATTAGGCCACATGGTCACATAAGAAAACTCTCTCCAAGTACTTCTTTGGAGAAGACAGACACTATGTTTCTCAGACTAAGATCATCTACTGAGGGGGCTGAGACTCTCTGGGCACAAGAAGTTGAGATTCCAAAGACATATGAGACTTAATTCTATGGGGTCAGGTGCAGGACTTTGGCAGGGAGGCTTAGGTAAGGGGGACTGGGGTGCAGGGGATGGACCGGCTGTCTAGGTGTGGAGATTTAGTCGCACTGAAGCACAGGAGGGAGGAGGAGGAGGAGGAATCCTGCTGATGGTCAGTGGTTGTGCAGAAAAAAGGGTGTTGATTTCCCCCATCCTAAATGGGCTGGTTGGCTTGACCCTTCTCCCCTCTGTGGAATGTGGTGGGGACTGTAGCTCGCCCCTCGTGGGGCAGGAGGGCACAGGTGCAGGGCACTGAGCTCCGATGCCCCTGGACGGCAGCTCCGGTGGGGTCGGGCAGGGCAGCGTCTGTGGTTTACATTCTGCATTGCCTGGTGCTGAGCCATTGCACAATCCCCAGTCACGCCGCACAGCACACCTCAAGAGGCGGTGGGGGGCCAAGCAGATGATCCAGCACGAGGGGGGAGAGGAAATGTGGCTGGGGGGAGGAAAGGTCTTGGGCTGCACTGGGGGAGTGCAGAGCAGGGGTGACCCCAGAAACCTGCAGCAAAGGGATGGACAGGTGGGCTGGGTGGATAGATGAGGCAGTGAGCCTAAAAGGGGAGTGGGGGTCTAATGGTCAGAGCAGGGTGGGGTTTGTGTTCTATCCCTAGCTCTGGGAGCTGAGTGGGGTCTAGAGGTGAGAGTGGGGGACTGGGAGCCAGGACTCCTGGGTTCCATAGTGGCAACTGTTTTTTCCTGTGTCTCCCTCCCTAGAGATCCCAGCCCAGCCCCCTAGCAGAATCTGACTGGGGGAGGGGGTTGCCCTGCCACTCCAGACTTGTGATTAGAACCCCTCCTCCCACGGGCTCTGACATCACGGAATCTCCCTCCCACATCAGAAAGTAGGAGCCCTTCCCCACATGAGGAGGAAGCTAGTGAGTTTCTTGGGGCTCTCTGGCAGAGGTGACAGCACCCACCAGACACCCACTGAGGGCTGCAAGGAGACCCCCCTACACACCCCCTGCTACGAGGGGCTGCGGGGTGCCCAGCCAGGGTCAGGAGGTGAGATGGGGTCGCAGTGGCAGGAAGGGGGCAGAGCTGGGGGTGGTGCCAGGTCGTTGCTGGCTACACAGGGAAAAACCACACTGCTCCATTATGTATTTCCCAAGGTTATGGCTGAATACAGGGTTTGGAATGACTTCAGGGAAATATTTTGTTTCCAAACAGACTCCATATACCAAATGATGGTGCTAATATGCTCCCCCTGAACCCTCCCCCATGACTCCAGGATCCCAGCATCTTCCTAATTTGTAGGGTAGTTCTCCTCCCAGGCTCGTGCGAAGGCGGGAAGCACCACCAGCCCCATTTCCTGCACGGGAGAACTGAGGCCCAGAGAGGCTGAGTGATGTGCCCAAGGACTCGGAAGTCTGTGGCAGAGCAACGCATGTTTATGCCTCCCCCGTCCCGGGTCTGGCCTGCTCCTGGGTCACTGGGTGGTGCAGGGGCGGGAGCTTGGGGGTAGGGGCAATGTGAGGGCAGAGGAGGGGTGTTTGGGGGCGGGGCTGTGGGGGTGGGGGGTTTGGGGGTATGGGGCAGAGTGTGGGTGGGGCATTGGAGGAAGGGACAGGTGATGTGAGACAGGGACCTCGGGGGCAGGGGAAGCGTGAGGGCAGGACCTCAGGGGCAGGGGCAGGGCTTTGGGGGAACGGGCGGAGTGAGGGGGGGCTTGGGGATGAGGAGGGTTAATTCAGTTCAGTGGCAGCTTTGTCTGTGGGTGACACTGTTACTGCAGGGGGTGGTCAAAGCCGGGCTCGCCCGAGGGAGGAGGAAGGGGGGGTGGCTGGGGAGGGACAGCGGGAGTGAGGGGCGCTGACCAGTAGCCGGGTACAAGGCTCATCAGACACGCACAGAAACCAGCTCACCCCCGGGGGGGGGGTTAAAGCCCCAGCAAACAAGGGGCGCTGGGACCATCCCCGCGGTGCAGACACATGTGTAAAGTCACCGGACGGAGACAGACCCGGCACTCACCTGCCCCGCACAGACCTGCCCCCCCCGCCAGGTTTGGGGGGGCGGGAGCTTCGGCCGCCCTGGTCCTCGCCCCTCCCCCCGCCCCGCTCAGCTGCTTTGTGCAGGGGGCGAAGCAGCGCGGCACGTTCCTACGCGGGGCAGGTTAATACACTGCACGGGGTGGGGGGAGGTGTCAGGTTGACCCAGGGACCCGCCCTTCCCTGGGCTCGAGGACGGGCGCCCGGGCAGGCTGGGAGTTGTAGTTCCTGGCTCTTCTCAGAGCGGAAGGGACGGCCTGGTTGCTCAGACCACGCGCCCCCTCCCAGTGCACGCTGGGTAGTGTAGTTCTCCCTCTCGCAGGCGGCCTCTAGTGGAGGAGGGGCCCTATCCCGTCACTTCGCGCACCCTCCCGCTCCCTGATTGGCAGAGAGCGCGGGACAGAGACTCGGCGCGAGGGGTAATGCCCGCTTCCCTCGCCCGAGGCCGCGCCCCCGCCCGCCCGCCCGGGCGCGTGCTGCGGCGTTGGGATTCAAATCCCGCTCGCGGCCAGGCGGCCCCGGCCCGGGAGCTGCGGGGGGTTGCGCGGCTCAGTCCCGCGGGTGGCACCAGTGGGACTCCGCCCGGCGCTGCTGGGGGCTCAGCGGGGCGCGGGGGCAGTGGGCGTCCGGGCGGGGCAGGTCCGAGGCGCTGAGGCCGGACGGTGATAGATAACATGATTTGTGCTTAGTTGTCTGTTTTTGGGAATGTGCTTGGTGGTTCTAAGAACTGATGCTATTGCTACATGATCCATGAACTGCTTGCATAACCAATAATAAATATTGAACAGTACCATGGTCAAGGGGACAAACGTGGAATGTTTAGAGTACAAGTAAATAGACCTATGTACCCCACGTCTGCAAAATCCTGAAAATATGCTGTATCACTATGGTCTGATATGCTGTCAAAAATGGTATATATATGTACTCACTGCTCTGTCTCGGGGTGTCACTCCTCTGGTATGAACCGAGGAGGGCACCCGCTCAGCTGATCGTTTTAATAAAGGGCTGCTATCTGTTTATACTCCATCTTGGTCTCTGTGCCTCCTTGGGGTAATTGACTAGCTCCGGGGAGAACGAGCCCTTTTGGCTAACAATTCTGGCGACTCCGCCGGGACCCTCCCTGTAGGGGGCGCTATCGCACCGGGGGCTAGTGAGCTGGTACCGAGAGAAGTGGCCACCTCGAGCTGATTGTGCGGCTCGTGCTCTCGGACCACCTCGGCCGGCCGGGGCGGCGGTGGCCTCTCTAGAGAGGGTTCACAAGGACACAGAGATCTTAAATTTGCCCTGTTCCAAGTCTCCAGAGCCGGACGTGGCCACTCCGGGCGGTAAGTGCGTTTACCTCTAGGTTTGAGAATGACGCCCCCGAAGTGTGGGAGAACTAAGGGGAACTTAAGAGGCTGCCTGTATACAGGAAGGTATATGTTTTAATGTTATGTGTTAGTATGCATGCACAGTGGGATTCAACTAGCTTGTGGGTTATTCATGTCTTAGGCTTCGTACTTTTGTTCAGTATGTTAATGTTCTTCCTTTTTACTTTGTACCAGAGAATGAGTGTATGTTAGAGAGTTAAGTCTTATAGGGACTGTTAAGACTTAGGCTGACCTCAGCTGCCCCAAGACTCCTGCTAGAGGAAACTCAATGACCAGGATATCTTGATTGCAAGGGGGGTCAGCCGACTGTCTGAAGGTCTCTTCCTTTTAAGTGTGTCTTGTGCATGTGTGTATAGTTTATGATTACAACCATATAATAAGATGGGATCCACTCAGAGTTATTATGCAGGGACACCCCTTGGTTGTATGCTAAATAATTGGCAAGCATTTAAACGCCAATCAGATTTTGGTGTCCCGTTAAGTAAAAACAATCTCATAAAGTTTTGTACAATAGAATGGACAACCTTTGGAGTAGATTGGCCAGACGGGGGTACATTGAAACCAGAAGTAATACAAGTTGTACACAATATCGTAACCCGAGACGGGCATTGGGATCAGTACCCGTATATTAATGTTTGGCAGGATCTGGTGTCCGATTCCCCGCCTTGGCTACAAAAATGTAAACAAAAAACTTTGCAAATATTAATGGCTCGGATCCCGATGAAAAGACAACCCCGTATACCTATGAAAAAGCCATGCCCGCCCTTAAAGCCCTGTCCACCCCCTGTAATTCCTTCGGCTCCAGATTATGTCCTCCCGCCCCCAGTATATCCCAGTTTGCAAGCCTTGGATAAACAAATAATGGCAGGTACGGGCCCTAAACACCCTCCCACTGTAGTAAAAGAGACAAGCCCCACCGACATAGGGATCCCACAGACATTCTTGCAGGAGGGTGAGGAACATGAGGATGAGGAGGATGAGAACGGTGTATATAAAAACACCAGGAGCAATACAGATGAAACTACAGTGCATAAGGCACTGCCTCTTCGCGTACAGATAGGGTGCGAGGAAAAGCCTGCCATGGTATATGTCCCCTTTGCCACAAGCGATTTATATAATTGGAAACTACAAAATCCCCCATTTTCAGAGGACCCAGCCCCCTTGACAGCAATTTTTGAAATGCTTATAAGAGCACATAATCCAATGTGGGGGGACATGCAAGTAGTATTAAATGTTTTGCTAACACCGGACGAAAGGCGTATGGTCTTAGCAAAGGCCCGTGAGTGGATAGAAACAACCTATGGTCAGGCTGCTGTAGGAGACATAATGCCCAAGAAAGAGCCTAAATGGCTACCAAATGAGACGGGGTTGCCAGCCCATCAGAGATATGCCGCTATAGTACAGGGTATGAAAAAGTGTATTCGGAAAACCCCTAATTGGGCCAAATTGTATAATATAAGGCAAGAACGGAAAGAAAATCCAGCAGCCTTTTATGAGCGCTTATGCGATACCTGTAGGAGGTACACGGATTTAGACCCAGGGGATCAGAATGGGAAAGCAGTGCTAACTCCCCTCTTTATTGGTCAATCTTATGAAGATATTAGAAAGAAATTACAAAAGGTGGAAGGTGCATTGGGAAAGAATATAGAGGAACTATTAGAGATTGCTTTAAAAGTGTATGATAGACGGGACGAGGAAGAAAGGAAAAAAGGAACAAAAGCTCTCATTATGGCTTTGAGGCAAGGACAGGACAAAGATGAGAAACAGACTAGGAGAAATGAGTATGCTTTCATAGGGGAAAAAGGAAAGCCCCGACGTCCCCGCTTAGGACGAAATCAGTGTGCTCTGTGCAGACAGGAGGGACATTGGAAAAATGAGTGTCCTAACAGGCACATGATACGACAGGGACGCAGGACTGAAACAATCCCACCCCCAATCCTTTACAATGCAGGAGGCTCGGATAGCGAATCTCCCCAATGAAGAGGCCGAGGGACCCAGCGGCCCCTCTTAGCAGCACAACCTGCTAGACTGGATCCCACGGTAGAAATTAGGGTAGGGGGCCGCCAAATTGAAGCCCTGATTGACACTGGGGCTGCCCTGAGTGTACTTCCCCTTAAGTCAGCGCCGCCAGGCAGACCCTCGGGGCATACTATTGTTCAAGGACTTGAAGGACGAAATGTAGTAGTAGCAAAAACCCTTCCCCTTCTAGTAAAAGTGGGTGACCATCATATCGTACACCAGTTTGTTTGTCACCCCTCCTGCCCCATTGCCTTGTTAGGACGAGATATCCTTACTAAACTGCAAGCGGAGATCTCGTTCAATAATGGGACCATAGAAGTATGCCTGCCTAAACAGCAGACTTCTAACTATATAATGGCTCTAATGGGTGATAAACTCCTATACACAGACAACCAGGAGACTGAAGGGGATTTGATATCAAGGGTTAATCCTGAGGTCTGGGCAGAGACAGGAGGCGTGGCACAAGCTTGTAATGCTTCCCCGATACAGATCCAATTAAAAGAGGGCAGCAGGCCAGTTCGTGTCTGACAATACCCCCTGAAACTAACCACACGAATTGGACTAAAACCGCTCATTCTAAAGTTCATACGGTGTGGGTGGTTAAAGGAAGGTACCTCCCCATATAATACTCCAATAATGGGGATTCCCAAGCCTGATGGACAGTACCGTTTAGTACAGGATTTGCGACAAGTTAATAAACTTGTAGAGGCCCCCTATCCAGTTGTCCCGAATCCCCACACAATCCTCAGTCAGATTCCCAAAGAACATACCTGGTTTTCGGTAATAGACCTGAAAGATGCTTTCTTTTCAATACCTCTCGATACTGAATCCCAGAAGCTGTTCGCTTTTGAATGGGAAGATCCGGATACACATTATAAAGCTCAGTATCTGTGGACTGTTCTTCCATAGGGACTGACCTGTGCTCCCGAGATTTTTGGCAGCCAGCTAAAAAGAGACCTGGCCCCATTCCTAGTCAAACATCCCACATGTTCCATAGTTCAGTACTGTGATGATTTGCTGTTAAGCACTGAAACAAAAACAGCATGTAAAAAGCAAACTGTAGAACTCCTGAATTATCTTGGCAAACAGGGGTACAAAGTCTCAAAAAGCAAAATCCAACTAGTAAAACAGCAAGTTACTTTCCTTGGGTATCAAATAACAAAGGGCAGTCGCAGCTTGGGTAAAGAACGAATCCAAGCTATACTGGAAAGTCCCCAACCGCAAAATCCGCGTGAATTGAGGGCCTTCTTAGGCCTAACCGGATTTTGTCGGCTCTGGATCCCTGACTATGGAGGGAAGGCTAAACCCCTGTATGAATCATTGACTAAGGACGGGTTGCTACGCTGGACGTGGACTAGGGAAATGGAGAAAGCATTTCAAGAGCTTAAAACTGCACTAATTCAACCCCCTGTCTTGGCTCTCCCGGACCCACGAAAACCATTTACCCTATATGTCCACGAGCGAAAGGGGATAGCGGCTGGACTCCTGTGCCAGCGATCAGGACCAACCTGGCGACCTATTGGTTATTATTCAAAGGTTTTGGACCCTGTCGCCAGGGGCTGGCCTGCTTGCTTGCGTGCCGTAGCAGCTACCGCCCTTCTTGTTCAGGAAGCTGAAAAATTGACCCTGGGTGGAGATACTGAAGTCATAGTCCCACATGGAGTACCCCAAATATTAGGAACAGGGGCCAGAGCTAGGCATTTAAATCCGAGTCGACACTCACGATATGAAGTCGGACTCCTGTTAGCTCCTAACTTGACCTTTCGACCCATCAGTTCCCTTAATCCAGCCACCTTGTTGCCTGATCCTGGGGACCCCCGTAAGCCCGGACCCATACACGATTGTATTGAGGTTCTGCAGCAAGAGACTAAACCACGCTCAGACCTCTCTGACGTACCGTGGCCTAACCCTGACATCGAGGGATACGTAGATGGCTCTAGCTACGTAATTAATGGCAAACGATATACTGGGGCAGCAGTGGTAATTAAGAATGACAAGATCTATAAATTTAAGTTAAATCCACATTGGTCAGCCCAAGCAGCAGAATTGGTGGCTCTCATTGAGGCCCTCCGAATGGGTACAGGAAAGATCCTTAATTTATATACAGACAGCCGTTATGCGTATATGGTGGTGTACGCTCACGGTATCCTATGGAAAGAAAGAGGATTCATTACAGCCTCGGGCCAAAAGATAGCACATGGAGGCCTTATTAAATCCCTACTAGAGGCTCTAATGCTTCCGCTACAAGTCGCTGTAATCCACGTGCGTGCTCACGGCAAAACTCCTCAGGGAGAGCAGCGAAAATACAATCAATTAGCTGATAAGGCTGCACGAGAGGCAGCACAAGATGGAGTTGCGTGGCTTTTAATAGTAAAAGATACTGAATGTAAAGTCCCAACTCCACAGTATACTACTGAAGAAACAAAGTATGCCCAAAGCATAGGGGCCCGTTTGCTCCCCTCGGGATGGTGGAAATTGCCAGGAGGGGAACTCTTTGTGCCTCAGCCAATTTTGAAGGAAACCCTTCAACTGTTACATAAGGAAGGGCATATGGGATCAGCAGCTATGGTCGACTTAGCTACCCGAACCCTTAAAGGATTAAGGATGCATATGGAGGCCCAACGGATTGTTAACACTTGCCCAATTTGCCAACAAACAAATCAAAAGGGCCGAGAACCTCCAGCCCCAATGGGAGGTCAACCCTGGGCCACATATCCGTTTCAGAGATGGCAGGTTGATTTTGCCGAAGTACCCCCATGCAGGGGCTACAAGTATTTACTTGTCTTTGTTGACCAACTGACTGGGTGGGTGGAGTGTTTCCCCACCAGACATTGTCAAGCCCGAGCTGTTGCTAAGGCCTTGATACAAGAAATAATCCCCCAATACCACGTACCAGAGGTTATTAATTCTGATCAGGGTAGTCACTTTATTTCAAAGGTGACACAAGAAGTATCTCAAGCCTTAGGCATTCAGTGGAACTTTCATACAGCTTGGCGCCCCCAAAGTTCAGGCCAAGTGGAAAGAATGAACAGAACATTAAAGGAAACTCTTACTAATATATGCATGGAATCAGGATTGAAATGGCTTGATGCTTTGCCCCTAGCACTAACTCACCTGCGAAGGGCTCCAAGGCGAGGATTAAAATTGTCACCCTTTGAACTGGTATTCGGATTTCCTCCCAGAATTCCTATTGCAGAATTCCGGGAAGATGTGACCTGGGAAGTGGGAAAAGATACCTTATGGAAACAAGTTTCTTTCCTACAGACTGTTTTATCCCAGCTACATCAATACGCAGCATCTTTCCAATCCCTGCCCCTCGACTGGCCTGTCCATCCATTTCAAATTGGTGACCAGGTCCTCGTCAAGAAGTGGAAACGTGACCCCCTTACACCACGGTGGGAAGGTCCACACACCGTCTCCCTCATCAGCCACGCCGCAGTAAAGCTCCTTGGGAACGACAAGTGGACTCATCACACAAGAATAAAACGGTTTCTCATTCCTGACGAAAGAGCCAAACCACCAGAAGAGGACTACAGCCCTCTGTCCACCCCGGCACCGGAGGCCCGGGGAGGCACAGGCGAAGCCTCAGGCAACTGGATCAACCCTCTGCCTACCTCGGCACCGGAAGCCCGAGGGAGCACAGGAGAAGCTTCGGACTGGACTTACGAGCCCCTGGACGGACTTAAGGGTTTGTTTAAGAAATCATAATGCGAATAACACTATTAATTTTAAGTATATACCTTCTTCATTGTAATGGATGGGAAAATACCTTCCTGGAACTAGGAGAAACAATAGCAAAGTCCTTTAATCTCAGTAATTGTTGGGTATGTGGAGGACCAGGAGACTTAAATGAATGGCCATGGGTAGCCCAACCAGTACAGCCCAAATGGTGGGTCAGTAATTTAAGTATGGTCCGTAACGGAACAGAAGTATGGGCCCAGGATAGTAGCCCATGGCGACTCTATTCCTCTGGGATGGGTATACTATGCCTTAATAGAACAAAGTCAAAAGGAGTATATGTAGGGGAAAGTCAATGTGAATGGACCTTATCCCCCGGATTTGATTGTTGGGATCCTAATTGTTTACCATACAATTGCTCTAAATATCAGGGGCGATGGAATCAAACCAATGTACAGCTGACTAATGGCAGCTGGATAGCCTGCTCCTATCAACTGTATGATAGTAATGATTTTGCCAGTAGCAGCAATTGCAACGCAATACAACAGGATAAATTTTTGATGATTATCTCTTTTACGTTGCCAGCGAGATAATACCACAGCCAAGGATCACGTGATACGAATCTATCGCTGGGCGTGGCAACACTATAATGGGACCCGAACAACCCACTTTAGGCAATTTTGGTCAAGCACTACTCAGCCTAAAGGAGGGGGTTGCAATTGTGTATGGAAAATGGGAGCAGGAGCCTGGAAATGTGAGCATTGTAATTCTAAAGGCGAATCTGTTATGGGGGGAGGACCATTAGGATCTGGCGATCATTTGTATTTTGACATGCCCAAGTATAAAACTAATAATTGGTCCCTGTCCCCTGATACAACTACTCCCGACCCCTGGAATGGACCCTTTGCTAATGGAACATGGGCCCTAAAAGGCCACTATTGGATTTGTGGTCAATACGCTTACCGTCGACTACCACCCAATTGGTCCGGGGTATGTTATGTAGGATATATTAGGCCTCTATTCTTCCTACTACCTCTCCTACAGGGAAAAACCCTAGGAGTCAAAGTATATGATGATCTTATTAGGGAACAACGATCTATTGATTCCACTTTAACAGCCGGAAGTTCCCAAAAATGGGGTACACAGGAGTGGCCACCTGAAAGAATCATAGAACATTATGGACCAGCCACGTGGAACCCCGATGAGCTCGTAACAGGAGCTAGGGAACCAATTTATAACCTGAATCGAATAATCAGATTGCAAGCTGTTTTGGAAATAGTAACAAACCAAACAGCTACAGCACTTGATCTTTTAGCTGATCAGGCTACTCAAATGAGAACTGCAATTTATCAGCATCATATAGCTCTTGATTATCTGCTAGCAGAAGAAGGAGGATTATGTGCAAAATTAAATGAATCAAATTGTTGCTTACAAATAGATGATAATGGAAAGGCAGTTAAACGCTTAACAAAAGAAATGAGAAAGCTAACTCACGTCCCAGTACAAACCTGGAAAGGATGGGATACAGATTGGCTTACTTCATGGTTGCCACAAAAGGAATGGATACGCCAAAGCTTCCTTTTTGTTATATGTATTATCCTAGCTTTATTAGCCTTAGCCTGCCTTGCCCCTTGTTTGGTGACAATAATCCGACGATTAATTAACCAAACTATAAATCAACAGGTCATGGTGTTACTCCAACCAACAAAAGCTGAGGATTGGGGATATGAAAGCTCTCAAAATGCTTTCATAAAAAGGGGGGGATTGATAGATAACATGATTTGTGCTTAGTTGTCTGTTTTTGGGAATGTGCTTGGTGGTTCTAAGAACTGATGCTATTGCTACATGATCCATGACCTGCTTGCATAACCAATAATAAATATTGAACAGTACCATGGTCAAGGGGACAAACGTGGAATGTTTAGAGTACAAGTAAATAGACCTATGTACCCCACGTCTGCAAAATCCTGAAAATATGCTGTATCACTATGGTCTGATATGACGTCAAAAATGGTATATATATGTACTCACTGCTCTGTCTCGGGGTGTCACTCCTCTGGTATGAACCGCGGAGGGCACCCGCTCAGCTGATCGTTTTAATAAAGGGCTCATCATTCCTGCAGGATCTGACACAGAGCAGCTGTGCTCTCTGCTTCTATGATACAGTGGTTCTCTAGTACACTTGCCCATATTCTAGGCAAGACTGATTCTGTTTTTTGATACCATAAAGGAGGGATTGACTCAGGGAGTCATTCCCAATTTTGGCTTTTGCGCCCCTGGCTAAGAGCAGCCAGGGGCACTTATGACAGCAACAGATGGCGCAGTGCAAAAGGACTGGTAACCATGATCATCTTTTTACCAATTTATGGATTGGTAGATGGTACAGTATGGTTGATAATCATCTCTGCTGTCATGCAAAAGCATGCTGCTGTGTAGCGCTGCTGAATCGCCTCTGTCAGCGGCATCTAGCACACATACGGTGACAGTCACAAAAGGCAAAACAGGCTCCATGTTTGCCATGCAATGGCATCTGCCAGGGCAATCCAGGGAAAAAAGCCGCGAAATGCTTGTCTGCCGTTGCTTTCCCGGAGGAAGGAGTGACTGACGACATTTACCCAGAACCACCCGCGACAATGATTTTTGCCCCATCAGGCACTGGGATCTCAACCCGGAAATTGCAAGGGGCGGGGGAGGCTGCGGGAACTATGGGATAGCTAGGGAATAGCTACCCACAGTGCAACACTCCAGAAATCGACGCTAGCCTCGGACCGCAGACACACACCACCGAATTAATGTGCTTAGTGTGGCCACGCGCACTCGATTTTATAAAATCTGTTTTACAAAACCGGTTTATGCAAATTCGGAATAGTCCCATAGTGTAGACGTACCCTAGGTGTGTCTGTGCAAACACGGTCTGTTCCTGAAGTCTTTCCCCCAGCTCCTCACTAGATGTGAGGGGGGAGCTAATTCAGCCCCTGCTTCCGCTTAGTATTTAAAAACTCCTTATTGTCCCTAGTTCTGCTGCCCTTAGATTTCTCCTCCTGTCCATTTTCTAACAGCTCAGATGAAGTGGCTGAGTGGTTAAGATGATGGACTGCTACTCCATTGTGACCTATATGCATGGGTTCAAATCCTGTTCTCATCATATGCATTTAGTTTTCACCCCTCCTTTGTAGACAACCATCTCCACCTTTGGTTCAATGACAGATCAAACAATGTTGCTTCTTGCAAACAAAAACCTTCTCAGAAACTCAGAACTCCCTTGCTTTAAATAAAATGTCTAAATCCCAGATTTCTTTAGAAAAGAAATTCTCTAGTGCTGTATTTCTTAGTTTTTATCTCAAAAGGGAACATCCTCATCTTCTCCCTCAAACACCCTGGGACCTGCCCAAATTATTAAAATACCCTCAACCCGAGCAAGGCCAGAGCAGTGAACCAGAGCTAGTGTCTAGGCCAAGCTGTTCTGAAGGAAGCAACTCAAACATTTTCTCCCTGCTTCCCTTGGCAAGGTCTGACTGAGAAACAAAATTCCCAAACTGAAAATTTTCTGCTGAAAAACTAATACTAGTCTGTTTGGGGACTTTGGTTTGCAAGTATTATTGTTATTATTCTCTTCTGATTTCTGAATCAGTTCAGTCTTTGTCCTCCAGGTGTGTTTCCACCTGCTGAGTTGTGGGGGAGAGAGGCCAAGTCATGATGTCTCTTCCCCTCTTTCATAGGCCTGGTCTACACTAGGCGTTTAAATCGGTTTTAGGAGCGTAAAACCGATTTAACGCCACAACCGTCCACACTAGGAGGCACCTTATATCGATTTTAATGGCTCTTTAAATCGGTTTCTGTACTCCTGCCCGACGAGAGTAGCGCTACTATCGGTATTAACATATCAGAATAGGGTTAGTGTGGCCGCAATCGACGGTATTGGCCTCCGGGCGGTATCCCACAGTGCACCACTGACCGCTCTGGACAGCATTCTCAACTCGGATGCACTGGCCAGGTAGACAGGAAAAGCCCCGCGAACTTTTGAAATTCATTTCCTGCTTCCCCAGCGTGGAGAGCTCATCATCACAGGTGACCACGCACAGCTCATCAGCACAGTTAACAATGCAGTCTCCTGAGAATCGAAAAAGAGCCCCAGCATGGACCGCTCGGGAGGTACTGGATCTGATCGCTATATGGGGAGAGGATTCAGTGCTAACAGAACTGCGTTCCAAAAGACGAAATGAAAAAGTATTTGAAAGAATTTCTAAGGCTATGACGGATAAAGGCCACAGCAGGGACTCCGTGCAGTGCAGAGTGAAAGTTAAGGAGCTCAGACAAGCCTACCCGAAAACCAAAGAAGCAAACGGTAGGTCCGGGGCAGGTCGAAAAACATGCCGCTTCTATGCTGAGCTGCATGCAATTTTAGGGGGCTGCGCCACAAGTACCCCACCCCTGACCGTGGATTCCGAGGTGGGGGTTGTAATCTCTGCCATGTCTGAGGATTATGCAGACGGGGAAGATGAAGAGGAAGAAGAAGAGGAAGACCTAGCAGAGAGCACACAGCACTCCGTGACCCCCAGCAGCCAAGAGCTTTTTATCACCCTGACGGAATTACCCTGCTCCCAGCCCTCACAAGCAACTATTCCAGAGACTGACGCCATGGAAGGGAGCTCTGGTGAGTGTACCTTTGCAAATAGCAAACAGTGTTTTTTAAGCAAGCCTTTTTTAATGATTGATTTGCCCTGAGGACTTGGGATGCATTCGCAGACAGTATAGTTACTTAGAAAAGTTTGTTAACATGTCCGGGGATTGAGAGGAAATCCTCCAGGGACATCTCGATGAAGCGCTCCTGTAGGTACTCCAGAAGCCTTTGCAGAAGGTTTCTGGGCAAGGCATCCTTGTTCCGCCCACCATGGTAGGACACTTTACCATGCCATGCATGTAGCAAGTAATCAGGGATCATTGCGTGGCAAAGCATAGCAGCATATGGTCCCGGTGACTGCTGGCATTCAAGAAGCATCCGCTCTTTATCTTGTTCTGTTATCCTCAGCAAAGTGATATCGTTCAGGATAACCTGGTTAAAAATCAGGAATTTAAGTAAGGGGAGTGGCCATTTTTCTACTGGGTTCGTGGAATGCAGCAGCTTAAAAAAAACACTTTCCTGCACGTAGCAAAGCGGGGGGAGGGGAGGAGTGAAATGCCGATGATCTTTTCTGTTTGGTCACCGGCGAGGCGATCTTCCCCAAGCTACCGGACAAACAGTGGGTGGGGAAGGGGAAGGTTGTTGATTAGCAGGGAGCTAGCGTGGTATTAGCCATGCGTTGGGGAGGGTAAATCACTGAGACAGTGGCTTACCATGGCCGCATGCAAGCTGAATTCTGATGCCTGGACCTGATGTGTCTGTGAGATCTGTAACCCCAGAGCTGCAAGCAGTCACTATTAAGATGAAAAATGCGACCTTGTAGGGAAATCACATGTGCTAGGTGAATAGTGATGTTCACTGTGAAACAGTATAACCATTGTTCTGTAAAATGTATCTTTCTAAATATTTATCTCCCTCATGCAGCTGCAAATTTTTCAACCATCCCTCCTCCATTCCAAAGGCTAGCACAGATAAGGCGGAGGAAAAGAAGACGCGAGATGAGATGTTCTCGGATATTATGGAAGTTACACGCAATGAAAGAGCTCATCTGAATGAGTGGAAGGATGTGGTTTCAAATTACAGGAAAGAGGCCAGTGAACGTGAGGACAGGAGGGACAACCGAGATGAGAGGTGGCGGCAGGAAGACCGGCAGGAAAATCAGCGGTGGCGGGATGCAACTCTGGGGCTGCTGCGTGATCAAACTGACATGCTCCGGCGTCTTGTGGAGCTTCAGGAACGGCAGCAAGATCACAGAGTGCCTCTGCAGCCCCTGTATAACCACCCTCCCCCCTCACCATGTTCCTTAGCCTCCTCACCCAGACGTGTAAGAACGCGTGGGGGGAGGCTCCGTGCACCCGCCCACTCCACCCCCGTAGACAGCCCAACCAAAAGGCTGTCGTTAGTCTGAATTTTTTTTTAATGGCCTTCTCCATCCCTCCTATCCTCCTCCCAAAGCACACCCTTACTTCTCTCCCTCTTTTTATAATGAATCAATAAAGAATTCATGCTTTTTAAATGAGAGTGACTTTATTTGCATAAGTAAGCTGTACTCGAAGGGGGAGGGGGAGTTGCTTACAGGGACTGAGTCAATCAAGGGGGTTGGGTGTTCATCAACAAACACAGCAGTCACACTGTACCCTGGCCATTGATGAAGCTCGTTTTCAAAGCTTCTCTGATGCGCACCACTTCCTGGTGTGCTCTTCTAATCTCCCTGGTGTCTGGCTGCGCGTAATCAGCGGCCAGGTGATTTGCCTCAGCCTCCCACCCCGCCATAAAGGTCTCACCCTTACTCTCACAGAGATTGTGGAGAATACAGCAAGCAGCAATAACATAGGGGACATTGGTTTGGCTGAGGTCTGAGCGAGTCAGTAATGTGCGCCAGCGCGCCTTTAAACGGCCAAATGCACATTCCACCACCATTCTGCACTTGCTCAGCCTGTAATTGAACAGATCCTGACCACTGTCCAGGCTGCCTGTGTATGGCTTCATGAGCCATGGCATCAAGGGGTAGGCTGGGTCCCCCAGGATAACGACAGGCATTTCAACATCCCCAACTGTTATTTTCTGGTCTGGGAAGTAATTCCCTTGCTGCAGCCGTTTAAACAGAGTAGTGCTTCTGAATACTCGTCATGAACCCTCCTGGCCATCCCGCGTGGATGTTTGTGAAACGTCCTTGTGATCCACCAGTGCTTGCAGCACCATTGAAAAGTACCCCTTCCGGTTTACGTACTGGGTGCCCTGGTGCTGCGGTGCCAAGATAGGGATATGGGTTCCATCTATCGCCCCCCCGCAGTTAGGGAATCCCATTGCAGCAAAGCCATCCACTATGGCCTGCACGTTTCCCAGAGTCACAACCTTTCGTAGCAGCAGCTTAGTGATTGCTTTGGCTATTTGCATCACAGCAGCCCCCACAGTAGATTTTCCAACTCCAAATTGATTCCCGACTGACCGGTAGCTGTCTGGCGTTGCAAGCTTCCACAGGGCTATCGCCACTCGCTTCTCTACTGTGAGGGCTGCTCTCATCTTGGTATTATGGCGTTTCAGGGCAGGGGCAAGCAAGTCACAAAGTTCCATGAAAGTGCCCTTACGCATGCGAAAGTTTCGCAGCCACTGGGAATCATCCCACACCTGCAACACAATGCGGTCCCACCAGTCAGTGCTTGTTTCCCGGGCCCAAAATCGGCGTTCAATGGATAGAATCTGCCCCATTACCATCAGGATCTCCAAAGCGCAGGGGCCCGCGGTTTGAGAGAATTCTGTGTCTACGTCCTCATCACTGTCATCGCCGCGCTGCCGTATCCGCCTCTTACTCGCCTTGGTTCGAAGGTCCTGGTTCAGCATCCCACATACTCCCTTTCCCCCCTCTGCCCCTCCCCGTTTCTCTCAAGCAAAGCAAACACTCAACCCCTGCAGTGGTTATCTCATTTCATTGTTGACAGTAGTTACAGATTAATGACAGCAAACAGGAGCTATGTTTGAAGCAACTCCCGGTGCCCTGCACGGAGCCTGGAGCTCCGAATTGACAACAAAACAAAGAGAGGCTGCATAACAAAACAAAGGGAATAATTTAGTTAAAAGCATTCTGGGATACTCCTTATACCCTGGAGGCCAATAACAGCGCTGGTGAGTGTCCACACTTGATGACCAGCGCTGCAGAACCAGCGCTGCAACCCTTATACCCCAAGCAGACCTGGGTGTACGGCCAGCGCTGCAGCCAGGGAGTTGCAGCGCTGGTTGTGCCCTGCAAGTGTGGACAGGGTGTAATTGCAGCGCTGGAAAGCCTCTACCAGCGCTGCAACTTGCAAGTGTAGCCAAGCCCTTTGTGTATATGTATTGGATAGTAATATAAAATCCAGTCCCCCTTTTCCCTCTAGTTATTTAACAGCAACATAAAATCCCCTCAGATCTCGGTGGTGTTCATAGACTATCAGGATTGGAAGAGACCTCAGGAGGTATCTAGTCCAGCCCCCTGCTCAAAGCAAGAACAATCCCCAGATTTTTATCCCAGTTCCCTAAATGGCCCCCTCAAGGATTGAACTCACAACCCCGGGTTTACAAGCTCAATGCTCCAACCACTGAGCTATCCCTCCCCCTTCTCTCATGTTATCACTTGCGTAGTTTCTGATATGTATTCTCTGCAAATCTAAAAATTATCCTAAGCCCCACTTTTTCTCTAATTGTCTATTTCTAATTGACTATGGCCTGAGATTTTTCCCTGTCTCTCTAATTATAAAATACTAAGAAAATCTCAGATTTACACCTTTTCTCAGATTCCTGAACATGGATATAAAATGTTGGCAAATGTTGCCCATTTTCTCTCTATTCAGTTATCAAATATTGATGTGAAACACTCAGATTTTACCTCGTATCAACAACTGATATAAAATCCCTCTGATTTTCCACTTTCCTCTCTAAACGGATTTAATACCCATCAAATCCAGAGGCCTCCCCCTGTTTGGGGGATCAGTGGTTCCCAGCTGGTAACAGGAGAGTTGGCTGGACCCTTTTCTTTTCTCCAGCTGGCACTGGGTGAGGAGGTCACTCTGAGTGCAGCCTGGGTCCAGCAGTATCCCAAAGCCCATGACAAATGGTCTCTGGGAGGGGTTGCTTCCCGCAGTGCGAAGATGTAGCTAGTGACAGGGCATGGACCTTTCTTGCCCTCCAGGCCTTCCATTCTCCTGTTAAAGCAGCACCCCCCAGGGATCCCTCTGCCCGTGTGACTGGCCAGCAGGAGGCAGCGATAACTTTCTATCCACTTAGCAGACACAGTGAGGTAACTGTTGCTGGGGTAGGGGATGGGGTGTCTGTGTGGGGAGATTTCAGCTGGAGCTGAAGGGGCATTGTGGGAGGGGGAGGCCTCTGGGTGACTGGGCAGGGGGTTCTGGAGGTTTGGGGGGGTGGGTTCTGATGTGCCCAGCCCTGAGGCTGTGGGTCCTGGAGGTGGGTAGCACTGGGGACTTGTTGGTGCAGGACAGTGAGGGTGGGCGTCTCTTGGGGAGGCGGGGCAGGGGGTTAGAGGGAGCCTGGTGCTGTGCCAGGGGCTCAGTCGTGCCCAATGCACAGAACTGGGTGGGGGAGTGCCAGGCGCTAGGTCGGGGTGCCCGGCAAGCAGAGGGAGGGTCCCGTTGTAAAGCATCAGGGGGTCCCAGGCAAACGGCCTGGCAGGTCCTGCTGGAGGACAGGTGGGGTCCTAGGCAGGCAGGCGGGGAATCCTGGGCAGTCAGTGAGGGACTGAATTCCCAGTGAGGGGTCCCCTGGGGGGGTCGTCCCTGACTGTTGGGGGCTCTTGGTGGGGGGAACCTTTAGGATTCCCAGCCTGCCAGTGATGGTCTGGTGGGTTCTCTGGCCAGTGGGGTGCTGAGGGGTATCTGGAGTCCCTGTTCAGGAATTTTGGGGGTTGGGTCCCAGGGAATATCTGGTGGGACTCTGGCTGCGGGCTCTGGGCTCTGGGTACTGGGGGTGTCTGGGGGGCCCTGGATGGAGGCTCTGGGGGCTGCTGCTAACCATGCTCCTCTCTGATCAGCTTGTGCCAGAATCCTGACTCCAAGCACATCCCAGCATTCCCCAGCCAGGCCCAGTCACCATGATAACTTTCTAGCCACTTATCAAACATCTTGAAAACTCCAGGACCTTCCAGTTCCATTGGGAAAATTTGTGCCCCGAGTCCTTACACTAGATCTTGGGGGAGCGGCAGGTGGGAAGGGGGCTAGAAATGCCACACGATGGTCTCTTCCACAGCGTTCTGGACTCCTTCTTTCTGAAATCTGGTTTCATTGAGACCATTGTTAATCCAGAGTCACTGCATGGAAAGACAAGGAGTGACTCCAGATGGACAGTGGGGCAAATGAGATCAGCAGTTCTCCCTGTGAGGAGGGGCTCTCATTAGCTGCTCTCCCCAGAGAGCTAAAGGAGGGAAGCTGCTCAAACGCTCTGTCCCTCTCTGCTCAGGATACTGGGGTTCAGCTTCCTGGGTCAGACGCTGCAGCCTCCATTGTGATCTGGGAGACCAGGCTTAGCAGCTGCTGCTCCCCCAGAGGGGTTCTGTGCTGGGATGTGACCTTAATTAAAGCTGCTTCCCTGCCCGGCCCAGGGGATGACTTTCTGCAGCTGGTCCTAGCCCCTTGGGGCAGCCCTGGGCCCTGTTAATACAAATTCTACCACAGACTCCAGGTAACTGAAAGTCCTCTGGGAAAGTGCTGGGGACTGGCAAGAAAGTGACTCTACACAAACAGCCTCTCCTCCCATTAGCAATTGCCAGGAGCAAATCCAGCCATGGGAGAGCAAAGCCCCCAGGAATGGGAGTGTCCCAGCCAGAGGGGCAGGGAGAGAGGACAGGGGAAGGAGAGACTGAAAGGGGCAGTGGGAGAAATGAGTGGGGGGGAGAGATTTCCAGCTCTCTAGTGCACCCAGACACATGTATTGCAGCATCCCTGGGCAGAACCACTTTCCAGTGATCAAGAAAAGGATCAGACAGAGGAAAAGCCAGTTCCTGACTCCATATTCCCCCTGCTGGGGTGTGACTGCCGGGGGGTCAGTGTCCGAGGGAATCCCCCACAGTGACTCCTTGGGTTCTGCTCTTTTCTAGCCTTGTGTTCAGAGACTTAGTTATGAGATTGGGGGAGGGAGAAGGAAGGTTAAAAATCTCTCTGTGGGCTTAGCCTGGCAGGAGGGGCCAGGTCTACACTGTAATACAGAGATTGAGCATTTTCCCAGGATGTCAGAGTCTAGGATGTCTGTCTGCAGGGAAAGGGCCTTGGAGAATCGTCCTGTGAAATTAACTAAAGCCTGTTCTGTAACCCTCACAACTGCCCTTCTCACCTTCCCAGGCTGCAGAATGACGTCTGTGTTTCACTCCAGCTCATCCCATCCTGCCATGGGACAGGGGAGAGAAATGGCTGCAGAGGAGGCTGTTCAGGTAGGGATTGTCGGGGGGTAGCTGGTGGGTTCCTGCGGGAGGGAGAGGGACAGCAAATACACCGGAGATGGGAAGATTTGCACAGTCTGGTTTGGAGCAGGGCAGGAAATGCACAGGGTGGGGAAGGGAGGAGGACAGCTTGTGACATTCCTGCTGGGAGTTGTTTAATGAGTGGCCGAGATTCTAGGAACAGACCCATGAGATTAGGAGGTGGAAATACCCCAATTTGTGAAACAGAAAATAACCCTCCTACACGGGGCTAGGAAAACTGACCAGACTCCCAGTGCTGGAGCCTGACCTGACTAACCAGCGGCTGCTGTGAGATATGAAGGGAGCACCCACCAGTGAGGTTTAGGGGAGATTCCCCTCCCTTCATATCCAGCTCCTCACAATGGGGAGGGTGCTGGGCTTCCTACGAGGGAGCTCTCCCTGGTCCCTGCTAGGGGCTCCATCTCCTGTATTGGTCTGTGGCTAGTAGGAGTGTGATGGATCTGCTGAGAGAGAAAAGGGACTCTCTATTCGTCCCCTTAATCTGGTGTTTCCAGGATGCTCTGAGTGGGGTGGAGGTGGGACTCTGACTGTGATCCACCCAGAGCTTGCATTTGATTGGCTTCTCTCCCCCACAAATAGTGGGGCTGTGAGTGGGGCAGCAGGTACTGAGTGTTGGACTCTTGCTCTTTCAGAGACCGGTGACCTTCGAGGAGGTGGCTGTGTATTTCACCAGGGAAGAGTGGGCTCTGCTGGACCCTGCTCAGAGAGCCCTGTACAGAGACGTCATGCAGGAGAACTATGAGACTGTGACCTCGCTGGGTAAGGATTCCTGTCCCCTCAGTTCTTGGAAGGGGAAATGAAGAGATACGGTTCATGGCAGCCCCACAATGCTACCTCTGCTCTGTCCTGTCTCTGCATCACCCCAATATGCCAGTGACCCACACACTGCCACAGACCCTCCCCTGCTGCGCGCACACACACACACACACACACACACACACACACACACACACACACACACACACACACACACACACACACACACACACCAGTTCATAGGTACCAGTCTGTTGTAGCTCGAGTCAATCTAATGGCCAATTACACTGAGCACGAGTGTGGGGCTGGGCTTTTGTCGGTCGCAATCCAATGCTCCGGGAGTGTGGCAAGATGAACCCAAAGTCCCATGGCCAAGCACCCTGGTTCTTATAGGGTTTTTTCCTTTGTTGAAGTCTATGGATTTTGCTGTATCAGTTTGTGATCGGTTACTTCTTAACTGGTGTAAACATTCCAGTGCGCCTCTGAGAGGGTCAGCCTGTCCTTTGTTCTGATTTAATCAATTGTCCTCAGGGGTGCCAGCCTTTACCTCAGAGTTATCAATCTGCCCTTCGTTATGGATGCACGTTGATGATTCTTTGATGTCCTTTAAGTCTCTTGACTCCTTCTTCCTTGACTCTGGCTGTAACAATGGCCTTTACACCTTCTCTTTTCCTGATGCATACATCCTCATTCACACAAACCCACTGAGAATACAAACAGTAGTATTTTATATCGAGCAAAAAGGTATTGCAAATGAAACCTTGCCTTCAATGTTTCTCTAATCTACTGAACATAGACACAATAGAGAATCCTGTCTCTTATTTACTAAACCTTCAAACAAAGACATGTATATTTAACTAGAGTGCCTAATTTGTAATACATAGAGGAAACCATAGTAGACAGTGTAACTTATCCTAAAACAAAAGGTGACCATAATCAGTCAGAAGGATTGTTCTGATCTGTCATTTCTTTCTGCTATTCAAACAGGGTGGCTGACAGGATGAAATCAAATCATACATTAAATTCTCGCGGTACATTATAAAATCCAGCTCCTACAGCCGTATTCGAGATGTGGGTGCACCATAGATTTATATAAAGGCAATAGGATATTTTCTGTCTTTTCTATCCCTTGCTTAACGATTCCCAGCATTCCATTCGCTTTTTGACTGCCGCTGCACATTGAGTGGATGTTTTCAGAGAACTATCCATGACTCCAAGATCTCTCTCTTGAGTGGAAACAGCTAATTTAGACCTCATCATTTTATGTATAGTTGGGATTATGTTTTCCAATGGGCTGCACTATGTGCTATCCTGACATCCAGTACTGCTGAGATCCTGCATTCAGTACTATCCCTGCCCTTCCTGTTCCCTTTCTCCACTGAACCCCACCAGCCCATGGTTACTATCCCCAGCCTCCCCAGGACTCTCTCATTGTCTCTGGACCTCTCCGTCAGCAAGAAGCAGTGGCAGGGAGACTTGCCCTCTCTCTGGAGTCTTGGATTTCTGGGACATGGATTTACTTTCTCTGTGTTTTGGGAGCCTCTTTGAAATTGAGTATCTGTGACATTAACCACAGTGCAATCTGGAGTGTTGAACAGCTGTGTCCCCTCAGTTCCCCAGGCTGGGGTGACTTTTACACTGTTTTACTGTGAGAGCAGCCACTCCTGGGCAGGTAACACACAGTCTCCAGCATGTAACTCGCTCCCAGCTACACAGTATTGAGTGCTGCTAGTCAGCGACTCAGGACTTACTGTGCAGCACAGGAAAACCCCAGAAAAGTCTCTGTTCCCAGACTTCCCCCAGAAATGTGCATCTTTCCCTGTCCAGCACACCACTGAACAAGGCAAGCTCATATGACGTCTGTCATTTCATCAGCGGAAAATAACATGCACCAGCCTTGTTATCCCATGTAGATGAGTGGACTCATCCCTGCGGCACCCCCTGCTGGTGACTTCTGGGAATTAGCTCATTCCAGCTCCGGCGCACCCTCTGCAGGCCAGTGATCCACCTGTCCTCTGGCCCCCCATGTCCCTCCCTGGACCTGGTGCCCCTTTTACCTGGGGTGCTGCCCTCTGGCAGTAACCCCTCAGTCTTAGGGTCTCCCCTCCCCAGGGAACTCCCACCGTCTATGTTTATGTATTGGACTGTAATATAAAATCCAATCAAACAGTCCCCCTTTTCCCTCTAGTTATTCAATAGCTGCCCAGCCCAGGTGATGACTTTCTGCAGCTGGTACTAGCCCCTTGGGGCAGCCCTGGGCCCCGTTAATACAAATTCTACCACAGACTCCAGGTAACTGAAAGACCTCTGAGAAAGTGCTGGGGACTAGCAAGAAAGTGACTCTACACAAACAGCCTCTCCTCCCATTAGCAATTGCCAGGAGCAAATCCAGCCATGGGAGAGCAAAGCCCCCAGGAATGGGACTGTCCCAGCCAGAGGGGCAGGGAGAGTGGACAGGGGAAGGAGAGACTGAAAGAGGCAGTGGGAGAAATGAGTGGGGGGAGAGATTTCCAGTTCTCTAGTGCACCCAGACACATGTATTGCAGCATCCCTGGGCAGAACCACTTTCCAGTGAACAAGAAAAGGATCAGATAGAGGAAAAGCTGGTTCCTGACTCCATATTCCCCCTGCTGGGGTGTGACTGCCGGGGGGGTCAGTGTCAGAGGGAATCCCCCACAGTGACTCCTTTGGTTCTGCTCTTTTCTAGCCTTGTGTTCAGAGACTTTGTTATGCGATCGGGGGAGGGAGAAGGAAGGTTAAAAATCTCTCTGTGGGCTTAGCCTGGCAGGAGGGGCCAGCTCCACACTGTAATAAAGAGATTGAGCATTTTCCCAGGATGGCAGAATCTAGGATGTCTGTCTGCAGGGAAAGGGCCTTGGAGAATCGTCCTGTGACATTAACTAAAGCCTGTTCTGTAACCCCCACAACTGCCCTTCTCACCCTCCCAGGCTGCAGAATGACGTCCGTGTTTCACTCCAGCTCGTCCCATCCTGCC
Organism: Mauremys reevesii; assembly: GCF_016161935.1. Classification (NCBI taxonomy): domain Eukaryota; kingdom Metazoa; phylum Chordata; order Testudines; family Geoemydidae; genus Mauremys; species Mauremys reevesii. The sequence goes on along the minus strand of NW_024100888.1, from coordinate 30,784 downwards.
ATGGGCCAGGGGAGAGAAATGGCTGCAGAGGAGCCTGTTCAGGTAGGGATTATCGGGGGGTTGCTGGTGGGTTCCTGCGGGAGGGAGAGGGACAGCAAATACACCGGAGATGGGAAGATTTGCACAGTCTGGTTTGGAGCCGGGCAGGAAATGCACAAGGTGGGGAAGGGAGGAGGACAGCTTGTGACATTCCTGCTGGGAGTTGTTTAATAAATGGCCCAGATTCTAGGAACAGACCCATGAGATTAGGAGGTGGAAATACCCTAATTTGTGAAACAAAAAATAACCCTCCTACACGGGGCTAGGAAAACTGACCAGACTCCCAGTGCTGGAGCCTGACCTGACTGACCAGCGGCTGCTGTGAGATATGAAGGGGGCACCCACTAGTGAGGTTTAGGGGAGATTCCCCTCCCTTCATATCCAGCTCCTCACAATGGGGAGGGTGTTGGGCTTCCTACGAGGGAGCTCTCCCTGGTCCCTGCTAGGGGCTCCATCTCCTGTATCGGTCTGTGGCTAGTAGGCATGTGATGGATCTGCTGGGAGAGAAAAGGGGCTCTCGCTTCATCCTCTTAACCTGGTGTTTCCAGGATGCTCTGAGTGGGGTGGAGGTGGGACTCTGACTGTGATCCACCCAGAGCTTGCATTTGATTGACTTCTCTCCCCCACAAATAGTGGGAGTGGGACATCAGGTACTGAGTATTGGACCCTTGCTCTTTCAGGGGCCAGTGACTTTTGAGGAGGTAGCTGTGTATTTCACCAGGGAAGAGTGGGCACTGCTGGACCCAAGTCAGAGAGCCCTCTACAGAGACGTCATGCAGGAGAACTATGAGACTGTGACCTCGCTGGGTAAGGATTCCTGTCCCCTCAGTTCTTGGAAGGGGAAATGAAGAGATATGGTTCACGCCAGCCCCACAATGCCACCTCTGCTCTGTCCTGTCTCTGCATCACCCCAATATGCCAGTGACCCACACACTGCCACAGACCCTCCCCTGCTTCAGAACACAGGAACAATATTGCACAGTGTCAAATATCTCCTGTTTGCATAAGTAAACTTCTTTGAGATGGGGCGACCACATCTGAACGCAGTGTTATGCTCCTACAAAGCACACGGGATCTTTATAGAGGAAGGTAAATACACAGCATTTATTGAGAATATAACAGTTAGCATATGCTTTTTACACACACTCTCTCTCTCTCTCTCTCTCACTCACTCCATAGTTACTGGTCTGTTGTAGCTGAAGTCAATCTAATGGCCAGTTAGATTGAGCACGAGTGTGGGGCTGGGCTCTTGTCGGTCGCAATCCAATGCTCTGGGAGTGTGGCAAGATGAACCCAAAGTCCCATGGCCAAGCACCCTGGTTCTTATAGGGTTTTTTCCTTTGTTGAAGTCTATGGATTTTGCTGTATCAGTTTGTGATCGGTTACTTCTTAACTGGTGTAAACATTCCAGTGCACCTCCGAGAGGGTCAGCCTGTCCTTTGTTCTCATTTAATCAATTGTCCTCAGGGGTGCCAGCCTTGACCTCAGAGTTATCAATCTGCCCTTCATTATGGATGCGCGTTGTTGATTCTTTGATGTCCTTTAAGTCTCTTGACTCCTTCTTCCTTGACTCTGGCTGTAACAATGGCCTTTACACCTTCTCTTTTCCTGATGCATACATCCTCATTCACACAAACCCACTGAGAATACAAACAGTAGTATTTTATATCGAGCAAAAAGGTATTGCAAATGAAACCTTGCCTTCAATGTTTCTCTAATCTACTGAACATAGACACAATAGAGAATCCTGTCTCTTATTTACTAAACCTTAAAACAAAGACATGTATATTTAACTAGAGTGCCTAATTTGTAATACATAGAGGAAACCATAGTAGACAGTGTAACTTATCCTAAAACAAAAGGTGACCATAATCAGTCAGAAGGATTGTTCTGGTCTGTCATTCCTTTCTGCTATTCAAACAGGGTGGCTGACAGGATGAAATCAAATCATACATTAAATTCTCACAGTACATTATAAAATCCAGCTCCTACAGCCGTATTAGAGATGTGGACGTACCGTAGATTTATATACAGGCAATATGATATTTTCTGTCTTTTCTATCCCTTGCTTAATGATTCCCAACATTCCATTCGCTTTTTGACTGCCGCTGCACGTTGAGTGGATGTTTTCAGAGAACTATCCATGACTCCAAGATCTCTCTCTTGAGTGGAAACAGCTAATTTAGACCTCATCATTTTATGTATAGTTGGGATTATGTTTTCCAATGCGCTGCACTATGTGCTATCCTGACATCTAGTACTGCTGAGATCCTGCATTCAGTACTATCCCTGCCCTTCCTGTTCCCTTTCTCCACTGAACCCCACCAGCCCATGGTTACTGTCCCCAGCCTCCCCAGGACTCTCTCATTGTCTCTGGACCTCGCTGTCAGCAAGAAGCAGTGGCAGGGAGACTTGCCCTCTCTCTGGAGTCTTGGATTTCTGGGACATGGATTTACTTTCTCTGTGTTTTGGGAGCCTCTTTGAAATTGAGTGTCTGTGACATTAAGCACAGTGCAATCTGGAGTGTTGAACAGCTGTGTCCCCTCAGTTTCCCAAGCTGGGGTGACTTTTACACTGTTTTACTGTGAGAGCAGCCACTCCTGGGCAGTTATCACACAGTCTCCAGCATGTAACTTGCTCCCAGCTACACAGTATTTAGTGCTGCTAGTCAGCGACTCATGAGTTACAGTGCAGCACAGGAAAACCCCAGAAAAGTCTCTGTTCCCAGACTTCCCCCAGAAATGTGCATCTTTCCCTGTCCAGCACACCACTGAACAAGGCAAGCTCATATCACGTCTGTCATTTCATCAGTGGAAACTGACATGCACCAGCCTTGTTATCCCATGTAGATGAGTGGACTCACCCCTGCGGCACCCCCTGCTGGTGACTTCTGGGAATTAGCTCATTCCAGCTCCGGCGCACCCTCTGCAGGCCAGTGATCTGCCTGTCCTCTGGTCCCTGTGTCCCTCCCTGGACCTGGTGCCCCTTTTACCTGGGGTGCTGCCCTCTGGCAGTAACCCCTCAGTCTTAGGGTCTCCCCTCCCCAGGGAACTCCCACCCACTATTCCCACCTCGGCTCAGTATAAGGCCAGTCATCATCTAGCCCCACACCCTGGGGCAGGCTGCAGGATCAGCCACTCATCACTGGTAAGGAGGGTTTGGACCTGCTGCCTTTGCCTACCGCTGGGCTGCCCTCTGCAACCCCCCAGTACCCTTTGCCTTCTGCTAGGCCTCGGCCTGGGACTTTCCAGGCTGGAGCTCCCCAGCTCCTCTGCCTTTCCCCAGCCCTGCTTCACTCAGGTACCCTGTGTCTAGCTCCCTGCAGCTAGGCCCTTCTCCCTCTACAAACAGAGAGACTCTATCTGCCCCTGGCTTCTCTGCCTTTATAGGGCAGCTGAGTCTGTTTGGGGCCTGGCCCCAGCTGCAGCCACTTCCCCCAAGCAGCCCAGCCTAAAAGCTGCTTTCTCCAGCCACAGCCCCCTCCCAGGGCTGTTTTGAACCCTTCAGAGCAGGAGCGGACGTCCACCCCGCTACATCCCAAATGCAGTTTCCAACACACTTTAATCCAAACACGCTAGTTGGATAAAACAATAAAACAAGATTGTTAATTACCAAAAAAAAAGATTTTAAGTGACTACAGGTAACGAGGCATAAAAGTCAGAATTATTTACAAAAGAAATGCAAGATAAACCACAAATAAATTTGTTAGTCTCTAAGGTGCCACAAGTACTCCTGTTCTTTTTACAAACTAACTTGTAAGTCAGGGGTAGGTAAACTACGGCCCGCAGGCAACATACGGCCCGCAGGCCCAGCTTGTTCGGCCCCTGAGCTCCCGGATGGGGAGGCTCCCCTCTCCTCCCCTCCTGCTGTTCCCTCGCCCCTGCTGTCCCACTGCAGACTCAATATGCCGCACCACCAGCGCTCTGGCCCACCACTCCTGGGCAGTGCTGCAGCGGTGGGACTGCAAGCTCCTACTGCTCTGAGTGGCATGGTAAGGGGGCTGGTCTGCGCTCTCCTGAGGGACCTCGTATCTAGCTCCGGCGAGCTGCGTGGCTGTGGTAAGGGGGCCAGGACCAGGGGGTTGGATAAGGGGCAGAGAGTCCTGGGGGGCAGTCAGGGGACAGGGAGCAGGGGACGATTGGGCGGGTGGTATGGGGATGGGGAACTGGGGGGTTGGATGGGTGTAGGAGTCCCTGGGTCTGTCAGGGGGCGGGGGTGTGGATATGGGTTCATATCCAGGACCCCACCCCCTACCCAACCCTGCTGCTACTTGTCCCTTGACTGCTCTGACCTCTATCCAGCCCCCTGCCCACTGACAGACCCTTGGGACTCCCACACCTATCCAGCCCCCGTCCTCCCAGAACCTCCGCCCCATTCAACTGTCCCCTGACTGCCTCCCGAGACTCCCTGCTCCTTATCTAACCCCCCGACCCCCTTACCATGCCGCTCAGAGCAGCGTGTCTGGCAGCCACGTGGACCACGCAGAGCCAGACACATTGCCCTGCAGGAGCGCACAGCCCCGCCCCGCAGGAGCACTGCCCGCGTGGTGGCGTGGCTGTGGGGGAGGGGCTAGCCTCCCCAGCCGGGAGCTCAGGCACTGGGCAGGATGGTCCTGTCGGCTGGATGTGGCCCGTGGGCCGTAATTTGCCCATCCCTGATCAAGGGCATAAACCTATTGAGTCAGCAAGACATGCAGGGGTATGTCTGTGTGCTGAGACCTCCGAGGCTTTTCCATGCCCTGTGCTGTGAAGCTTGTGTTTGGGACACAGGAAGTACAAGCCACATGGCAAAAGGAATATAAAGGGCAGCTGCATCATCTCCATTTTGTCTTCAATCCCTCTTCCTACCTCTGGAGCAACTTCTCCACAAATTGAAGCCTGAAACAAAGGACTGAAAGACCCATCGAACTTGTGGATGTGTTCCAGACGGACTTTCAAGCCAGCAGCTCAACAATACTGCTAATAACCTGATATATAGATTTTGGAATGCATCTCACTGCTTTTCCATTTAACAACTTTTTGTGTCGTGTCCTGTCTTGTCTTTCCATGCTAAAGGATTGGCTGGCAGTGTGGTCTTTTGGGTAAGATCCAAACCTATAGTGATCTTGTAATGTGGCTGACCTTTTGGGGTCAGAAAAACATTTTGTATATGAGCAGAATTTTTAGATAACCTCTCACTGTACTGGACCTAGGTGCTGATTGGGAGTCGGAGAACTGGAATGCAATAAAGGGGGCCGTGTGATTTCTTTTTTCAGCTTCTCGATAACCCGTGTGTGGGATCAGAAGCACAGTTTGTGACTGGTCGTTAAACTCAACTTCAGTGTTAACCACCAGTTTTGGGAGCATCTGCTCTCCCTTTTTCATCCTGCCCTGACCCTGGCATTTTCAGTGTGGACTGCCCCAGGCACACCCGTCACACTAAGCACTGAAGTTAAATTAATAGAATGTTTTTTATGACAAAGTTATGAAATCAAGTGACCTCCTTTGTTTTCTTTCATCTGAGCAGGGTTTCCAATTTCCCAACCTGATGTGATCTCCCAGCTGGAACAAGGGGAAGAGCCATGGGTCCCAGACCTCCAGGGTTCAGAGGAAAGAGAGATCCTGAGAGCTCCCTGCACAGGTGAGGAAATATTAAACCAACTCAGAAGCTGTAAGTGCCTGAAGGAAACATCTGGGATGCCCTACAATGCCCTTGGAAGGTCTCTCAGTTCAGTATTGTCCCTAGCAGGGGTCGTATCCTTAGGGTAAATATAGCTCATGGCTTCCTGTAGACACTAGCAGACACCAGGCAGTAGCTTCCTCCCTTCCCCCTGTGAATTTGGATGGGATGTGAAGCCTGAATTGATCCCCTCCTCTCTCCTGTTTGGGGAAGAACTTGGGGGAGTTCAGTTCCTGGTTTTTATTTGACCTCTCTCCAGTACTTGTTTTGGTTTGGCCTTCCCCTTTCCATCCCTGTTTGAGGTTTCTGTCTCTATCACAGCAGGTGACGCAATGGTAGGTGAGAAAGAGGAGCAGAATTATCAGCAGGAAAATGTTGAGCAAGTGGATAAACACAGAGCATTATCACAAAGATCGAAAAGGAATGTGTCCTGGAGTCATGAGCAGGAAAAATCCTATGACATTCAGCACAGACCAGAAGGAGAGCAGGGAAACCAGCCAGGGGAGAAAGTGGGTAAATGTATTTCCTGTCAGGAAACTCAGAAGGACCTCAAGGAAACCACAACACAACAGGGAATCCTCAGCAGAAAGAGAAAAAATACATGCAGTGAGTTTGGGGAAAACGTATGTGATTACTCCATCCTTATAAAGCATCACAGAATCCACCCAGGGAAGAGGCCCTATGAATGCAGTGAGTGTGGGAAAAGCTTCACTAGCAGCTCAGACCTTTCTAAACACCAGAGAATCCACACAGGGGAGAGGCCCTTTGCATGCAGTGAGTGTGGAAAATGCTTCACTGAGAGCTCAGCCTTTTCTCAACATCAGAGAATCCACACAGGGGAGAGGCCCTATGAATGCAGTGAGTGTGGGAAAACCTTCAGTCGCAGCTCAAACCTTATTAGACATCACAGAATCCACACTGGGAAGAGGCCCTATGAATGCAGTGAGTGCGGGAAAACCTTCTGTGGGCACTTCACCCATGTTAGTCATCAGAGAATCTGCAAGGGAGATCAACAACATAAACACCTCTAGGGCTATCAATACTTTTTTTCTTTAATAATTTTCCTGATTCCCACATAGTAACTTTTAAAGCTGATTGAGCTGTTTGCAACATGGTTATCCCTCAGTTTGACCAGATGAGTGGCCCATTTTTGCCTTTTGCAGTTTGCCCTGTTTTGAGGTGGACCCATTTGTCCTTTCTATCAACTCCATTATCCCATGAGTAATTCTAGTGTGCCCTTCCTATCAGGAATCAGGGAGCATCACATTTATACTATTCCTCCTATTTCAAAATTATTGTTAGTCACCAGTGATACAGATTGTATCATTGCCACTTGTTCTCACGTTGCTCTGGGTTGTCCTGAAGAGCAGATATAATGGGAATTTTTCAAATTATAGTTAAATGAAGAGGAGCAGGGGCAGGAAAAAAATGTAATTTCAGCCTCTGTGACACTGGAAGGAGATGGGGAGATGCAGAGATTCCCTCCTTCCCCATCACTGCAGAACTGTTACCTTTTGTCTGAGCCATGCAGAGGTTATCATCATCCCATTCTATCCATCCACTTCTCAAAGTGTCCTGTGAGGAAGAGTTCTCAGCTGTCTGTGCTTGGAGATGATGCTTTGACTTCTTTAATCCTATATCAGAGTCGCTATGACTGGAGATGAAAGTGTTAAAGACCTGGAAGGGGAATTCAAATGGATCCCAAACACAGTGTGCTCATTGGGAGTTTAAATCCCAGGTTCCATCTATTGGTAAAGCCACTTCTGGCAAGGTGAGTGGTTTTGTCCCCCATTAAGGCAATGCTCGGATACTAAAAATTTTGTAAATAACATAACTGGCTATTGAGACAGTGCTGAGTGAAGTATGTTTGAATGGATCAGAGGAGAATGTGATGGGAAAATCTCTTGTCCTGATTCTGAATAATCAGATGTAACCTGCTCTGGAATTTCACTTCACACTTTCATTGCCGTGTATTCTATCTCTCTGCGATGTGGGTTTCTATCTTTCCTGAAGGCTGTTTGGTCACTCAATTGGATATTAGTTCAGTTTGATAGGATGTAGCGCAGATTTATTGGAGAATTTAAGACAAATGACTATTTGCTAAAATCATCATTTCTCACTTCAGCTTTGCTTTTTCCCCATCCCTGCATGATGACATGGAGAAGGTTGACGTGCAGTTCTGTCAGCATTAGAGAACTCTCCAATTTCCTGGACAGGCTAACAAAGAAACAGCAGTGATTTAAAATCTCTACTCAGAAATGGTGAATAACAGCGAAACCCCAACTAACTGAAGGAAGTGCATATGATCACAGTGTAGTTCAATTGTTTAAGTCAATATTGTCCCAGATGATCTGGGGAGAGAATTCCATGGTAAGTGATTTTGAACTAGGCACAATGCCCATGTATTTGGTTCCAAAGCCTTTGTAACCCAGGCCCTACAGAAGATCTTTCCTAGCTAATCTTATTGTATTGGAGATGCTGCCCTTCATGATGCAGATATTGAGGAAATAGAAGTGGAGTTTTGTTGAATTTATCCTTTGTAGGTGCTAAAAATGTGTAGTGTAGTGGCTTTCATGGCCTTTGAGAAAGCAAGACAGAGCCTTGGAAGACCCAGCAGGGTTTGTGACACAGGAATTGTTTTCAGATTCTACTGAGACTTCAACTCAGATTGCAGGATTCAAAGTCCTGAGTGCTGGCCCTTACACCATGGGACCAGCAGAGCACCTGTTGATTACTGTAGACTTCCAGCAGGGAGGACTCTGTGGGCAGGGGCGGCTCTAGGCATTTTGCCGCCCCAAGCACGGCAGGCAGGTTGCCTTCGGCGGCTTGCCTGCGGGAGGTCTGCCGAAGTCGCAGGACCAGCGGACCCTTCGCAGGCATGCCGCTGAAGGCAGCCTGCCTGCCACCCTCGCAGCGACCGGCAGAGCGCCCCCCGTGGCTTGCTGTCCCAAGCACGCACTTGGCGTGCTGGGGCCTGGAGCCGCCCCTGTCTGTGGGGACAATTTTTTCTGGCAGGAAGGATTCAGTGGGAACATGCCTCTCTGGCCAGCCCTGCATTTGTTCAAAAAGTCAGCACACAGCACTTTGCTGCAGGCCCAGAGGCCTTTCTTCCTCCAGACTGTGAGGCCAGTGGACAGGTGAGGCAATAGCACCTTGAGTCCCAGGCAGTAAAGGGCCCTTCCTAGGAAAGGCCATGTCCTGAAGAGGAAAAACTAAAGTCAAGGAGAGTCCTTCTAAAACCCTTTGGGGAAGTTACAGGAAGAAAGCATTTCTTTGCCTGACCAGGGACTTGAACCCTGGACCCTCAGATTAAAAGTCTGATGTTCTGTCAACTGAGCTAGCCAGGCTCACATTTGAAAAGTGGCAAATTTCATGCAGAAGAGAAACTAGTCACGAAAAATGAGGGCAGGAAACTATGGAAAACCTGCTACTTTCGCTCTCTTAGCAGTCCTAGCCCCAGCCTGCTCCTCCATCCGGTGCCCTGAGGCCTTATTGTTTTTTTCATTAAATATCAAATCCAGGAGAAAACACAGTTATACAAAGCAAAACGAAATCACAAACAGAAATGTCATTGGAAATACAGAAATAAAAAAGGAAAATGCAAACCATATCACTTTATCGTGTCGGGGCCATTCCTGTATCGAGAGCACCCGCCAAGGTCCCTGTGTGCTTACGAGAAACCTGGACGAACTCATACCACAGCCTGAACATGAAACTCAACTGCTCCCAGGTGCCGCAGTAAAACCCTTTCCCTGCTGTGACGTTGCACTCCATAGGATTTTATGAAAATATGCTAATGAGTGTGAATATAAAGTGACTGGACTATGCTTCATGCAAAAGGTCTCTTGTAAGGTATCATTACAAAGGTTATAATCTACGATGTGTGTTCATCCTATTTGTATGAACCGATCATTCTTGGATCTGAAACTAGAAATATGAACTATAGCTCTGAGGTCCTGTTGTAATGATGCAAAGTGAGAGCCATTAACAGTGGTTTGGACTCTTGATGGCTCCCATTAACCAGGACAATTGACTGGAGATGGCTCTGTCCTGCACCATCCCTGAGTCAGGCCAGGAAGAATGAAGGCTTGGGGGTCTCACGGGACATGTGACCATGTCACCTGGTACAGGAATCCATCTTAAACCTGGGGCTTTTCCCCAGGAGAGAGACAAAAAATTCCTGCCTTGTACCAAAGCTCTATAAGAGGGTGGAACTGAACAAACATGGCTGCAGTCATGAGACATCCCCAGCTACCACCTGAGCTGGAACAAGGACTATACCAGGTGAAAAGATTGGGCCCAGACTAGAAATAAGTCTAGTCTTTGCCTCTCAGTCTGTGCAGATGGGACCTTTCCCTCCAGTGCTGGAGGATTCTCCCTTCTCATCTACTCTTGTCCCAGGCAACACAACTGATGGGAATCTTAAACGTACAGAGGAGACTTAGGAGCAGAAACCCCCCCTCCACCTTCCATGCAATTGGCACTTATCCATCACTGAACAGGATTGAAACTCCTGCAGGGAGACTGCTGGGCCACATCCCCTCTGGGCATGAGCAAAGCAGCAGGGTGAAAAGAACTTGGAGATGCTGGAGATTGAACCCAGGACCTCATACATGCAAAGCCAAAGCATGTGCTCTACCACTGAGCTACATCCCCTGGAGGGTCATGTATGCTATAAGTTACACTCAGAGCCCTCCTGTTTCCAGAGCACCTAGTGGCCTAAAAGGAGCATGGGGGACACATTCCCTGCTCAGAGGCCAAACCTGCTGTCCTGGAGGTTGCTGGTTCTTGGAGGTCACTTTGCAGCAGGGCCAGATTCGATGTGTGGGGCAGAGCGAGTGGGTGCCCTGGGCTCAGGGTGCAGAGATACACTCAGCCCTCTCCCCTGCATTGGGTGGGGGATGCTGACACCCCCTGCTGGAAGGTAATGGGAGGGGAGGGGCGCTGTGAGTCGCTCAACACCTGACCCTTGTTGCAGTAGTGCTGTGGGGAGCTCCAGGTGTTTCTAGGATCTGCTCTTTCCACCTGCCTGTGAAGTCCAGCTTTCCCCAGCACATTCACTGCGGTGCAATGGGGTCACTGTTTCCATGGCTGAGCAGCAAAGAATCACTCCCAGTTTCCCTTCTATCTGCGGCAGGATTAGCCTGTGTCAGTGGTTAATGAGGTGGCTCTTGTTGTAAATTGTTATTCATTCCCCACCTTGACAATTCACACAGTCCCTTTCCTACTCAAATCCCCAGCACCTCGGTGATCCTGGTAGCAGGGGTTGGGTCCTGAGACTTTCACGGTTCTTTCCCCCTCCACCTGGAGTGAACTCAGATTTTCCCCCATCCCAGACAATCCATGAAATAACAACAGGGGCATAAAGAAAGAGGGGAGGGAACATCTCACAGCCAGGGCTGGATGTGCCCAGGGCCCCCTGCTTGTCCATTGTTTCCATGGAATTTGGCCCCCTGCTTTGCACAAGGGACAGAGAAAGATCTTGCTGTTCCTGTGTCTGTGCAAGGAAAATTGTGCTTCCCTAGGAAAGAGAGGCAGGAAATGGCCCCATGGTGGGACAATATCCTCAGGATTAAGACCTAAGGACTCAGACTGAGAACTGATAGACCTGCACTCATCTGGGATTTAACAAATTATCTTCCATGGAGCAGGGCCAGTTCCAGTGTTTTTGCCACCCCAAGTGGAAAAAAAAATAAAAAAGCTGCAGCTCAACCTCTGCCGCTTTTGGCCTCAAGTCCTTCCCTCTGAGAGGGATGAATTGCTGCTGAAGTCTCCCCTTTCCATTGACTGCCCCAGGGACCTGCTTGTTGTGCTGGTGCCTGGAACCAGCCCTGCCATGGAGACACTGGGGCCTGGTCTACACTAGGACTTTAATTCGAATTTAGCAGCGTTAATTCGAACTAACCGCTCAACCGTCCACACCAGGAAGCCATTTAATTCGAACTAGAGGGCTCTTTAGTTCGAATTTGGTACTCTACCCCGACGGGTGGAGTAACGCTAAATTAGACATGGCTAGCTCGAATTAGGCTAGGTGTGGATGCAAATCGAACTTAGTAGCTCCGGGAGCTATCCCACAGTGCACCACTCTGTTGACGCTCTGGACAGCAGTCCGAGCTTCGATGCTCTGAGCAGCCACACAGGAAATGACCTGGGAAAATTTGAATTCCTTTTCCTGTCTGGACAGTTAGAATCTCATTTTGTGGTTGGACATCGGGGCAAGCTCAGCAGCACCGGCAGCAATGCAGAGCTCTCCAGCAGAGGAGTTCATGTAATCTCTGAATAGAAAGAGGGACCCGGCATAGACTGACCGGGAACTCTTGGATCTGATCGCTGTGTGGGGCGAGGAGTCTGTGCTTTCGGAGCTGCGCTCCAACAAACGGAATGCAAAGACCTACGAGAAGGTCTCCAAAGCCATGATCCAGACAGAGGATACAGCCGTCATGCAACGCATCACTGCGTGAAAACCAAGGACCCCAGACAAGGCTACCAAAAAATCAAAGCGGCAAACGGACGCTACGGAGCCTGACACCACTGCCCCACCAGTGACCATGGACTCTGATGATGGGACACTGTCGACGGACAGTTCCTCGACGATGTTCACGGACGGAGAAGATGAGGAAGTGTTTGTGGAGGACGAGGCAGGCGAGAGCGCTTACAACGCTCGTTTCCCCAACAGCCAGGATCTATTCATCACCGTCATGGAGATCCCCTACCAACCCTCCCCGGCCATGAACCCGGATCCTGAATCAGGGGAAGGAGCAGTCGGTAAGTGCTTTAACCATGTTAACTTTTATTCTTAATATAACAGGAATCTGAAGTGTGTGAGAAGGAGGTCTCTCTATATATGGTGATAGAACAGAAATCCTCCTGGGAGATCTCCACGAAGCTCTCCTTCCGTTAATCGATAAGCATCAGCAGGAGGTTCCTGGGGAGAGCTGCCTTATTGGGTGCTCCGTGATAGCACCCTTTTCCGCACGAGGCTTTCATGCGGTATTCAGGGAGCATTGCCTCCCCGAGCACGGCTGCATAGGTCCATGGTTCGTGATAGATTTCACACAGCATGCACTCTCTATCTCCTTCAGTGCCCGTCCTCACGGTGATCTCGCTAGGAGACTCATGCATCTAAGTAGTGGAATTACTGTTATGGTGCGCCTGGTCCAAAGTATTTTTAATAAATCTATGGACAGACGGCATAGCACCGACTCAGCACGCAGCTGCATGACGAGCGTAACGGAAAGCCAAAGAATCAAATGGACGCTCATGGAGGGAGGGGGGAATGAGGACGCAAGGTATCCCACAGTTCCTGCTGTCTCCGAAAATCATTTGCATTCTTGGATGAGCTCCAAATGCTTCTAGGGTCAAACACAGTGTCTGCGGTGGGTCAGGGCATAGTTCGGCAATTTGCGCACACACCCCACCCACCACCAGAAGTGAAAACAATCCTCTGTTGACTCTTTTACATGTCACCCTATCTTTACTGAATGCTGCAGATAGGCGAAGGTGCAGCACTCAACACCAACATCCTTACTCCCCCCACGCTATGGATGGCTGATGGTACAAAAAGATGGGTATCCGTCCTCGTCATCAGCCTATTGGCACATGGGGCAGTGCAAAAGGGCTGGTAACCATGCCGACTAGCATCAGTAAGGTCAATCAAGGGCGCCTGTCCCTAATTTTTCATGGCAGATGGTGCAATATGGCTGGTAACCGTCCTCATCATTGCAACACGGGGCTGAGCTCCATCAGCCCCCACCCTTCATTGTAAATAAAAGATTCAATTGCCCCTGGACTAGCAGAGGGATGATGGGCTCCTTCATCCACAGTCCTTAATGTCCTGCCTGGACTATCATTGCAGCTGGAGGCTTCCTTCCACTCATTTCTCACAAACAAGTCACTGTGTCTTATTCCTGCGTTCTTTATTACTTCATCACACAAGTGGGGGGACAATGGTATGGTAGCCCAGGAAGGCTGGGGTAAGAATGGAATGAACAGGAGGTGTTGTTGCAGGAGCACCCCCTGTGAATAGCATACAGCTCATAATTTATGCAGGATTGGACACAGAGCAGCTGTGCTCTCTGGTTCTATGATACAGTGGTTCTCTAGTACACTTGCCCATAATCTAGGCAGGACTGATTCTATTTTTAGATACCAAAAAGGAGGAATTGACTCAGGGAGTCATTCCCAATTTTTGCTTTTGCACCCCTGGCTGCTCGGCCAGGGGCACTTATGACAGCACCAACTGGGGCAGTGTAAAAGGACAGGTAACCATGCCTATCTTATTACCATCTTATTACCAATTTATGGTATGGTTGATGGTACAATATGGCTGGTAACCATCTCTGCTGTCATGCAAAAGCAAAAGCATGCTACTGTATAGCGCTGCTGGCCCGCCTCTGTCAGCGGCATCTAGTACACATACGGTGACATACACAAAAGGCAAAACAGTGTCCATGGTTGCCACGCTATGGCGTATGCCAGGGCAATTCTGGGAAAACGGGCTTGAAATGATTGTCTACCGTTGCTTTCCCGGAGGAAGGAATGACTAGCGACATTTACCCAGAATCCACCACAAAAATGATTTGTGCCCCAGCAGTCACAGGGGTCTCAACCCAGAATTCACAGAGACAGCCTAGACTCAGTTAATTGTTCGCAAAAATGTATCTTTGCAAGGAATTCACTCCCTGTTTCCCATCTCACAGCTTCCACTGTCTCCAGACCTGCCACAGCATCCCCCTCGCAGAGGCTGGCAAAGATTAGGCGGCGAAAGAAAAAGACAAGGGACAAGATGTTCGAGGAACGTATGGGCTGCTACCTAGCAGAGGCGGACCAGCAGAGCCAGTGGAGGGAGACCATCTCTCTGTGCCAGCGCTCACACAGCGAACGGGAGGAGAGGTGGTGTGAGGAAGACAAGCAGGCGACTGAAACGCTGCTTGGACTAGTGAGGGAGCAAACGGACACGCTCAGGCGCCTTGTGGATGTTCTGCAGGACCGTAGGAGGACAGAGACACCCTGCAGTGTATCTGCAACCGCACTCCCCTGCCACAAAGTCCCATACCCCCCTCACCGAAAATAATCAGGAGGAGGGGCGGCCGGGGACGTGAATACTGTCACTGCACCACAGCACAGTGCTCAAGTACCCAAAAGCTCTCATACCCTACATTTGCCGAAGTCCTTCACTTCCAGACTCACAGTCCCATCCCCTAACTGTCTACTTAATTAATAAAAATGCTTTGCTGTTAATTACTGTTTCTGTTATGTTTTTTCAAAGAAGACTGTTTGAATGGGGGGCGTGGGGAAGGGGGTGGTTAATTACATAGGACAGTCACCTTTCCCAGGGTACAGACACGGGGGCAGGATCAGCAGCGGGTCACACACATGGTGCAGTCAGTAGGCACCCTGGTCGGTATGGGAGGTGGTTTCCAGGATCTGTGTGGGCAAGGGAGATGTGACTTTGCAGCGGGGGAGGGCGGTTACAGATCTTATACAGCGGTCCTTGTCCTGGACCGCTGAGTCATGCAGCTGAGGAATCTGTATCCGTCCTCCTCCACCACAAGGTCACATATCCGCCCGCACACAGAATTCCATAAAGAGGGATGGCAGGCTCCGTTGAAAGAAGCATTCCGGCACTGCGGACCGCTCTAGGAGCAGGAGCCTGTCATTCCTTGAGTTTAGAGGCGGTCTTTACATCACCGCACACCCTACCCAGCACAGCCTGCGTCCCAGTTTCAACCCTTTCATGAAAAGTCATGAATAAAGAAACCTTTGTTAAGTAATAATGGGACATGTATTTTATTTTTACACGTGTGCTGGAAGTGGGGGTAACGGGGTGAACGGGGTATGTAACCGAAGAGGAGAGTCAACAGTAACTGGGTAAAGAAACAGGGGCAGGTTCAGCTTCTCTGTAAAGAAACTGAACAGTCACAGGTCACGCTGCTCGCTGGTATTTGAAGAGTTCCTTGTCGCTGTCCCAGGCGCCTGTATAAGGCTTCATGAGCAAGTGCATTAGCAGGCAGGCTGGGTCCCCGAGGATGATTATAGGCATCTGCACATCCACAACAGTTATTTCGTGGTCCAGGAAGAAACTACCTTCCTGCAGGCGTCTGAGCAGCCCACAGTTCCTGAAAACACACGCATCATGAACCTTGCCCGGCCACCCGACGTTGATGTTTGTAAAATGTCCCCTATGGTCCCCCAGTGCTTGCAGCACCATTGAAAAGTAGCCCAATTTCTCATCAGCTGACTGTGGAAGAGGTGGACGATAAAGTGCGAGGAGGAGAAAACGGCGATGATCGCAGCGGGCTCCATGCTTGCAGTGCTGTGGCGTCCGCGCTGTCACTGACCAGAAAGTGCACGAACAGATTGCCCGCAGGCGCTTTCAAGGAGGGAGGGAGGGAGGTTGTGATTGACGGTTCAATGACGACACTTACCCAAAACCACCCTCGACACATTTCTCCCCCCAGCAGGCATTGGGGGCTCTACCCAGCATTCCAATGGGCAGCGGGGACTGCGGGAACTGTGGGATAGCTTCCCACAGTGCACCGCTTCCAAAGTCGACGCTGGCCCCGTGAATGTGGGCTCAGAAATTCGAATTAGTGTATTTAGTATGGATACACAAATTCGACTTCATAAGGTCGAATCCACAAATTCGAACTAAGTTGATTCGAAATAGTCTTGTTGTGTAGACAAGGCCTGGGAAGATGGGAGAATAAGGATAAAAAAGTGGATTTATTTACATTGCAAGTGAAGAATAACTGAAGTAGTTTCGGTTTAAAGTCACTTTTCTCTGACTGGGAATTGAACCCAGGCCGTGGCAGTGAAAATGCCAAATCCTAACCCCTAGATCACCAGGGAGGGGATGATGTTGTTTTTCTTTTCACTTCTGTTACACTTTCTTAGGCTACTTTCTAGCCAATTTCTGAAGCTGCTCCATTGTCCTGAGGGGCTAAGAGCAGAGAACCCCTGTTCTCAGGGTCACAACCTCAGCCCAGCCCAAGCCACTGAAAAAAACTCAAATCATGCTTCAGCTTCCTCCAGCAGGATCACAGAGCAACACAAAGAAAACCCATCAGGAACAATCCTCCTCTGCCTTCATTTACCCCATTGCAACCCTCTCAGCAGCCCACTCTTGCGGGAAGGACACTGAGCTGATACGAGCCCTGACATAGAGACCAAGGGAGGGGTGTTGCTCCCCCTGGGTGTGAGCTGATCACATTCTGACTCCGTGTAACGGGGCTCTGAGCTTTGCCATCTTGTGAGTTCTGTGTCCTCAACAAGCAACCACAGCGCTGACCCCTCCAGATCCTTCTGCTGGGACCATGGGGATTACACAACAGCTGCCAGCCCTTTTTCCCTTTCCTTGTCCTCCTCGGCTTCCCCAGACCTTCCCCACAAATGGTTCTATCAGGCACTGGAGGGATCTAAGGACCTGCAGGTTTCCCGAACCCACCTCTTAAGGAAAACAGTGATTCCCTTCTCTGACACTCCTGGGCCTGGGCTTCTTTTGAGTTTTTCCCCAGGGGGCCTGATTCCCTGTGAAAATGTGTGTGTGGCACCAGCTTGTTTGCCCCGACTCTGGGAGCTGAGAAACTTTTTCAGACTCTCCCCCACTAGAGGAGTCCAACAGCACCTCCCCTTGGTGGGAGAATCCTAAATTCCACCCTTTCACCCTGGTTACTCTGACCAGCTGATGGCGGCAGCATGCTAAATCAACCCCAGCTCTCTGGTCTAAAAAGCAGCATTTAACCAGCCTTGTGACAGCTCCGGTTTGCTCACTGGAGACATAACGAACCAGGAAAGAAGGCAAATGTCAGACAGGGAACCTCAGCTCACAAATAAACACCCTCAGGCTCTTTCTACACTGCGACTATTCGAATCTCCACCATATCATTGCAATAGCAGGGGTCAGGATTTCTCTGGGGCACTGAAATGTTTCAGGGGATTGGTGTGTGAGCTCAGCCTTGCATTCCATCCCTGATGTTTCATGGACTAACAACAGCAGCAGAAAGAAAGAGCCGAGCCAATATCTCACTGTCAGAGGTGAAGGTGGCCATGTCCTCTGTCTGACCATCGCCATTGCAGGAGAGAAGGTTTCAATACAATTGAATGCCCTGGCTCAGACCAGAGATACAGGGAGGTTTTGCTGTTCATGGATCTGTGCAAAGGAAATTGTGTCTCTGTGTGAAATTTAGGCGGGAAATGAAACGTCCACATGGTGGCTCAATGCCCTAAGGAATGTGAGTGATGGACTCTGGCTGAGAAATGATTTAACAGGAATTTGTATCAATGTATTGCCCTGATTAAAATCTATGGCTGTAAGGTGCCACTGTTGTTAGTACTTGAACCTGCGTGGAGACACCCGAGTGGGTGTCAAGTCCATTACCTTAAAGAGGCGTAGTTGAATATTTTGTCAAGATCCAAATTTCTTGGTCAAGGTCTAGTCAATGTCTAGATGCCAGAGAAAATAATACAATGATGATAATAAGAAGAATATAGAAAGATTTTGCAGTCACTATAGGCATAACTATGATGATTGTTTCGTGTTTCACTCTTTATATCTGACACCATCACTGCCTTTCCCTTTAGTGTTGTAGTTTACCAAGGGTAAAACTAAACATCTCTTCAGATACAAGGGAGTGTTTGTGTTCATTCCTGTGAGCTACACAGGGGCTTGATGTAGCTGCTTTCAATCCTCCAGCTCCGCCGGGATAAGTAGCATTTCAGGCTGCCACTGAACAGAAGAAGGGAGATCATTTTTTGATAGATTATGCCTCCTCTTCAAGGTGTTTGTCTGGCTGGCAGTCCTGGTTCCCAGGTCTCTCCTGAGGGAAGAAAGTTTCTGTGCAAAATACTAAAACTTTTAAGAAGAGAGGCGGGAAAGGCGATGGCCACATGATGGGGCCAGTATGTACCACAATATGGTTCTTTTATGTGGGATGACTCTGAACACTGACTGATCTCCACTCCCTTGTGTTTGAAGAGATGTTTAGTTTTGCACTTGGGAACCTGTAAGGCTGAAGCAATTTTATGGATGGTGACACTATGATTGAAGGGTTATTTAATGTTGTACAAATTGTTAAAAACACTGAGCTTAAACTGGAACTGCCTGTTATTAAAGGCTGGTTTCCCCACGCCAGTTCCATAAGCTCTGCTAGAAACACCCTGGCTTCTCTCCTGCCTCGGTGGGAACTGCAGGGAATCATCCCCTGCTGCCCTTGGCGCCAGGCTGGTTTTTCTGGGGAGGGGACGTGGAATTGATTTGTTTGCTGTTGAGAAGGAGCCAGGCCAGTTCTCAGGAACGTGAACTCCCAGCATCTTCCCAGCTCAGCCCAGGCTGCTGCCCTGTCCCAGCCTCTGTTTCCCTGGGGCCCCGTGTTTGACTCTAGAGCAGGCCGGGAGCAGCAGCTGAGGCAGAGGACAGCCTGGGCTGGGCAGATGCTAGGAGCAGAGCACCAGAGGCCTCTACTGGCTCCCTCCCCAGCAGCAAACAATCAGTCCCCACCCGCACCCCGGGACAGCAGCCTGGCACCAAGGGCAGTGCCCAGTGTGGGTTTCTCTTTTTCCTCTTCCTGGGGTGAGCAGGGACCTGGGGGTGTTTCTAGCAGGGCAGTTGGAACTGAATTGGGGAACCAGCTTTTAATAACAGGCAGCTCAAGTTCAGACTAATTTTGTTACAATTTTCTTTATAATGTAAAATAATTCAAGAGTAAACAGGCAGGAATGATTGGAACTCTTTTCTCCCGTTCATAGAAAGAAACGGCTTTTTGGCTTTTCATGATACGGGAGTCAGGTTCATTCACTGTTCAGAAGCAACGTGCTCAGAAGCCTGTTGTGTTTCATTTCTTAGGTTCTGCTGCCATCGTGTGACCATTTCCTTCCCCTCCTTTCTGTCCAAAGCGCAGAGCCCAGTTCCTCCAGGGAGAGGACATCTTTCTTCTTTCCTTCCTCAACAGCCCCCTTCCTTGGAGAGCCCCTTGCTGGGGTCTGGGTGGGGAACAGCCGTTTCTGAGGATTAATTTCACACCATATTTGGTGTTGATATATAGATTTTACAGCCAGACTAGATCACTAGGTACCTCTGCTCTGACCTGATTCAGAACAGCATCCAGAGAATTTTATCCAGTGACTCCTACAACCACCCCAAGATCTTCTGGCTGAACGAGGAGGGTTCATTCAGAAAGTCATCGTGTTTGGATGTAAAGGTGTGAAATGATGGGGAAATTGGCCCCTCTTTCAAGTTTAAATGTTGTATCTTCTACATCTAGACCGGGGTGGCCAACCTGAGCCTGAGAAGGAGCCAGAATTTCCCAATGTAACTGCCAAACGTGCACCTTTGTATGCAACTGCTGAGTCAGTTGTGAACCTTCCCATCATTATCATTATCCCTTTGAAATGATGATGGTGATGGACACTTGGCTCGATATCCCAGTGTGCCCTGGACGTCTATAGGTTGCATTAGCCAATCCAACCATTCGGCACTTGCAGATGGGCACCTCTGTATTGTGCCTAAGTCTTGTACAGCTATGAAAGGCTGGTAGATGCCAATATTTTCCCATCTTTTTAATCTGCACTAATACCAGGCCAGGCCAGAGCTGGGAAGAGAGAGAGAGCAGCAGGTTTCCCAATTGTTTCCCTTGCTTTTTCTTGACTAGCTTCACCTCTGCACCAACTTGCACTTTTCTACGTGAGCCTGGTTAGCTCAGTTAGAGCATCAGACTTTTAGTCTGACGGTCCAGGGTTCAAGTCCCTGGTCAGGTGATAAACTTCTCACCATGATTGTAAAAATCTGACTTTCTGGAGTCTTCTTTGGTGTTACTCTTTCTGTTCAGGATTTTCCTTTCCTAAGAAGGGCCTTTGTGTGGGGGGGATTGAAGGAACAACTCCTTGACATCCCCTCTGTCCTTGCAGCCTGGAGGAATAAAGGCCTCTGGGCATAGAGCATGTTCCTCCCCTGCACACACACAGACAAACACACAGAATATCCCTAAGGAATTAGAATCACCTGCTGCCTTCCCCTTTCCTGCTGGATCCCCAAACGAGGATGCTCTTCAGCCTAAACCCATGTCCCCTCTTTTCCCAGTGCCCCTCAGTCCCAACCCTCAGTCCCTCCTATGCTCACTGCTCCTCACTGCCAACCAGAGCCTGCTCCTCTTCACCCTTCTCCTCTGTCCCAACCCACAGCCCCCTCCTATTCCCAGTGCCCCTCAATCCCAACCCACAGCCCCCTCCTATTCCCAGTGCCCCTCAATCCCAACCCACAGCCCCCTCCTATTCCCAGTGCCCCTCAGAACCAACCCACAGGCCCCTCCTCCTCACGCTGCCCCTCAATCCCAACCCACAGCTCCCTCCTTCCCTCCAGCAGCAGGTGCTTCAGACCCCCTCAGGAAGATTTTCTTGCAAGGTTTCGTGTACGAGTCTGCAAGTGGATTTTACAGTATGTTGGAAATAGGTTGGGTTGTTTGCCGAAATGATCACTTGTGGCTGGTGTTGGATTCCCAGTCTCCTTGTTATTGGGGCAGGAGAAACAAAGGGTCGTTATCCTTGTTGTGTGAATCAAGGACTCAACCCTGGGTGCAAACTAAATGAGCTGCCCACAGATTCTGGCAGCCACAATCAGCATTTGGTGCAAGAGCTCAGACCTATCCCTGTCCCAGAAGGAGGGGGCCATCCATGTGGGGCTTGGACCACTGACCTATCAGCTCTTAACTCCCAAACTTTCAGTAACTCTATTATCAGTGCCAGTGAGTGTAATTTAAACCATAAGAAAAACCACACTGGGCTAGATCAAAGGTCCATCTAGCTCTGTATTTTGTCATAAGAACATAAGAAAGGCCGTACCGGGTCAGACCAAAGGTCCATCTAGCCCAGTATCTGTCTACCGACAGTGGCCAATGCCAGGTGCCCCTGAGGGAGTGAATCTAACAGGCAATGATCAAGTGATCTCTCTCCTGCCATCCATCTCCATCCTCTGACGAACAGAGGCTAGGGACACCATTCTTACCCATCCTGGCTAATAGCCATTTATGGACTTAGCCACCATGAATTTATCCAGTCCCCTTTTAAACATTGTTATAGTCCTAGCCTTCACAATCTCCTCAGGTAAGGAGTTCCACAAGTTGACTGTGCGCTGCGTGAAGAACTTCCTTTTATTTGTTTTAAACCTGCTGCCTATTAATTTCATTTGGTGACCCCTAGTTCTTGTATTATGGGAATAAGTAAATAACTTTTCCTTATCCACTTTCTCAACATCACTCATGATTTTATATACCTCTATCATGTCCCCCCTTAGTCTCCTCTTTTCCAAACTGAAGAGTCCTAGCCTCTTTAATCTTTCCTCATATGGGACCCTCTCTAAACCCCTAATCATTTTAGTTGCTCTTTTCTGAACCTTTTCTAGTGCTAGAATATCTTTTTTTGAGGTGAGGAGACCACATCTGTACACAGTATTCGAGATGTGGGCGTACCATGGATTTATATAAGGGTAATAATATATTCTCAGTCTTATTCTCTATCCCCTTTTTAATTATTCCTAACATCCTGTTTGCTTTTTTGACCGCCTCTGCACACTGCGTGGACATCTTCAGAGAACTATCCACGATAACTCCAAGATCTTTTCCTGACTCGTTGTAGCTAAATTAGCCCCCATCATGTTGTCTTCTGACAGTAGCCAATACCAGGTGCTCTAAAGCATCTCAACAAGGCACCACTGGGAGTTGAATCCAGCATCTCCTGTTTACAAAACAGGTACTTTAACCAGCTAAACCATGGTGCCTGCCTGTGGCCAAAGTACAGTGTCTGCTCACACCTGACTCCCTGCATCCCCACCTGGGCCCTACAAAGCAGAGGAGCAGGTGAGGTTTTTCTTGCAAGCTCTGTGTGTGTGTGAATCTTTGGCCAGGTCTGCACTACAAAGTTATTTCAGCAGAATTATATTGCTCAAGTGTGTGAAAAACACACTATGCTCCCTCGGTTGGCACTGCAATGCCACATCTGGTGACAAAACTGCCCTGTTTTGGTGACCAAATAAAACCACTTCGATGAGCTTTTTGCAGCAAACTTAAAGTGACAGAGTGTCAGTGTAGACACTTCTGTTCATTATATCACCATAACTGGCCTCCTCCTCCAGTATCCCACTACGCCCTCTGTGAACTCGCTTGCCCTGCATTCCTGCTACAGAGCCATGGGCCCCTCCCCTTTCATCGCTCCGGGAAGTTCTGACAGCTGAGCCTGCTGCTCTGCTGCGGCAGCCAGGAGCAAATCACTACTGTGGATGCTGCTCTCTCCCGCACTGCGAACACAGAGCAGGGTGGTGGGAACTTCCTTACACGGGGGAGCACCGGCATCCGAACTGTGACACCCCCAGGACACCCCTTCCCTAGAGGAGGCTCTTACCCTCTAAACAGGTTCGACTGTTTTCTAGTAAAATCACTAAAAGGGAAGGAGAAAACTCGAAAGAGGTTCCTCCTGGTGCTCACGTCCGTGAACCCGAATACTCCCTCTGTTCTCAAAGAGAGACCTGGAGAAGGAGACTGGCTGAAGCAAAGCCACAGGGTCTCTGAGGTTTCCCTGGCCCCTCGCCCCGTCCTGCCTGGCTGATGTCAGCATCTCTCTGTGAGGTCACCACCTCCCCACCACCTTTGACCAATAGTCTGAGGTCCTGCAAAAGGCCTTTGTGATGTCACTGCCTGTCACGGACTCACAGATCGTGCCCACTCATGGCCCTGTGGGGTCCGTGGGGGGTTCCCCTTTCAGTGCGACAGCCCTTCTCGGGGGTCCACTCTCTCTCGGGGTCAGGCCCCTCCACCTCCTGGAGCCGCACCTCTCTGAGCCTTAGCACGTCTGTCTCTCGCTGTGGGCCCCATCAGGGAGTCCACGCGCTCTGGATCCCCTGGGCCTCCTCACCCCGAAGAGATGATGCCCCTGTTCTCTAGCCGGGTGACTCTCAGCCAGCATAAAACAGGAGGGTTTATTGAGAGTTGAACACAGCACAAGAAACTCTCAGGGCCTCAGGCCTGGCCTCCCTCAGCCCAGCACATCCCAGTCCCCCTGCAGCCAGGTGGGCTCTGCCTGCTTCCCCTCGCCAGCCCAGAGCCCCCCTGCTTCCCAGCTAGGCCTCCGATATCCCCGGCCCCAGGCCCCGCCTCTGTCCATTGTCTTTTCTCCAGGTAAACAGGGTTGCCTGGGCCTCCTCTCCTCTCTGCCCCCCTCTGGCTGGAACAGGTTGGTCACGGGGTCCTCTCCCCGCAGCCCATTGTCCTCTCACTGGCCAGAACCGGCTGTGACTCCTGAGCTGGGTCTCCGGGTCACCAGGTCACCAGTCGCTGGGGTCTCCATCCTCCAGGCCATCAGCCGGGGTCCCAAGTCCCCCTCCGGTCCTCTGTAACAACAAACTCCCTCTCCCCTCACCTTGTTAAACCAGTAACACCTGGGGACACTGAGTCCCGCTCCCTGTGCATGCGAACCACTGGAAAACACAGAAAACCCTAAGAAAATCCCCCACTTCATCAAAGAGCCCAGCACCTCTCCTCCTCTGGGCACCTAGAGCAGAGGCGGCTGGTGCTGATGGCTCCAAGGGAAGGCTTAAAAGCAACAGAGGGCAGGGCAAGAGGAGGGCAGGACCATGCCTAGGTGCGGCCTTCAGACAGGCACAAAAACACCCAGCCAGGCTGCTCCCTGCCATGACGAACCCCCACTGAAGCATGCGGGGTGGCTGCTGATGCTCTGTGGCCAACATCAGAAGACAGTAGGAAAGCAGGGCCAGCCCCCCTGGTGGGGCCTCTGACCGTTCCCACTCCAGGTGCTCACTTTGGCAGTGGGGCAGGAGATTTTACCCCAAGAGGCTTTTCCCCAGCTGGCGAGAAGCAGAGAAACACCCAGGCTCCCAAGGTGCTAAGTAGCAAACCCCCCTCCAGCACAGGAACAGGCGCACACTTGGAAGAGGGAAACTGCTCCACACGCTAGCCCGGGCAGCTGCCCAGTTTCTTTGGCAAGTCAGGAAGTGTAGTAATGATGGAGCCGAGTCAGTCAGTCTGTTCCCGTGGAGCGCCGTGGAGCCGCCCCCAACGGGGCTGTCCACGTCTATTTATTATAAATGGTTACATAAATCATGCTATTATGCGCATGTGCTAACATAATCCAACTACTTCGCCCCCTCCCCTGATTGGTGCCTTATGCATTGTGTACTCCCAAAGTATGCACCTGGTCAGCGCTTTATCTGTATGTCTCCTGATCGGGAGCGTGGGGGTGTGGGAATCACTTCAGCCGCTCTAAATCCGGGGGCGGCATTCCAACCCCCTTAGCGCTTAGGAAGTGTAACATTCCTACATCCCCTCCTTTTCTGTTTTGTCGACCCGTGCCTGGTCCACATGTTTCATGATTTTATGGGCATACATGACGGCTTGGAATGTAGGCAGGGGTTTGCGCCGACAGGGTGTAAAACACATCCTAATATTATTAGGAATACACTGAGCAAAGCAACAGAAACCAATCCAGCAGGCAATAACAATCAAAGCATATTGCAAAACAATTTGGACCCATCCCATGGATGGCAGCCACGCCCAAAGGTCATTCCACCATGATGGGTTCCTGTCCTGCTGAATGTGTTGTGCCAATTCTTGGAGGTTATTTATGTGTGCATAAATCCGTTTAGAATTGTCTGTCAGATTAAAACAACACATGCCATATACTTCCTCACATCCCACATGGCTGAGCAATAGCAGGTAATCAATTGCCGCTCAATTATCTAATATGGCATTACAAATTAAACATCCCCGTTGCATGTGCAGCACTGCCCGGCGCCTTACATACTGGGACAATGCAGGAGCCTATCAGGCAATTGATCTTCGGGTCCTGCTATAAACATAAGGAAAATTAATAGGCTATGATCACTAGTTAAGCCCATTTTTTATAACACATACAGTTATGCTATTCAGGTTCGGCTAGCCTGTAACACACAAAAACAACACAACAATATGGTAAAAAAATTAGCAATCAAACAAGCAAAAATAGCAGCAGTAAAATTCTCGGGGGTAGGCTTGGACTTGTTATTTTCCAGCGTTTGCTGAGCCTGCTGCGCTAGTCGTTTCACCTGCCCCCAGGTAACCTCTGGTGCCGTCTTTGTGGCTCGGCACACTGGAAAGGTCTTGGTTAGGCAGATTGAAGTTGGATATCGGGTTTTTGAGGCTTTGATGCCACGTCATTGTGCCACGGTCGCACGTTCTTGGCAGGGACCCACAACGGACCTGTGGGAGTAAGCACAGCGGCATGCCCCGTCCCCAAATTCTCAATGGAACGAGGCCATACCAATTAGGGTCTGGGCTCTGCCTATATTTGACAGATGGGCGTGGGGCGGGGTTTTATCTTAAATGTCATTCAGTGACTATAAAATTCTGAAAGACATTTAAAATATTTAGGGTAAACAATACTATCGCTAATTAATTTTGCTTGGCTCCCATGGTTGGCCCATCATCCCCCACTGTTTTATTTTGCTTTTGTAGGTACTCTTTAAGTGTACGATTGATCCGTTTCACAATGGCTTGACCTGTGGAATTATACAAAATACCAAAAACGTGGTTAATTTGCCACTGCGCAGAAATTTGCAAATCTGTAAAAAATGTAGGCGGGGCCATTATCGGTTTTATCTGCGGGGCGGCCCATTACGGCCACCGCAGCAAGAACATGATTAATCACGTGTT
This sequence comes from Mauremys reevesii, assembly GCF_016161935.1. Classification (NCBI taxonomy): domain Eukaryota; kingdom Metazoa; phylum Chordata; order Testudines; family Geoemydidae; genus Mauremys; species Mauremys reevesii. The sequence goes on along the minus strand of NW_024100888.1, from coordinate 4,397 downwards.
TGGCCTATTTGCCCCGCTGGGTGGCCCAAATGTAATGAGAGTAGGTATTAATGGTAACATATAAATATTTCAAGGAAAAAAAGGGAATAAAGCGTGACATCCATTTGCCAAATTTGATTGAATTAAAGGCACGGGGTTAACACCCAAGTCAAAATGATACTAAAAACTGGCACAATAATTACAGGTTTAAACAATATATTGGGCTTAAATTAAAGGGACCATAAAATGCTTCACTAAAAATTTAGCAATTTAATAAAAAAATGCATGACTATCAATGGGATCCGAAAAGAACAGAATGGGTTAACTGAAAAAAAGCTAAAAAAAAACACTGGCCAGTCCAGGACACCTCCGCAACTGAAACTTGGCGGACAGCCAAGAGGAAGGGGAACTTGGCGAAGAGCCAAGAAAAGCTGCAATGAAAGCAGCAGGACTTGGCCGGGCAATAGCAAAATATATTAACCAAAAAGGGAAGGGAAGGATCACCATCTGGGCCCATGAGTCCCCTTGGTGCTGCTGTTTTGGCATATGAGCCCAAATCTGAACATAAATTCTTCCCACATAATTACTATCTATTACCCTGGGGACTATCTAAACGCCATATTTCCCGGCATGGGAATGAGGAAGATTAGCCCCATCGTGCCCGGGGCAGGGTCCCGAGTTGGGTAAGAACCGCCACCACCTCCCGGGAAAGTGAGCTCCTTATCTTCCTGCAACAACAAATCAATTCCCGCACTTTCTAGGGTGGCCGGGTGTCATAGACGGTACCTCCTCCCACCTTTGGGCCGGGGCTGGGGGAGCGCCCGGTGCCCTGTTTTCCGGAGGCTGGGCATTGGGCGGGGGATTGCTGCGGCATTGATTTGCCCAGTGGTAACCCTTCTTACATCGGGGACAAATAGACCTTGGCCTATTGAACTGCTGTCGCGTCCCGGTATTGCCCCCCTCCCCCAGGGGCCCGACACTCCCTCTTAAAGTGGCCTGGTTTCCCACAATTAAAACACTTTCCCTGGGGTCTGGACCCCTGCTGCATGGCTGCTGCCAGCAAATTCATCTGATGCACTTGAGTGCCCACATCTGTGCACGCTTTTAACATTTCTGCCAGAGAGTACTCCGGTTTGGTCACAATGGACTGCAACGCCTTGCAGCAGTCCGCATTAGCATTCTCATAAGCAAGTTTCCTCATTAATTCCCACTGGGCATCAGGATTATCTACCTGCCTCTGGATAGTCTCCTGTAGTCTGTTAATAAAGTCCACATACGACTCTTGAGGGCTCTGGCGGGTGACGGTAAAGGACCGGGAGGGTGTCCCCGTCACCGGTACTCTAAACAGAGCTTTTAAAACACAGCGCCCCACAACCTGGAGCGTAACGAGAGGGATGTTCGCAGCCTGCTCTTGTAAGCCGGCAAACTGTCCGGCTCCATACAACTGCTCGGGAGTATAGGCCCCCCCCGAGGCCCGCGCCTGTTGTAATGCCTGCTGTTGAAATTCACTATCCCAAATAACATACTGCGCGGGGCTTAAAAGCATCCTACAAAAATCCTTCCAATCTTGGGGGAGCATGTTATACCCATTTGCAATCCCTTCTAACATGCCTCGAGTAAAGGTGGATTTCAACCCAGACTCGGTAACTGCTCGCCTCGCCTCTCTGAGAACAGAATAGGGGAGGGCTGTGATTTCCACTATGACCTCCCCCTCTGCGTTGCCAGGGAGATGTGTCACCGGGAAGGCAGCCAGTAGCTCTGTTATCTCCTGGCCTGTCAGCTGCCCTGTTTCCTTCTTCCTCTGTATCATTGCCTGAAAAGGAGACAGCCGATAATTCGGCTGTGAAGAGCCATCCGTACCCGGACATGCATCATGGCAGTCGGGTACCGCCTGAAGCGGCTTGGGAGGCAAAATCCGAGGGTAAGGAAGGGGGGCCGAAGGCGAGGGGGCGAGAAGGCTAGCCCTGGAGGACGCTCCAATCCCGATTGTCTCCAGAGCCTCCTTGCATCGCTGCCAAAGCAGGAGCCACTGCACTGCAGCTCTAGGCTCTGCGTGCAGTGTCGCCCCTATTTTTATCCAATCATCTACCAACAATGACCCGCGATCCGGGTACCAAGAACATTGGCAATTGATTTCAATTAACAACTGTTCTAACTGGCTCAGAGAGGCTGGCCCGCCAGCCTGTTTTATAATAGCTTGCAACTCCTTCGCATGAACTTTCTGCCGAGCTGACAAATCCGCCCCCATACTCACGTAAATGAAGCTTTTCTGGCGAATATCCGGTGCACGAGGCTGTTCCAGCCGATGAGCAGGGGGTATCACGTCAGGGTCACCAGATGGTAATGACGGAGCCGAGTCAGTCAGTCTGTTCCGTGGAGTGCCGTGGAGCCGCCCCCAACGGGGCTGTCCACGTCTATTTATTATAAATGGTTACATAAATCATGCTATTATGCGCATGTGCTAACATAATCCAACTACTTCGCCCCCTCCCCTGATTGGTGCCTTATGCGCTGTGTACTACAATAGTATGCACCTGGTCAGCGCTTTATCTGTGTGACTCCTGATCGGGAGTGTGGGGGTGTGGGAACCACTTCAGCCGCTCTACATCCAGGGGCGGCATTCCAACCCCTTAGCACTTAGGAAGTGTAACATTCCTACAAGGAAGGGCAAGGCGAGACTGGAAGCACCTGGGCTCATGCCCCAGCCTGTGTGACACCCACCCCCAACTCCTTCCCGGGGCTCTAGCTGAAGCCAGAGCATTGGCCTGAGCGGCCAAGAAGAGGTTCCAGCCCTGAAGGAGCAGGACGTTCAGCCCAAAGGTAAAACTACACAAGCACAACCACAGAAGGGACTCAAACCCTCAATCGCCTGATCCGAAGTCAGACGCCTTATCCATTAGGCCATGAGAAAAGGCCCTCCAGGCACTTCTTTGGAAAAGGCAGACACTGACGCCTCCAACGAAGTGGGATTCACCCACGAAAGCTCATGCTCCAATACGTCTGTTAGTCTATAAGGTGCCACATGACTCTTTGCTGCTTTTTGCAGACACTGTGTTTCAGGTCAGCTACTGAGGGCCAAGACTCTCTGGGCACTAGAAGTCGAGTTCCCAGTGACATGTGAGACTTAATTCTCTGGAGCCAGGTGCAGGGCTTTGGCAGGGAGGCTCAGGCATGGGGACTGGGTGCCGCAGATGGACTGGCTGTCTAGGTGAGGAGATTTAGTCGCACTGAGGAGGAGGAGGATGAATCCTGCTGATAGGCGGTGGCCAGGGCCGGCAGCCACTCAGGCGAACTAGTCGGCTGCCCAGGGTGCCAAGTGGTTGGGGGCACCAAAAATCGCACTCAGGGAGGCAGTGGAGTGGAGGAGCTGGGGCAGGGGCTGGGAGGTGCGGGGAGGGCTGCCTGCAGCAAGCAATGGGGGGCGTGCAGGGAACCACTCCCTGTCCCAGCTCACCTCTGCTCCGTCTTCTCCCCTGAGCACGCCGCCCCCGCTCTGATTCTCCTCCCCTCCCAGGCTTGCTGCACTAAACAGCTGATTGGCACCGCAAGCCTGGGAGGCGGGAGACGTGGAGCGGCACCGGCGAGCTCAGGGGAGAAGGTGGAGCGGAGATGAGCTGGGGTGGAGCTGCTGCAGGGGCTGCCTGGCTCTTCCCCATGGCCCCCGCCCCTGCACTCACTGCATGGTAAGTGGAGTGACCCAGCCCCAGCCTGGTCCACTCCCCTGGCTCCCAGCCACACCGCCAGCGAGTGCTGTGGGGCGGTTCCCCCCCCCCCAAGCTTGGGAGCCAGGGAGCAGAGCAGGCTGGGGCCCCAGGCCTCCATGGGGAAGCAGAAGGGGCTGGTCCCAGGCCATCATGGGACATGGGGCCGGCTAATTCCTGCGGGGAAGTGGGTGACCCAGCCCCAGCCTGCTCTGCTCCTGGCTCCCAGGCTTGTGTTGGTGTTGGCTGGATTTGTGCGGATGTTTGTGTATATTAGCAATTGTGTGTGTGTGGCTGGATTCATGCATGTGTTTGTGTATGTTTGCAATTGTGTGTGTGCGCGTGCCCTGCTGCCTTCTGCCGGCACAACAACTATTTCTCTGTTTGTCACAGCCCCCATACCACTGGGACCCCAGTGGAGATTTCCCCATCTTTACAAGGGCTGGCTGGCCTGACCCTTCTCCCCTCTGCAGAGTGTGGTGGGGGCTGCAGCTTACCCCTGTGGGGCAGCAGGAGTGCCACGGTGTGGGGTGCTGGGCTCCAATGCACCTGGAGAGCAGCTCAGGTGAGGCAGGAGCAGAGCGTGTGGTATCAGTTCTGGCGTTGCCTGGTGCTGGGCCATTGCACAATCCCCAGCCACGCCGCACAGCAGCACCCTGAGAGGGGAGTGGGGGCCAAACCCAGATGATCCTGCATGAGGGGATCATTCTCATTGGT